>NW_004444032.1:11004192-11013937 GCF_000243295.1 Trichechus manatus latirostris | reverse complement strand
GTTTTCTTTTTGTTGAGGTGTAATCCATACTGAAGGCTGTGGTCTCTGATTTTCATCAATAAGTGCTTCAAGTCCTCTTCACTTTCAGCAACCAAGGTTGTGCCATCTGCATAATGCAGGTTGTTAATTGGTCTTCCTCCAATCCTGATACCCCATTCTTCTTCATACAGTCCAGTTTCTCGGATTATCTGATCAGCATACAGATTGAATAGGCATAGTGAAAGGATACAACCCTGACGCACACCTTTCCTTACTTTAAACCACGAAGTATCCCCTTGTCCTGTCTGAACAACTTCCTCTTGATCTATGTACAGGTTCTTCATAAGCATAATTAAGTGTTCTGGAATTCCCTTTTTTTGCAATGTTATCCATAATTTGTTATGATCCACACAGTAGAATGCCTTTGCACAATCAATAAAATACAAGTAAACATCTTTCTGGTATTCTCTGCTTTCAGCCAGGATCCATCTGACATTGGCAATGATATCCCTAGTTCCACGTCCTCTTCTGAATCTGGCCTGAATTTCTGGCAGTTCCCTGTCAACATACTGCTGCAGCCGCTTTTGAATGATCTTCTGGAAAATGTCACTTGCGTGTGATATTAATGATATTGTTCGATAATTTCAGCATTGGGTTGGATCACCTTTCTTTGGAATAGGCATAAATATGGATCTCTTCCAGTCAGTTGGGCAGGTAACTGTCTTCCAAATTTCTTGGCACAGACAAGTAGGATGACAGTGAAGTGTATTGTTTCCACTCATTCAAGAAGGCAAAGAAAGTTCATAACCAGCCACCTTGGGCCTCACTTGATCCCTGGGCTTCTGGGAGTTCAACAGAGAGGGATTTGGAAGAACAAAGAGTGATATTCTTGATCTTAAAATAGAAACATTCACTATGGCTAATAGGTATAGGTTAGAAGCATAGAGTAGCACAAAGGTAAAGCACAAGGCTACTAACAGAAATGTTGGTGGTCTGAACACACCCAGTGGCTCCACAGGAGAAAGATCTGGCTGTCTGCTCCCGTAAATATTTCAGCCCAAGAAACCCTATGGGGCAGTTCTACTCTGTCATATAGATTACTATGAGTCGGCGGCACATAACAACAATAACATTTTAAAGTCTGTTTTTGATAACTCCAATAACTGGATCACTTGTTATTCTGTTTCTATGTCTTTTTTCCCCTACTGGCTCTATTTTTTTGTATGTCTGGAATTTTTTATTGAATCCCAGGTATTGTATAAGAAAATTGTTAGAGGCTCTGGGTTATATTATCTTCCTCCAAAGATGATTTTACCTGATCCTTTGGCAATCTATGTAAGTCTTGGTCTTTCTCTGGTTCCTAGGGGTGCGTACTGAGAGCCTGGGGAGTTTCCTAGGGTCCCTCATGCTTGGTGAATACTAAACTTCAGTTTTTTCCTCCCCAACACTGTGAGAATACTGAAAACTCTGCTTAGTACTTCCTCCACTTCTTGCTTGGCTTTTTAGCCCTTTATCCTCCTCATCTTTTTTTTTTTTTTTAGTTGAAAAGCATCATGATGGGAAAGCCAGAACCAGATTTCTTTGTATCTCCTTTATCCCTGAGATTTTGCCTCCTTAAAATTTTGACAACTTTGGCAGCCCCAAACTTCTCATATGTTATCTATTTCAGCAGCTCTCCAGTGCTTTCAAAACTATTATTGTTTTTTTTTTTTTTTTTAAATTCAGTTTTCCTAAGGTTCTCAGTGGAAGCAGAGGTCTGCAATAAGTTACTCCATTATGTCCAATAGTAGAAGTCTCCCAGTCTTTCACTTGGGTTTCAGCTGGGAAAATATTTGCTTAAAGGAGATAAGATATACTAGAAAACACTAAAACTAGGTTTATATGCCATTCAAAATCCAAATGAAAGCTAAATAATCTAGAAAAGTCATTATGATTGACTTCTCAAGAGTATAACAGCAGATTATTTTAAAACTTTTTTACATTCATTTCTAAACTTTTCTTATTTTCAGAAGACGGATTGGATCCCATCATTTTCATGAAAATAAATAAGATTTTATTACTGAGAGAGGAAATTACAAATAAATACTTTTTAAAAACCAGAAAAAAAAAGGGTATTTGGTAGGAGGGACCACCTTTGTGTAGAAATAGGACTGGAGATAAAATTGTCCAGACGAGGATCTCCAGAAATAGAGTGAGACCTAAGCCAGTTTGCAAAATAAAACTTCGTGCCATCCCTGACCTCTCTGCTCTATCGCTCTCCCCTTTTCACAGATGAGGAAAATTAAAGCCCAAAGAGGTAGGGTAATTTTCCCCAAATCACCCAGTTAGTAAGTAGGAGGGTCAGAATTTAAATCCAGACCACCTTACTACTCCTGACCCTTTTTCTTATACCACTACTCAAAGTGTAAATGTATATGACATGTGTCTATTAATAGCTGTTGCTGTTGAGTTGATTCCAACTCATAGTGACCCTGTAAGACAGAGTAGAACTGCCCCATAGGGTTTCCAAGAAGCAGCTAGTGGATCCGAAATGCCCACCTTTTGGTTAGCAGCTGTAACTCATAACCGCTGCACCACCTGGGCTACATTATATGTTTTTATTATGCAGGAGGCAGAATAGCATAGTAGTTAAGGGTGTCAACTCTAAAGTTGGACAGGCTTATGTTAAAATCCAATTCTGCCTCTTACTATGCCTGTGTGACTTGGGCAAGTTATTTCACCTCTCTAAACCTCAGTTTCCTCATCTGTAAAATGAGAATAGTAAACTTACATCTTCTTCATGGTACTACTGTGAAGACTAAATAGGACCATTTGTGTGAAACACTTGGAACAATGCTAAATGTTATTATACTTCATATGACTATTAACGTAATTCTTATTATCTCATTCCCATATTAAAATACACATGTGATAAAACTACAATTGTAATAGGTTCACATCATGTAGTAAAAATAATTCATTTGTTCATATTAACTTCAATACGGAAACATGATGCTTTTCTAACACCACTTGAGATCTTATTACAGGCCCGGATCAGGCATGGAGTTGGAGAGAATTTTCTCATTGTCTATATGAATGGAAAGCACTGGATCTCCCAGCACAGTTGCTTTCGAGTCTTCATTTGTCTTAACTCACTTTTATATTTCACCAGGTTAGTTATGCCTTAGTATGGTGAAATTCCACTGTTCTACATCGACAAAGCCTTTGAGAAAGAAAACATATTCCTTTTAACTTCACTGGGAAAGTATTCTGATGATCACATTGAAACACTTGTGCACCTAGATTAACCTGGAGCTTTATTAAACAATTCCCTGGAAGTAAGTTAGGCGTTTCTGGGAATTTGTTGGAAGCACTGTGGTGCTATGCAGTGTACCGTGGCCTTGATTTTCTAAATGATATTCTGGTTCTCCAATCTGCTGGAACAAACTGAGAGTTAAGGTTATATCTTGCCTGGTGAACTTGTAATAAAACTGCAATAAGTATGAAGACAGCACCAGAAGTGGAAAGGGGAGTGGTTTGATATGGTGAGAGGTAATCTTGAAAATTGTAAACTGACTCATTTCTTTCAAGGTTGTTTCACAAATACCATCTTTCTACAGAGGTCGTGTAGATTGGCCATCTAGAATAAGCTGGAAGCAATGAGTCATAAAATGGATACAATATAAGAGTTGGTATTTACTTAGAGTACTTTCTATGGCCAAGCAGCTGCTCCATGCTTCATGTAGATTATCTTTTTCACTCTTCACAACAACCTTCAATTGTTGTAGTTAGGTGCCATTGAGTGGATTTTTAACTCATAGCAACCCCAAGTGACAGAGTAGAACTGCCGCATAGGGTTTTCTAGGCTGTAATCTTTATAGATTACCAGGTCTTTCTCCTATGGTGCCGCTGAATGGCTTTTAGTTAGCAGCAGCCTAGAAAACCCTATGGGGCAGTTCTACTCTGTCGCATGGGGTCTCTGTGAGTCGGAATCAACTTGACAGCACCTAACAACAACAATCTTTATGGAAGCAGATCACCAGGTCTTTCTCCCAGGGAGTGGCTGGGTGGTTCGAACTGTTAACCTCTTGGTTAGCTGCTGAGTGCTTAACTGTTGTGCCACCCGGGCTTCTTACAACCCTCAGTATGGGGCTACTATTTTGTACTCATTATATACTAAATGAGGAGCCCTGATGGCGCAGTGGTTAAAGTGCTCAGTTGCTAACCAAAAGGTCGGCGTTTAGAACCCTCCAGCCATTCCATGGGAGAAAGATGTGGCAGTCTGCTTCCACAAAGATTTACAGCCTTAGAAACCCTATGGAGCAGTTCTACTCTGCCCTATAGGGTCGCTATGAGTCAGAATCAACTCGACAGCAGTGGGTTTGGTGTTTGGTTTTGGTGCATCTATAGAAACCATGCCTTGGAAGGAATGAGTAACTTGAACACAGTGATACAACCAATAAATGATAAGCCAGGATTCAAACCCAGGCAGCCAGACTCAAGATCTGGCATCCTTTATCCACAATATATTATACTCTATTTGCATCCTGTTTGCAGACACTTAACTTTTATGGGGAGACTGGAACAGTAGTTCTCAAGGTGAACTACAGAGAGAGGCTAGTTGTACACCCTCCACCCTCAATCAAGAAAAACTCACCAGCTTAATCAGCAGCCATGATGCAGTGAATCCACAAAGTCCCTCAATTTGTACATATCCAGGAAGGCACATGCCACAGATCATGCAAAAGTAAAGTCAAGAGCTTAAACCATTCCTGACACTTCTGTTCTGAAGAGATGTCACAGAAAATTCCTTTGATCGGGTATTTCTATTATCCTTGTAACACTCTTTTAAGCTGCTTCTCTACCAACCACAAAATTATCATTGGCTTGAGTTCTATATTAATAAGGATCAGAATCAGGCAATTTATTAGATTTAAATAGCTCAAGAATAGGAAATGAGTACAGGGAAGGAGAGACTGAAGAAGAATCAGAGAGTAGGAAGAAATAAAGCATAGAGTTGGGTTCTAGAATGGGTGAAAAGGCATACATCTTTTATATTAGCATACTTTCCTTGCGACTCTTTGATGTACTGTTTTGATGGTTGTTTATGCTCTATTCAATTATTGAAATTACTGATTTAAAAGCAATTTGTAAGTGACCAAATATTCAATCTGCTCTACTAATCTTGATCACCTAATCTGCATATTCTGTGAGTATGCATTTCTTCTACTATATGTTCCAGTTATTTTTTGCTATATAACAAACCACTCAACCTTGTGGCTTAAAACAACAGCCATCATTTACTGGGGGGCAGGGATTCACAGAGATAGCTCGTCACTTCTCCACACAGTGCCTACTGGTGTGGCTCAACTGGGGGCTACAGGATCCCCTTTCGAGGTGGCTCACACACACTGCTCCAAGTTGGTGCTGGCTGTCAGTTGGGAGTTCATCCTGAGATGTGGCACGAGGGTCTCAGTACCTCATCTTCTGGGCTTCTCCACAGGCTGTTTAGACTTCTTCATAACATAGTGGCAAGTTCTAAGAGCAAGTATTTCAAAAGAACCAGGCATAAGCTGTTTCCTTCTATTTCCTAGCCTCAGAAGTTACTTCTGCCATAGTCACAACCGGCCTGGATTCAAGAGGAGGGAATATAGGTCCCACCTTTCGATGGAAGAATCATTAAAGTCATACATTAAGAAGAACATGTGGGATGGAGGTGTCCTTGTGGCCACTTTTGGAAAATGCAACCTGCCACTCTATATGTGTTCATTCATTCATTCAACAAATACTTACTAAGCATTGAAATAGGAGGTAAGGTTTCAATGGTGAGAAAAAATAGGCACTTACTGTCTGGTGGGGGAAACAGACATTAATCAGACAGTCATACAAATAGATATATAGTTGTGGTGGTGATAAATAGTGCAAATGAGAGATCCGTGGTGCCATGAGGAGGTATGAGGAGGTCTAAGAGCTCAGCGAAGGCTTCTTTCCAAAAAATAAAATAAGATTGATTTGTAGATATGAAGGATGAGCAAAGGTTAATTCCTCAAAGAGCGTTCAACGCACAGGGAACAGCATGTGCAAAGGCTGTATGGCAGGAGAAATTAATGTAGTGAGAACAAGGATACAAAGAAAGCCTGTGTGACTGAAGAAGTGGGTGGGCAAGAGTGAGTAGAATAAGTTGAGGCAGGAGAGGCTGGTGGAGGTGTCCAGACCAGGTAGCAGCATGCAAAGGCATTTTGCGGTTAATCTTAGAACACAGAGAAGTTATTAAAGTGTTGTAAGAAGGGGCAAAGGCATAATCAGATTTGCATTTCAAAAAGTACTATGTCCTCAGCATGAAGGATAAATAGGAGAAGGTGAAAGCAAGAAGAACAATGTTGTAGCTAATGTAGCAGTTCAGGCAAGAGATGATTAATAACTTAGACTAGCCTGGTGGTACAGATGGAGAGAAATGAGTAGATTTGAGAAATAGACTGGGGGGTCCTAAATTTATTTAGGTCTCTCCTGAACTACCGGATTCCAGGTTCCCCTAAAGTATTAGGGGCCAAATCTTTTTTTTTTTTTCTGTTTATATATCTTTTTTTTTTTTATTGTACATTAGATGAAGGTGTAAAGAACAAATAGTTTCTCATTAAACAGTTAGTACATACTATTTTATAACATTGGTTAACCACCCGATGACATGTCAACACTCTCCCTTCTCAACTTTGGGTTCCCTATTACCAGCTTTCCTGTCCCCTCCTGCCTTCTAGTCCTTGTCCTTGGACTACTGTGCTAGGGGCCAAATATTAACCTTTGAGTATAGTATACCTAGCCCAGCATCTGGATTTAAGATATGATTAATGAATGCCTGTTGAATGAATGAGTGAATGAATGAATAAGAGAATAGACACACCTCTCCTCCTCAGTTCCTGGTTCCCTAGTTCTCTCCTGCCTTCGTGACTTTGCTCGTATTGTTCCCTCTTCTTGGAGAACAATTCTCACCTCTGTCCATCACCTCATCAACTCACCCTTCATCGAGAAAGACTTCTTGGATCTCAGGCTAGTTAGATGCTTCCCCTCTGTGTCCTCCGAGGGCATTTCTATCAGAGAACTTACCGCACTGTATTGCAATAGTAGTTGATTTTTCTGGTTCTTTTACTGGATTATGTGAGCTCCTTCAGGCAGGGAGTGTGTCTTGTTTACATCTGTAACCTCAGCAGCCTATCATAGGCACTAGTAAGTGTTTGTTTATGTCAATGAATGAAGGGAATGACTTTGCTAAACCTTGATAAATGTGAATTAGTCTGTCCTTTTGACTTTTCTCTAAAATACCAGAAATTTTGGGAATCAAGTCTTTGTGGAATTCTCCGAAATTCTTTTATGTGACAATGTAACAATTGTCCATGTTGTTGATTAATCAGAATTCTATATGTATTAGACTCCCAAATGCAAAGGCGTCAGAGCTGGCATTCTGTAGAGGAAATTTAGAAGTGCAAGTTCTCTTCCTTCGTCAAAGTGCTGCCATCCCGTTTGCCTGGAGGTGGGCCAGAAGATTGCTGGTCTGCAGGCTTCATTTCCCTCTCTCACTTCTCAGGGTGCATCCCCCATCCCCAAGAATCTGCTTTAGCATTGATAAAGTACTCAGCTGAGATTTCAGAGTTCTCCACCATAAAACATAGTAGGAATGAATTTGCCTAAAAAATCTTTAAGAGCAGATGTTTTCCATAAAAAATTTAATAAATACAATACCTCTGCCATGAAGCAAAACCAGTAAAGCGTATAAACATACATATAGAGAGAGATTTATATCAAGGAAACAGCTCATGAGACTGTAGAGGCTAGAACATCCCAAGTCCGTGGATCAGGGTAGAGGCCTCTCCCAAGACATGCAGCCGCAGAAGCTGGCGAGCCCAAGATCAGCAGGTGGGAGAGCAAGGCTCCCTCTCACAGGCTGTGAAGATCAATGAATCCCAAGTTCAGCAGATAAGCTGACAGCTCAAGTCACAAGAACCAGAGATGAGACAACAGGAGGCAGCCACAGGATCCAGAGTGAGCAAAAAGCCGGAACGTCTGCTTATATTCAGATGCAGGCCACACACCTAAAGAGATTCCCTTTCATCTGATCGGCTACTCACAGTATATTCAGTCATGGGAGGGATCACATTAAAACACTGAGAATCATGGCCCAGCCAAGCAGACACACTATCTTAACCATCACACCTCCCAATAGAATAAAGAATGAGTTGAAGTAATATTTCATGCTTTTAGTGAGGACACTAATGAAAAATAATTACTCATAAAACTGAGAAACATCACCAGGTGACTTGCAGAGTACTTCTTAAACTGAGATCCACAGCACATATTCTTCAGCATTTGTGAGTTCTCTAGAACAATTTTTTTCATTTTCATTTTTAATTAAATGTCAATTTAAAATTAATATAAAGATATTTCAGGCTATTTGATATGCTCACTGTCTGTGGGGAAAAAACAGATGGAAAAACTGGTGCTGACAGTTTTTTCTTTTTTTTATGGATATACTCTTTTTTTTAATATCCTTTAGATGAAGGTTTACAGAACAAATTAGTTTCTCATTAAACAGTTAGTGCACATATTGCTTTATGACATTGGTTAACAACCCCATGACATGTCAACACTCTCCCTTCTTGACCTTGGGTTCCCTGTTACCAGCTTTCCTGTACCCTCCTGCCTTCTAGTCCTTGTCCCTGGGCTGTTGTGCCCCTTTAGTCTTGTTTTGTTTTATGGCCCTTTCTAATATTTGGCTGAAGGGTGAACCTCAGGAGTGACTTTATTACTGAGCTAAAAGGGTGTCCAGGAACCATACTCTCAGGGTTTCTCTAGTCTCTGTCAGGCCAGTGAGTCTGGTCTTTGTGAGTTAGAATTTTGTTCTACATTTTTCTCCAGCTCTGTCCAGGACCCTCTTTTGTGATCCCTGTCAGAGCAGTTAGTGGTGGTAGCCAGGCACCATCTAGTTGTACTGGATTGAGTCTGGTAGAGGCCATGGTAGATGTGGTCCATTAGTCCTTTGGACTAGTCTTTCCCTTGTGTCTTTAGTTTTCTTCATTTTCCCCTGCTCCCAAAGGAGTGAGACTAGTGGAGTATGTTAGAAGGCCACTCACAGGCTTTTAAGACCGCAGACCCTACTTACCAAAGTAGAATGTAGAACATTTTCTTTATAAACTATGTTATATCAGTTGAGATAGGTGCTCCCTAAGACCATGGTCCCCACAGCCCTCACCCCAGCAATTCAGTCCCTCAGGGAGTTTGGATATGTCTATGGAGCTTCCATGACCCTGCCTTGTACGAGTTGTGCTGGCTAACCCAGTAGTGTGTACTGTCTTATCCTTCACCAAAGTTACCACTTATCTACTGTCTATTTAGTGTTTTTCCACCCCCACCCCTCCCCTCCCTCATAATGATCAAAGATTGTTTCTTTTTGTGTATAAACTTTTTCATGAGTTTTTACAGTAGAGGTCTCATACAATGTTTGTTCTTTTGTGATTGACTTATTTCACTCAGCATAATGTCCTCCAGATTCATCCATGTTATGAGATGCTTTGCAGATCCATTGTTTTTCTTTATCATTGTATAATACTCCACTGTGTGTATGTACCATAGTTTGTTTATCCATTCATCTGTTGATGGGCATCTAGGTTGTTTCCATCTTTTTGCTATTGTAAACAATGCTGCAATGAACATGAGTGTGCATATGTCTATTCATGTGACGGCTCTTATTTCTCTAGGATATATTCCTAGGAGTGGGATTGCTGGATCATATGGTAGT
>NW_004444032.1:11002458-11004092 GCF_000243295.1 Trichechus manatus latirostris | reverse complement strand
TTCCAGTTTTTTTGATTCGTGCCAGTAATGCTGGGGTGAGATGGTATCTCATTGTGGTTTTGATTTGCATTTCTCTAATGGCTAGCGATCGCAAGCATTTCCTCATGTGTCTGTTGACCACTTGAATATCTTCTTTGGTGAAGTGTCTGTTCCTTTCCTTTGCCCATTTTTCAATAGGATTATTTGTCTTTTTGTTATAGAGGTGTTGTATTTTCTTGTAGATTTTAGAGATTAGACCTTTGTCTGATTTGTAATGGCCAAAATTTTTTTCCCAGTCTGTAGGTTCTCTTCTTACTCTTTTGGTGAAGTGTTTTGATGAGTGTAAGTGTTTAATTTTTAGAAGATCTCAGTTATCTAGCTTATCTTCTGGAGTTTGTGTGTTGTTGGTTATGGTTTGTATCCTGTTAATGCCATGTATTAGGGCCTCTAGCATTGATCCTACTTTTTCTTCTATGAACTTTATAGTTTTTGGCTTTATACGTAGGTCTTTGATCCATTTTGAATTAGTTTCTGTATACGGTGTGGGGTATGGGTCCTATTTCATTTTTTTGCAGGTTGACATCTAGTTTTTCCAGCACCATTTGTTAAAAAGACTGTCTTTTCCCCATTTGATGGACTTTGGGCCCTTGTCAAAGATCAAGTGACCACAGGTGGATGGATTTACATCTGGGTTCTCAATTCTGTTCCATTGGTCAATGTATCTGTATAGTAGCTGTATAGTAGTTTCTGAGTCAGGTAGTGCGAGTCCTCTTACTTTCTTCTTCTTCAATAGCACTTTAATTATCCAGAGATTCTTCCCTTTCCATATAAAGTTAATGATTAGTTTTTCCATCTCTTTAAAGAATGTTGTTGGTATTTAGATCAGGATTGCATTGTATTTGTAAATCGCTTTGGGTAGAATTGTCATTTTTGCAATGCTGAGTCTACCTGTCCATGAGCATGGTATGTTTTTCCATTTATGTAGATCTCTTTTGGTTTCTTGCAGTAGTGTTTTATAGTTTGTCTTTGTATAGGTCTTTTACATCCCTGGTTAGATTTATTCCTAAGTATTTTATTTTTTTAGGGCCTATTATAAATGGTATTGTTTTCCTGATTTCCTTTTCATCATTCTCTTTACTGGTGTATAGGAATCCAACTGATTTTTGTATGTTTATCTTGTATCCTGCTACTCTGCTGAATCTACTAGTGCCAGTAGTTTTCCTGTGGAGTCTTTCGGGTTTTCTATGTATAGCATCATATCATCTGCAAATAGGGACAGTTTAACTTCTTCATTACCAATTTGGATGCTCTTTATTTCTTTTTCTTGCCTTATTGCTCTAGCTAGGACTTCCAGCACAGTGCTAAATAGGAGTGGTGATAAAGGGCATCCTTGTCTTGTTCCTGTTCTTAAGGGGAATGTTTTCAGCCTCTTTCCATTAAGAATGATATTGGCTGTTGGTTTTGTATAGATGCCCTTTATTATGTTGAGAAATTGCCCTTCTATACCTATTTTGTTGAGAGTTTTTATCAGGAATGGGTTTTGGACTTTGTCACATGCCTTTTCCTCTTGATTGAGATGATCATGTGATTCTTTTCTTTCCTTTTATTTATGTGGTGGATTACATTGATTGATTTTCTAATGTTGAACCATCCTT
>NW_004444032.1:10992931-11002358 GCF_000243295.1 Trichechus manatus latirostris | reverse complement strand
GCACTACCTTTTATCTCTCAGGAGATATAAGGAAAGGGAAGCGAGCAGAGAGTTGGTGACCTCACACCATCAAGAAAGCAATGCTGGGAACAGAGCGCGTCCTTTGGACCGGGGTCCCTGTGCAGAGAAGCTCCTAGTCCAGGGGAACACTGAAGAGAAGAAGGCCGACAGAGAGAAAAAGCCTTCCCCTGGAGCTGACGCCCTGAATTTGGACTTTTAGCTTACTTTAACCGTGAGGAAATAAACTTCTCTTTGTTAAAACCATCCACTTGTGGTATTTCTGTTATAACAACACTAGATGACTAAGACACTCTGTTATGATCCTTTTTATTTCAGTTGGGTCTGTTGTAATTTCCCCCATTTCATTTCTTATTTGAGTTATTTGCATCCTCTCAGTTTGGCCAGTGGTTTGTCAATTTTGTTGATCCTTTCAAAGAACTAATTTTTGGTTTTGTTGATTCTTTCTATTGTTTTTCTATTCTCTATTTCATTTATTTCTGCTCTGATCTTTATTATTTCCTTTCGTCTGGTGGCTGTGGGCTTTTTTTGCTGTTCTCTTTCTATTTGTTTGAGTCGTGTAGCTAATGTTTTGATTTTGTCCCTTTCTTCTATTTTGATGTGTGCGTCTATTGCTATAAATTGTCCTCTGAGGACTGCCTTTGCTGTGTACCAAAGGTTTTGGTGTGATGTGTTTTCATTCTCATTTGATTCTAGGAATTTTTTGATTCCATCTCTGATTTCTTCTATTACCCAATGATTTTTAAGCAGGGTGTTATTCAGTTTCTATGTAATTAATTTTTGTTCTTGCTCTTCCTGTTAATTTCTACCTTGATGGTGTTGTTGTCAGAGAAGATACTTCATATTTTTTGGTTTTATTGAGGGTTGCTCTGTGGCCTAAGATGTGGTCTATTCTGGAGAACGTTCCATGTGTGTTGGAAAAGAATGTGTACACTGCAGCTGTTGGATGGAGTGTTCTATATATGTCTATGAGGTCAAGTTGGCTGATTGTGCCCTTTAGGTCTTCTGTTTGTTGAGTTTCTTTCTAGATGTTCTGTCCTTTACCAAGAGTGATGTGTTGAAGTCTCCTACTATTATTGTGGAACTGTCGATTTCTCTTTTCAGTGCTGTTAGGGTTTATGTATTCTGGAGCCCTGTCATTGGTGCGTAGGTGTTTATTAGTTATGTCTTCATGATGAATCAACCCTTTAATCATAATATAGTGCCCTTCTTTGTCTTTTTGGTGGATTTTTTTTAAAGTCTATTTTATCTGAGATTAGTATTGCCACTCCTGCTCTTTTTTGGTAGCTGTTTGCTTGATATACTTTTTTCCATCCTTTGATTTTTAATAAATTTAAGTGTTTGTTTCTAAGGTGTGTCTCTTGCAGACAGCATATTGATGGATCCTGTTTTTTTAATCCATTCTGTCTGTCACTCTCAGTCTCTTTATGGGTGTATTTAGGCCATTTACATTCAGTGTAATTATTGATAGGTGTGAGTTTATTACGGTCATTTTGTAGTGCTTTTTTTGTGGTGCTGACGTTTTCTTTGTTCTTCTTACTCTCCTGTGCTGAATTCCTTTAGTTTGTGAATTTTTTTTCATTTCTTTTGTTCTTGTAGATTTTATTTTTACTGAGACTTTATGTTTTTCTTCTTTATTTTAATGAGTAGGTTTGTTAACTTTCTTTGTGGTTACCTTGAAATTTACCTTTATCTTCCTAGGCATGAACTCTATTATTACTTGGTATCGTCTTGCCTTCCTCTCCATTAGAAAGTTCTATATCTACACTGTTTATTCCCTTTTATTATTTTGACGTTGCTGTCATTTACAGATTAACCTCTCTGGTTCGCTGTTGTAATTCTTTTGGTTTTGGATAGTCCTTGAGAGTTCATTTCCTAGGTTGGTGTCTGGCTGTTACAATCTTTCATCCTAGATTCAGGCTGTGGTCTGATGTTGTTTGTTCTCAGACCAAAATACTTCCTTTAATAATTCTTGTAAGTTTCATTTGGTTTTTACATATTCCCTTAATTTCTGTTTATCTGGAAATGTCCTAATTTCACCATCATATGTGAATGGAGGTTTGCAGGATATATTATTCTTGGTCAGCAATTTTTTTTTTCAAGGTTTTATATATGTCATCACATTTCCTTCTTGCCTGCATGGTTTCTGCCAGATAATCAGAGCTTAGTCTTATTGTTTCTCCTCTGTATGTGACTTTTAGTTTTTCTTGAGCTGTTGTCAGGATTCTTTGTTTGTCTTTGGTTTTAGCGAATGTGATTATGATATGCCTTGGTGATTTTCTTTTGCAGTCTATCCTCTATGGGGTTCGTTGAGCTTCTTGGATGGTCAGCTTTTTATTTTTCATGATATTGTGGAAGTTTTCTGTAAGCAGTTCTTCAATGAGCCTTTCTGTGTTTTCTGTTTTCTCCCCCTGTTCTGGAACTCTGATCACTCACACATTTTTGCTTTTGATTGTATCTCACATAATTCTCAGGGTTTCTTCATTTTTATTTGTTCTTTTTTCTGGTTTTTCCTCAAATAGAGTTGTATCCAAGTGTTTATCTTGAATTTTGCTGATCCTGTCTTCCGTTGTTTTAAATTTGCTCCTCAGTGCTTCTATGACACTATCCATTTCTGAAATCTTGTTTATGTTTTGGATTTCTAATTGTTGTTTTTGTATGATTTCTAGTTGTGAATTTTTTTTTGTCATTTT
This sequence comes from Trichechus manatus latirostris, assembly GCF_000243295.1. Taxonomy (NCBI): domain Eukaryota; kingdom Metazoa; phylum Chordata; class Mammalia; order Sirenia; family Trichechidae; genus Trichechus; species Trichechus manatus. The sequence goes on along the minus strand of NW_004444032.1, from coordinate 10,999,647 downwards.
GCTCCTGTATTATTTTCCTGAATTCTTCCATTTTTTGCTCTGTATTTTCCATTAATTTGTCAGCCTTTTCCATGAAATTTGTCTATTTTTTCCTCATTTTTGTCTGCATTTTGCTTCAATTCTTGTATAGCTCTGAATATCAGAGATTTGAATTCCCTATCAGGTAGTTCTACTGCCTTTTCTTGTACTAGAAAGTCACCTTTTGTTTTATTTTGGATGCCTACTGGAATCATCCTGTCCTCTTTTTTTTATGTTTTGGTATTGTCCGCTGTCTTTGGGACATTCAGTAGTTATTTTCTTCATTTATTGATTGTAGATTTGTTTGTTTTATCCTGCTTTTTTGTTTTATTTGGTTATGTCTGAGCAGGTGGCCTCTATGTTTTTTGTTGTTTGCTCATCTGTGGGCAGGATACTTTTCACTTTCTTGTCCAATGGGCAGGACCAGTTGCTCAGCTATGGTGCAGCAGGGCAGGTCCAGCTGAAGGGGAGGGGCTGGGATGGCTTCTTGGTGGCATGTACTAGGGTCAACAGGGCAGGCAGGGAATCAGTGCTGGGCAGGTTCTGGTGGGTCATGCCTGTGCTGCTCGGGGGTGTGATTTTCAGCTCACATTGCAGGTAGGCAGGAAGGAGGGGGGAGATTTTGATGTGAGGAGCTAAGATGGGTATGGGAAAGAGGAGAGTGAAACAGGAGCCAAAAACAAAACAAACAAACAAAAAAAGTGCTAAGGGAGCTTGCCATTGAAGTGGAGAGAGGAGAAACCAAGAAATGGAGAAAAACAAAAACAAGAAGAAAAAAGAAAAAGAAAAAAATTCAAAAATAAATAAAAATTAGACAAAGAAAAGAAAATTCCCCAGGGATCCCACTGGTACAGCTGCAAAGACTGCAGAAGTGGCTCTTGAGTGCCAGGTATTCAGGAGACAGGAAAAGAAGGTAAATATAAAGAGACGAGAAACTGAGAAATGAAGAAAGAGAAAAAGGAAAAAAGAAAAAAGAAATACTCCCAGGGATCCCACCAATGTAGCTGCGCAGACCAAGGAAGTAGCTCCCAAGCCATGCAGTACAGCCTGGCTAGAAGGAGCTCCCAAGCTGTGAAAAGAAAAAGAAAACAAACAAAACAAAACAAAACAAACAAACAAAATCCTCAGGGATCCCACCAATGTGGTGGTGCAGGCCAGGGAAGTAGTTCCCCAGTTAAGCGGTGCTTCACAGGCCTTTCAAGAAGAAGCAAGGATGGCACGTAGAGCCAGGTGTTCAAGAGAAAGGAGGGGGAGATGATGAGAGGGATGGAAGAAACCAAAAGAAGTGGGAAAAAACATCACAAGCAACAAAGAAATGGCACTCAGGGAGCTGGCCAGTGTTGGTGGGGTGAATTCAAGTGGCATGGGGCTGAAACCTGTGCTTCCTGTCCAAGAGACTGTGGCCAGTGGGAAGCAGAGGAGGCCAAGTGGGGAGGAAATAGGGTAGGGAATGGGAAAGCATGTATCGCTGGTTACCAGGTGCTTTGTCTCCTGCTGGGAGCTCAGTGAAGCTGCTTTGCTGCACTCCCTGTCCACCTAACTCTGATGTGGGTGGAGTGAATCCAAGCTGTGCAGACCCTGCACTTCTTGGCTAGCCGAGCTACCACAGCCAGCTAGAAAGCAGCAGAGGTAGAACAGCGGGGTGAAGGATGAGGGTGGAAAAGCATATATCGCTAGTTACCAGGTGCTCTGTCTCCTGCTGGGAGCTCTGTGAAGCTGCTTTCCCATACTCCCTGTCTGGCAATCTCTGATAGGAGTCCAAGATGGTGAGTCCATGCTGCATTAGCTGATAGAGGACTTCCGCATGCTTGCTCTCTGTTCTCTGTCAGTTTCTTATTCCATTCAGTGCTTGACTGAGTTCTTTTTCTCCTCATTTGATGTTTAGGGTTCCAGGATTGATGTTTGTCTCTGTTTTACTTAGTTTTTCGGGTCTTTGCTGTGGAGAGACGCATAGTGCTTCTGTCTATAGCACCATGTTGGCTCTATCTCCTGACAAACAGTTTTAAAGCAGGGGAAGGCTCTATATTTATGATTGCATTGATGCTGAGTGACTCATTGAAGACTTTATGATATGTCTTTTTGCCCTACACATCCTAATGTCAAAATGATGACACTCATCCCACAGCTGCTATTGTATACATGCTAAGTTAATTTACCAGTTATAAAGACAAAAACAAAACAAAACCCAGTTTTTTTTTTGCAGTGCTACTTTGCAAATGGAAGTCATTTTCATAGAATAAGATGTTAATTTCTTATTTAGTGACAATGATACAATTGTTTGAGAGGATATAGTGCATCAGAGCAATGTTGCGAAGTAATAACACATAATAGAAATGGTCGTTTTATGTAATTTCATTCATTTGTTCTTTCAATACCTGCTATATGCTATATACTGTTCTATGCAGTTGAGGACACAGCATTGAATTAGACAAAGTTCCTGTTCCTGTGGAGCTTACATTCTAGGCACCAAGAAAAGCCAAAGCACCTTTTGGTCCAACTGTGCAAAGAAAAGTTTTACAGTAGTTTGGAGAGAGAAAAGTGGTCAGAGAATTTAGTCACCACAAGGCACTTTGTAGTATAGACATGGGAGCCTTTAAAGAAACTGTGCCAGGTCAACCATGGTCAAATTTACAGTGAGTAAGGATTTATTGAGCTGATCTTGTCTTTATGCATATCAATTTGCACCATTAGTATAAGTGAATGAATAACACACAAAGAAAAGATGTTTGTTAAGTGGTATCTTTGGAATTTTCAGTAATATTCTGTAAATGTTAATTTGAATTTTATTTGTTGGTTTGATTTATATTTAATTTATAAATTATTTTTGGGTTGATAGTTGCACAAATATGTTTTATAAGAGGTATAAGAATTAGGAGTTTTAATTTATTTTTTTAAATAGCTTTATTGAAGTATAATTCACATATCATGAAATTCACCCATTATAAGTGTGCAGTTGAATGATTTTTAGTAAATTTCTATAGTTGTGCAACTATCCTCATGATCCAGTTTGAGAACATTTCCATTATCCAATAGTTTTCTGTGTCCATTTCAAGTCCATCCCTGTCTCCACCTCCAGCTTTGAGCAATCACTGATCTACTGTCTCTAGGGATTTTCCTTCTCTAGAAATTTCATATAAACAGAATCATACCATGTATAGTCTTTTGTATCTGGTTTCTTTCACTTAGCATACTGCTTTTGAGGTTCCTCCATTTTGTAGCATGTATCAGCAGTTTGCTTCTTTTTATGGCAGAATAATATTCCATTGTATAGATAAAACACATTTTGTCACCATCTGATGGACATTTGAATTGTTTTTTGGCTAGTCTGACAATCTGTGTTTCTTGATTGAAGTATTTACCCTACTTGCTTTTTTCTTTTAAAGTTTTAAGTATGTATATATTTATTTTTACATATAATTTTTAAAATTAAACTTTCTCTTGTGATAATTGTAGATTCACACACAGTTGTGAGAAATAACAGAGAGAGTCCCATGTACCTTAATCCAGTTTTCTCCAATGGCAACATATTGCAAAAATATTTTGTAAGTTATTGCTTTGGAGTCACTAGAATTTTTTTTTTTTCTTTAAGGGGTCTAAGACTCCACAAGGTGACTTGTTTTTTCTCCAATTTGAACTGAAACGCCATTTCAGATAATACGCATCTCAACAAGCAGAATCATATATCAGGTCTGAATATTGTAAAGTGAAGAAATTCATTATGAATTCAGCTTCTTATGGACCCTTGTTTCAGTTCATGAATCTTTCGTTAAAAAAAAAAAGAAAAGGCAAGTCGAGGCAGATTCTTCAATGACAGAATGAGTGGGATGTGATGCTTGTTTGAAACATCTAGCCTTTAAACAAAAATAACATATACTTATAGTCTTACTAGAAGATGTTTGAAAACTAAGTTGGTGATAAAATTTTATCAGAGGGTGAATGTGGTAGCTTTTATTAAAGTTCTGAATTTCTCACCCCCTCTTTTCCTGTGAGCTGGAATTGACTGGATGGCAAAGGGTTTGGTTTGGGTTCCTTTTCCATAGGAGGGTTATATCTCTCACATATTGACTTTTGACTTCTTCATATGACATGCTGCATGCTATATTTGAACAGAAAGTTTAGGTGTGGTTTTACAATTTGTATCAGCCTCTTACACTTCTGTCCTCTGACATAAAACAACATGTCTCAGAGAGGGCTGCCCCTTCAACTGGGGCCCCAGAATGAGAAAACGAGTCAACCCACTGCCTGGAACAGAACTGTATCAGACCAGCAACCATTATGTGGTACAGGTGAGGAATATAGGTTTGTGGTTGTAAGCCACTGAGAGTTTGGGTAGTTTGTTTCCAAAGCAAAAGCTGACTAATACAGGCAGAAAAGTCTGCCTCTACAATAAGAGTAAATGGTTTAGTTCTCTACTACTAGCCTAAAAATTGGCATTCGATCCCACCCAGAGGCACCAGGCCATCTGCTTCCAAAAGATCATAGCCTTGAAAACCCTATGGAGCAGTTCCAGTCTGCACACATGGGGTCGCCATGAGTCAGAATCAACTCAACGGCAACTAACAACAACAACAAAAGCACTGGATTATCAAGATTAAAATTTCTGGGTTAGTGCAGCAATGAAAAAAGTTAGCAAAGCATCTAGGGCTCCTTTCTTTACATTTAGAGGAGTAATTTAGATAGGACTTAAAATATAGTTTATGTGACTTTGAGGAGATTCTCAAAAGGTCTAAACCTGATGTCTGAGGAACCCAAGTTATTTCTGGGAAGGAGAGATGAGCTCTGTGGATAAAAATGCCTTTAGCAGAGAATCCAAAAACTGGTTCAAACATGAGCCCCAAACGGAAGGTACAAGCGCAAATGTTCCAAACTGAAAGTGTTGATTTTCAATCAAGCTGCACCTTGAATGGGAAACTCTGTAAGCATGTTCTAGAATGAGTAGCAGAAAGAATTCATATTTTTAAATATCAGGAAGACAAATGAGTATACAATCAAAAGAGAATAGAACTTGCACAATGAATGTTAAGGTTTAATATAGTATCACTCTATGACAAACCTGAACAAAAAAATCATACCTCAGGTGATGGCCATGTTTCTGTAGTGTTTTATTCAACAGAGGTCACTAACTACCTTCAGATAGAATTATTCTCAAATCATCAAGGGCTTAAAAATGTTAGCATGGAAATGGTGCTTTTAGCATAGGCCATGAAGATGTTCAGCCTTATGAGAAAACAACTTGAGCTATTAACTGGCTTCTGGAAAAATGAAAAAAAAATTATAAAATGGGTGACTCTTACACAAAAGTTTATTCAAATTAGAGGCAAAATGGAAAAAGAGGAGATTAACTCTGATATTCCTATATACATTTTTCTCCCAGTTTGGAGCTCTACATCTCATTGCAAAGTGGTATAGACCAAGGGGCAATGAAATCAAAGTCCTGTCATCAATTTGATCTTGATTTGCAGGGAGCGTTGAAACACTCAGTTCACCTCATTGCCACAGCTAACCTAGTGATTGATTAAATAAGAGGTAGCTCCCAATTTCTGAAAGCCCTAAAAGAAAACTAAGGAAACACTTCATGAGTAAAAAGAGCTTCATTATTAGAATCTTTATATTCTGGAATGGGATCTGATACTGACTTTGCTAATAACCTTAAAATGATTAAGTAAGGATTTTTAGAAATAATCTCTTTCTCCATTTTCTAAGGTCATAGGAATGACTCACCTGAAAACGCTAAGCATCTATTGCCTGAAAATGATAAGAATGGGATTTCAGAGGGCGTTTTCAATTTTAAATAAAATACCTGTCTCGCCCCAGCCTGATATATCTTCTTAGGTTCCACCTAATTTTTTTTTTTTTTTTTTAAGATACTGGGTTGTATCTTTTTGTAAAATCATCTTAGAATAGAATTTTATTGCTGAAAGGGGCCTTGGACTTCATCTGATGTTCCTTTCCCTCACCATCATTAGAGAAGAGAAAATTCATCTCGGAGAAAAATGAGCTCCAATGGGCTCTCATAGTTAGGTAGACTCCAAGGCCTGAATCCCCAGTCTCTTGCCCTCCAGATCTTTTGCACTCTCTCCTACGTTTGCCTCTTTAAACCACCCAGGATCTTTTTAGCAGTGTACATGGCCCAACTATCCTACTTTTTTTTTAATCCATAAATTTTGTTTATTCAAATAGACTTGTATTTCTTTTAGATGAAACAACTTAAATTTTATTAGATATTTCTTTTTTTAAATTGTTGTAGTTTAAATGAAGTCTATATTTCAAGTTAGTCTCCTATACAAAAATTTATACATACATTTTTATGTGATCCTAATTGCTCTCCCTATACTCTGACAGCACTCTCCTCCTTTCCACCCCTGATTCCCATGTCCATTTAACCAGCTCCTAACCCTCTCTGCCTTCCCATCTCACCTCCTGACAGAAGCTGCCTGTTTAGTCTCTTGTATCTACTTGAGCTAAGAGGCACACTCCTCAAGAGTATCACTTGATGTCCCACAGTCCAGTCCAATCCCTGTCTGAAGAGTTGGCCTAGGAAATTGTTTTAGTTCTGGGCTGATAGAGTATCCAGGTGCCATGCTTTCCGAAGTTCCTCTAGTCTCAGTCAGACCATTAAGTCTGGTCTTCTTACTAGAATTTGAGTTCTGCACCCCACCTTTCTCCTGCTCCATCTGGGACTCTCTGTTGTGTTCCCT
>NW_004444032.1:10934482-10992270 GCF_000243295.1 Trichechus manatus latirostris | reverse complement strand
TTTTTAATTGGGTTGTCTTTTTGTTGTTGAGGTTTTGCAGTATCTTCTAGATTTTAGAGATTAGATGCTGATCAGATTTGTCGTAGCCAAAATTTTTTTCCCAGTCTGTAGATTTATCTTTTGACTCTTTTGGTGAAGTCTTTTGATGAGCATAAGTGATTTTTAGCAGCCCCCATTTATCTAGTCTCTCTTCTGGTGCTTGTGCATTGTTACTTATGGTTCCTATTGTGTTCATGCCATGTATTAGGGCTCCTAGCATTGTCCCTATTTTTTCTTCCATGATCTTTATCATTTTCGATTTTGTATTTAAGTCTTTGATCCATTTTGAGTTAGCTTTTGTGCATGGTGTGAGAAATGAGTCTTGTTTCAGTTTTTTGCATATGGATATCCAGTTATGCCAGCACCATGTGTTAAAAAGACTGTCTTTACCCCAATTAGCGGACTTTGGGCCTTTGTCAAATATCAGCTGCTCATAGGTGGATGAATTTATATCTGGATTCTCAATTCTGTTCCATTGGTCTATGTATCTGTTGTTGTACCTGTACCAGGCTGTTTTGACTACCGTGGCGGTATAATAGGTTCTAAAATCAGGTAGTGTGAGGCCTCCCACTTTGTTCTTCTTGCCAACTACCCTTCTTCTGTTGTTTTTCTTTTATAGTCCTAACATTCATTGAGACATGCTTTGGGGAAAGAGTGAGACTCGTTACTGACTCTTTGCGGCAGTAGGAGAAAATCATTTTTAATAGTGAAGTTTGAGATCTGAGTATTCAGTGTTTTTAATTCTATGATGTCGATGACACTGCCTTCTACCAGTTATTTAGCACATTTGAATCATGCTATAGTTTCAAAATACTTTTCTGTTAATAGCAACTTCTTAGCATGAATCAGGATAATTTTATTATTTCCTCCTCCCCAAAACATAATTCCTGGTCACATATTTGATGAATGCAATCAGTTGCCCAGATGTTTAGCTGTGTGAACTCCCGAAGTCTGCGTGGTGCCAGCCAAAATCTTTGGATTAAGGGTAAAAACAGTCTTACCTCTGAGGTTCCTAGTTGCCAAGGGCAAAGTTGGGAGTGGGTGATAGAGAGATTTGGGAATAGGTAGAAGGACTATCTGCATTCTTTAATGGTATGTGGAGAGTTTACAGGTATCCTAGCTCATACCTAGTTCCAAGTGTCTTGGGAGACTTTGCTCAATCCTGGAAATCTTCTGTGGTGCTGGGCAGGGCGAGGGTGGGAAGAAGGGACATGGGAAGGGTCCAGTTCATCCGTGACTGTCTCCTAACCTCAAGGAGCAACAACTCTATGGGGACACTTTGGATCAGGAATTCACCTAATTGCTGTTGTCAAGTGTGGACACTTTGAGTGTGCTCTTGGCAGAGTGATTCTGAGCACAAACCCAGAGGCAATTCCAAACCTGGAATAAGAATAAGGCTGTCCTTGGGGATGACTCAAATAGAAAAGCTTTTTGAATCACAACATTTGAATCTGAGTCACTCACCAGGCTTTTCTTTGTCCTGTAAAGACAATTAAAGCACAGTGGTATAAACCAAGCTTTTTGATTCTCAGCCTACCCCTCTCAGCAACCTTCCATCTCAAGCCTCCACGAGAACAGTAAAATCTCTTTGAGGCATTGATTTTAAGAAACACCCCTTCATACAAGCTAGTTTAGGGGGATTTGAGGGCTTGGGAGAGTCACTGGAAATTACTGTCACTTCATTCTGTAAAGCTATCTTTGCCTCCAGGATGCATGACCTACCAGATGGCCCCATAAATCTGATTACCCTTACCCAGGGGACGGATTACCCAGTAAGCAAGGTGCTCTTGGGCTTAATTACGCTTACTTACTAATCTGTAGTGCACAAGTTCACATGGGTTTGATGTGGTGCAACCCATGTGAAGTTGTGGACTACAGATTAGTGAAACCCATGTGAAGTGTGCACTACAAATTAGTGAAAACTATGTGAAGTATGCACTACAGATTAGTAGGTAAGCACAGTTAAGTCCATGAGTACCTTGCTTACCATAAATCAGCACATACTATGCTTCTGGTTAATCCATCCCTGCCCTCACCTTTCCTCTTCCTTCCGTATTGAAACTCTTCTGATTTCCCAGCAACTTCAGAAGGGTTAAGATAAATGAAACCTAACAGAAGTTATTATCCTCCACTGCCACCAATGCACTGATGGTACATCATCACGGATTTTATTTTTAGAGACTTGCAGGTGTTATATTGGGTTGCCTCATATTTAGGTCTTTCTCCCCACCTCCACCAAATCGAAGGGCCTCTGAGAGTCTACAATCACACTTGCTGGAAATTCTTACTCACCTAAACTTGTATGTCTCATGTTACTGTTTAATTCTGTCCTCTGCTGATTTTCAAAGTCCTGTCAAACAGACCTTGAACAGTAATACCTGAATTTCATGCCTATAGGATTCGCTGAACGTAAGATCGTAACACACACTCTTTTAAATCCTTTCTCAGCTTCAGCCACAGCCCCTTCGTTGTCTTGTGTGTCACCTGACTATTCCCACTGCCTTCGTCTCCCTCTCTAGATAGTCTCAAATCTTCAAGCTATCAGATAAGAGCATGGTTGGTCTTCTTCACATAGGGGATGACTCCTCTTTCATATAGTAGCCATTTATGTACCCAAATACCTACTGGATCTCTCTCTCTCCTTTTTTTTTTCAAACAGAACCGTTCTAAACTCCTAGTTTGATATTCCACCTGGAATCTCATTTATCTCAATACTCTAGCAAAGGAGTGGGCAGATTGGGCAGATTGCCAAGATAATCTCAAAGAGCTAATATCCGTTTTTTGCATTATAATTAAGTGTAGCTTTAGGGATCAAATTTTAACAGAACTCTTCTTTCTGCCCAGAGAATTCAATGGTTATGTGGTTCAGAATGGTTACCAAAGTCTGCTGCTGCTATTGAGCATTCTGGTTTAAGCACTTTGAGTGGGGGTTATATGTTTCTTTATATTAGAGTCAGAAGGAATAAAAAAGTAAGCAATGGAATAGAGAAATGGAGTTTGAAGGTGGGGACTACTAAAAGAGCAATAGAAAGATTGGAAAACGGAAAAATTAAGCTAAGTAAACAGCACAAAGTTCAGGTGAGCAACAATGCCACATAAAAATGTAAAGGAGTTATATATGGATAATTTAGGGAAAATTACCCTGTTACTCAAACTCTCCTGTTAATTGGAGCTTTGGGTTGTAAGTTCTGGAAATAACCTGGATAATTAAAACAATCATTGGCTGTTGCCCTCTTTGTATCCCTAGCACCCAGCACAGTGCCTGGGCACACAGCTGCCAATGAATATTTGTGTAATAAATATAACACTGATCTAAATATAACATTTCTAAATAAACGATACATTTGTGTGACACAGTCACTTCCATGCACACACAGGCCCTAGCTATGGCAAAATTTGTGGGAAAAATGACCTGTCTTAAAGTGTGTGGCATCTATTGGCTACAGTTCATTTGGCTGCATAGGGAACAAAACAAGAAACATACGCACAAAAAAAGCCAAGAGGATACAAGCTCAACTGAGCAGATAGGAGATCACTTACTTACTAACCTTAAGGTTTGTGTTTTACATTTCTGCCTGCCGGACTCCCCCAGGGCTTTGAACCAGGTCATTCTGGTTTGAATTCCTGCTGTGAAGGTGCAGTTCTAACAAGTTCCCAGGTGATGCTAATGGCTGCTAGTTAGGGACCAATTCTTTTTCTTTATTTGCTTCTTTTTTTTTAAATTGTGTTTTAGATGAGGATTTACAGAGCCAATTAGTTTCTCATTGAACAATTAATGCACATATTGTTTTGTGACATTGGTTGCCACCCACCGAGACGTGTCAACACTCTCCCCTTCTCAACCTTGGGTTTCTCATTTCCGTTCATCCAGCTTTCCTGTCCCCTCCTGCCTTTTTGTCCTTGCCCTTGGGCTGGTATAACTGTTTAGTCTCCTATACATGGTTGAGCTACCTGTATTATGGTTTGTTTTGTGGGCCTGTCTAATCTTTGGCTGAAGAACCTCCAAGAGTGACTACAGTACTGAGTTAAAAAGGTGTCCTGGGGCCATACTCTCAGGGTTTCTCCAGTCTCTGTCAGACCAGTAAGTCTGGTCTTTTTTTGTGAGTTAGAATTTTGTTCTACATTTTTCTCCAGCTCGGTCCAGGACCCTCTATTGTGATCCTTGTCAGAGCAGTCAGTGGTGGTACCCCGGCACCATCTAGCTGTGCTGAACTCAGTCTGGTGGAGGCCGTGGTAGTTGTGGTCCACTAGTCCTTTAAAATAATCTTTCCACTGTGTCTTTTGTTTTCTTCATTCTCCCTTGCTCCAGACGTGGTGGGACCCATGGAGTATCTTAGATGGCCACTCACAAGCTTTTAAGACCCCAGACGCTACTCACCCAAGTAGGATGTAGAACATTGTCTTTATAAACCATGTTATGCCAGTTGAGCTAGATTCCCACCCCCTCGACCCCATCCCAAACTATGGGTAGGAAACAATTTTGAGAACCACTAGTAGAGCAGTAGTTCTAAAAACTTATTACAGTATACACAAAAAATCACCAAGGGATCTTGTTAAAATGTAAATTCTGATTCAGAATATCTGCAGGTGGAAATGTACATTCTCAGCAGGGGTTTGAACCCTAACAAACAGGTTCAAAGCCCTGTACCTGCCCAACTTCTGTCTCCTCCTCGTAGTGGACCCGAGGCCACCAAGGAGTTAGCCAGTGGCAGTTCTGTGGTAGTAACAAGAAAGTCTCTTGGGGGCAGTACTTCTCTTTTCCCTTCGCGTCTCTCGCCTGCACCTGCCGCTGCCCCTCACACCTCTGCAAAGAAGTAGAGGTCGAGGCACATTGCTGTGCAGTGCTGAAAGGCTACTAGAATCAGCCTCGCGCGCCCGCCCCCTAACATCAACAGGGCTCCTGGTGTGGCCTGTAGAATTCCTGTAGGTGTTCGCTACTCCCTCCTTAGGCCCCGCTCCCCAACACCAGGCTAGCTTCTCTAGCCCGCGCCCGCCACTAGAGGGGCTTCCTGGGGTCGCCGCCGTCCTCCGTTTCCCCGGGCAGCAGCGGCGCGAGCCGGGCGGGGCTGGGGGGCAGGAGGCGGGAAACCGAGTTGGGGGCGCTCTCGGCTCGCGCGCAGCGCTGCCCCGCGCTGGATTTGCCGCCTTCAGCAGCAGCGGCGGCGGCAAAAGGGGTGGAGGGTGGTGAGGAGGGCTGGAGCCCGGACCAGGAGGGAGGGAGGGAGGGAGGGGGGCCGGGAGGCTGGGCCAGGCGAGCCGGAGGGGTGCACCGCGCTCCCCCGCCCTCCTTCCGGGAGCGAGGATGCAGACTCTGAAACTGGCGCTGCTGGGCTGAGGCGGAGGCAGGGGACTTGCAGCGCGCGCGGCTCCGCGAGTGTGTCTCCTGTGCGCCGAGAGGCGGGGGGAGGAGGAGGAGGAGGGGGAGAATGCCCGGAGCTGCCGCCGCTGCCGCCGCGATGCTCCCGGCTCAGGAGGCTGCCAAGCTGTATCACACCAACTATGTGCGGAACTCACGGGCCATCGGCGTGCTGTGGGCCATCTTCACCATTTGCTTTGCCATCGTCAACGTGGTGTGCTTCATCCAACCCTACTGGATCGGCGACGGCGTGGACACCCCGCAAGCTGGCTATTTCGGGCTCTTCCACTACTGCATCGGCAACGGCTTCTCCCGGGAGCTGACCTGCAGGGGCAGCTTCACGGACTTCTCCACGCTGCCCTCGGGCGCCTTCAAAGCCGCCTCCTTCTTCATCGGGCTCTCCATGATGCTCATCATCGCCTGCATCATCTGCTTTACCCTCTTTTTCTTCTGCAACACGGCCACCGTGTACAAGATCTGTGCCTGGATGCAGCTCACCTCCGGTGAGTGCGCGCTCACCTCCGCGGAGGCGGGGAACCCCGGGCGCCAGAGCCCGGGAGGGGCCAGAGCGGGAGGGATAGGGGCTGTGCGCGAAGCCGGGTGCCGAGCAACTTAATCTCCTCAGGCGTGGGGGTGTAGAGGGCGGGAATCCTGGGCGGCCGGAACCCCCAGGGTTCCCCAGTCCAAGAACTGGCGCCTCGTCCCGGGGCGTTCCTGAACCTCACAAGTGCGGGGGGCGCCACCCTGAGGAACACGCAGGAGGCAGGGGGTTGCTGGGCCGAGTCGGCTCAGAAGTAAAGATGGGGCGAGGAAGCGGCCGCTTGGAGAGATATGGGGGTCGGGGCTGGGGCTACTGAGGGACTAAGGAAGGCACAGCGAGGAGAAAGCGGATTTGGAGAGGTTGTACTGGAAAGAGTAGTCAGCTTGCTCTGCCCCTCGATGGGACTCTGTCGTTGCTTAAGGAGGGTGGTGTGGTGGAGGGGCTGGAGTGGAATTGTTTCTCCCAGTCCCGGGCAGTTATAAATATTTTATCATTCATCTGGGAACGAATAAATCCTAGAATGTTCCTTAGCATTTCCCCAATGTCAAGTCTTGGATTTGCTTCCTTGTCAGGCAGAGGTCCTTCTATTTCATGCTTCTTTAAGCAGAGCGCAGATTTGAGTCAATCAAGATTTCTCAAGATATCATTTTTGGGAAGTGGCTTTAGGGAGGTGGGCAGAGAGGAAACCCTGTTTCATCAGTATCCCTGATCACTCTTTGCCTGTGGACGATAGATTGTGGATAGCTGGAGAAAACAGATAGATGAAAGTACTTTTTCTGAGCATCAGTTACTCTTAACCTAGAGAAAGCGGATGGGGGGTGCATTTCCTGGCGGCTTGGAAGAGTTCGGAAACAAAACTGACTCCTTTCTCTACCTACTCCAATGCTGATTCCCTCTCTGCCAGCCCCCTTGGATGCCCTCCCTTCTAAAGGCAGTTCTTGTCCTTGGAGCCTTAACACCTTCCTGTTTCAACATTGTTGGGGTCGTTTGATTTTATGGATGGCTTGGGTATGAAGGAAGGGGTATAGAACGTCTCAGACAGCCAGATTTTCTCATTTGTGCTTTATTTTATTGTTCTGATTTTTTAAAGACTTTAGCTTCATGATTTTGTAGTTTACCCTGTGCCTGGGAAGGTTTTCTGGGGAGTAGAGATTTAATCTCTGGGTTTGCCAGAGTGTTACAGGATGATTAAATTCTTAAACGTGCTGGGAGGACAGCCTTAAGATTCATCATCTTGCCGGCTATTTTGATATGAGACGCTTGTGGGAGACTAAACTTGTATGGAAGTATTTGCTCGAATTAAGGGTATCTTGGCTGATGTTGATTTGCATACACTGTGAAAGTATGTATGTTAAAAGGTAAGGAGTGAATATGTAGACATCCATCCACCTCACACAGCCAGTTATCCTCCTGAAATGTAAGAGTTCTGCTTTTTCTTTTCTTTCCACCGCCAACTTCCACTGCCTCCCTGCATGTTTTTATACATAATGTTAACTTTTATGTCTGTTTCAAAAGCTGAATAACTTTGAAATTTGAAGTAAATTCACGCATCATGGTTGTTCTTGACTCGTAGCCTTGGTTTGACTTTGAAGACAACAGGACATGCAGGATGCAGATGTTTTAGAAAAAGAATTGACCCTGCACAGCTAATTTTAATTTTTCTAAGTTAAATGACCTATTTAGACTGGTGATTCAAATTAGATTGTTTTCAAAGGTCTGAAGATAATTTGCAGGTGATTTCTCAACAACACATTCTTAAATATTTCATTTTTAATGAGGCTTTGTACTCTAAACCTAAGTTTAAAAAAAAAAAGGAAAGAAGAAAACTATCTTTGGGAAGGAATTATCAGCTTTGAAGTTAATACAAACTACGATTATTACAATGTTTTATTATTTACTCTTCCTGGAATAGAACACACAAAAATCCCTAAAGTAAAAAAAAAATTTATTCTGGATTAGTTAAATATGGTGTCATGTTTCAGAATTTTGACATAAATATATTTGTTTTCTTATGCCAGTATAAAATGTGATGACAACCTTGGTACTAAAGCAGCTGTAAGGACATTTATTTAAATTTTGGAGAAGTCCAGATCCTTAAGTTGTAGGCACACTTTTTAAACTTTTATATGCAATTTATTTGGCATTTGATTTCTACGTAAACCATAGAAGTATATAATTTTATTTATCAATGAAATGTATTAGTAAAAAGAATTAATGACAGGTCAGAATCAAAGTTGATTATATTCACAGATTTTTTTTTAAGGAATGACATATAGAGGATATTTCTGAAGAATGTCCACATTTAACATGGTTTTCTAGTTTTTTTTTTCTTCAAGTCTGTGACACCAGTAAGAACTTTAACATAATGGACTGGAAGTTGCTTTGAAAGTTTAGTTTCTAAACTTTACACTGTTTTTCTTCGATGTTAGGTAGCTTTTTCATACTTTAACTATATGTGGACTCACTTGAGTGTAATTTGCTAAATATGAAAGATGAGACTTAATATATCATTTGCTTATTAGAGACTGTTTAACCCTCCTTGGGAGTCAAATGATTAACATGTGCATTTGGTTATCTAAGCATTTGAATGTAGTAGCATCATACATCATAACTAAGTAGAATAGAAAATCCTGTGTGAAATGATACACTAAGACGATGAAGCAGGAAACATTCTTGTGGTGATCCACCATCAAGAATGATTCTTTTTATGATTCTGAACAATGAACCAGAAAACGTACTTAACTTATTGAACTTGAAAATGATGTTGCTCTTCTATCTAGATGTGTCGAGAACACATAATTAATGGTGCTGTTATGAACACCTTGCCCTCTCCCTCTCCCCTCTAAATCATTACAGTCTCAGTAGGGTGAAAACAGGAAACATAGAACTGAAATCTAATATGTCACACTACTTCTGGGTGTAGTCCTATACTTATGGATCATGGCTAATGCAAAGACTGAAGACAAAAATAATACATAATATAAATAATAGCAATCAGAGATGCAAATATTCCCAAATCTACGGAGAAACAACTTGATTTTCTTCCTGTGTGATCTCTCTGACGGTAAATTGAAAGAGGTATTTCTGTCATTGGTCAGGCAGGCTGATAAAATCCAGACTTTAAAAAAAATCCAGATAGAAAAGAAATTTTTCCCTCTGGGAACTTGATTCTCTGCGTCTGTGTTCTTGCAATTTAAACCATTCTTTCTTTCTGTTTCCAAGCCTACCAATGGCCAAATCTCATAAAAGTTTTTTATTTTGTTTTGTATGTTTGTTTGTTTTTCTGACTATAAACTATACTTTGAATTGTTACTAGATGCATGTCTTTAAACCATTGTAGATCAAAGAAATCTTTTCTTTTTTTAAATAGGCTGTAAGTATCTATGTGAAATTTAAAGGTTTGTAGACACCAATCATAGATTTCTTGGTTGAGGGTAGCATATGAGGAAGCAATTGCCTTCATCTGTGAAGAGCGGCACCTGATCCAGGTTGAATTTCCTAAATTAGGAGGGACAAGGCAGGAGAAGGAGCCCTGGTGACGCAGTGGTTAAAGTGCTTGGCTGCTAACCAAAAACGTCAGCGATTTGAACCCACCAGCAGCTTCGCAGGAGAAGGATGTGTCAATTGGTTTCTGTAAAGATGTACATTCTGGGAAGCCCGATGAGGCAGTTCTGCTCTGTCCTATAGGGTCACTAAGCATGGGAGTTGACTCTCTGGCGGTGGGTTTGGTTTTTGGTTAAGGGCAAGAGAGTGGGGGAATTTGTGTTCGTCATATTTTCTTATCCCGACTTGTAATTCTGAGTGTACCAAAATGAAGGGCCACCAAGATGGTAAAGTTGTATGGCAAGGGTTAGGGCTGAATCGCTTGGTCACTTTCCCCAGCCTCCTAGCCTTAGTTCTCACCAGTTCTTTTTAGCCAGTAGTGCTTTCTTAAGTTTTACAACTTTGTCATTTAGGTGAGAGGTGAATCACCACAGGCAATCATTGCGTTTCCTAGCCGGTAAGAAGAACCTTTGCAATATTGTACCACCCTATCTCTTGATCTTTTCTCATAGCACTCATCAGCATTTGAAATTAGAAATATGTTTGCGTGTTTGATTAATATCTGTCTCTTCTAGTATACTGGAAGTTCTGTAAAGCCAGGTCTGTTTTTGTTCCTATCACATAGAGGTCAAGAGCATGGTCACTGCAGCCAAAAGATGTAGATTTGAAGCCTGGTTCTGACATTTACTGACTGTGTGACCTGGGGAATTAATTTCTCTGTATATCAGTTGCTCATTTTGCAAAGTGGGGGTATAACTGTACCTACCTCAAGAGATTGGTGCAAGGATTAAATTGACTAATGTATGTATTTAGAATAGTGCCTGGTGCATAGTAAGCAAGCCCTCTATGAGTATTAGCTATAGTTGCTGTTCTTGTGTTGTTGTTATTATTATTGATGTATCCTGGCACACAGTGGTATGTGTATGTCTGGCACATAGTAGGCATTAGATAAGTTTTTGTAGAGTGAATAAATGAGAAAAAAGAATAATTAGGAGGAGAAGGATGTAAGGAGTAATTTTAAATTTCCTACATGCCATGGTGAAAAGGGATGCCCCTTACTTTGAAAGACATGATACTTATTGTTCTTAGTGGTTTGTGGCATTGGCAGTAATCACACTAAAAGAACTCTTTCAAATTCTTTGCTGGCAATAGTTGTGACTTGACAGCCTAATTTGTGATGAGCTTTTTTCCCAAATAGAGGCTTTTTCCAATGCACAGGTAATGATCTTTATTAAAACACTGGGGATAATCAATTATATCTTACGGTTCACTAACTTTTCCCTCAGCATTTGGCTTCTCATAAAATAATCCATCATTCAAAATAAAGGTTTTGTACATATGGGAATAATGAGGTCAGGCCTGCCTCCATGCAGAGGGGGGACATGATGCAGGTTGGGTTTCCTACGCACCTTCAAGAGTGATAAGGACAGGAGAAGAGGAGGATATGTTTTCCAGGCTTTCCCATCTCTTCTTGCTGGGCATCAGTGCAGACGTGCTCTTCTTGGAACTGTCAGGGAGCAGGACAGCCTGCGTGTATAGAGCTCAGATGCGGTGATCTGAAGAGGGCACGGGCTGTGACTTACTCAGGAGCAGTCTTAGTGTTCAGGACAGTCATCAGTCCTTGCCATCTGGCTGGTGCTGAGCAGTATGAGAAGGAGAGCTCTTGCGTTCTGTTGTTGTTGTTAGGTGCTCTCGACTCATGGCAACCCTATGTACAACAGAACAAAACACTGCCCTGTCCTGTGCCATCCTCATGATCGTCGTTATGCTTGAGCCCTTTGTTGCAGCCACTGTGTCAATCCATCTCGTTGAGAGTCTTCCTTTTTTTTTTTTTTTGCTGACCCATGATGTCCTTCTCCAGGGACTCATCCCTCCTGATAACATGTCCAAAGTATGTGAGATGTAGTCTCTCCATTCTTGCTTCTAAGGAGCATTTTGGTTGTGCTTCTTCCAAGATAGATTTGTTCATTCTTCTGGCAGTCCATGGTATATTCAGTATTCTTTGTCAATATTATCCGATATTATTGCCTCCAATAGCTGGTAAAAATAAAAAACCGAACTCATTCATAGCGATTCCAACTCATAGCAACCCTGTAGGACAGAGTAGAACAGCCCTATAGGGTTTCCAAGGCTGTAATCTTTACAGAAGCAGACTGGCACATCTTTCTCCTGTGGAGTGGCTGGTGGGTTCGAACCACTGACCTTTTGGTTAGCAGCCGAACACTTAACCACCATGCCACCAGGGCTTCTATCCAACAGCTGGTAATCCATCCTAAATTCAGAGTTATGGGAGGATCCCAAAAAGATCATTTCAAACACTGCCCCAGGTACTACGGGAATAATGGGTGTGGCTAGTGGGGGCAGGTTTCAATTTTCTGACGACATATTCCACTTTAAGAATTTTTTATTTCCAACCCAGATTTACAAACAAGAAAGCGATTTGAAATGAGAATTTAGAAACTTTTTTCTTTTTGCTTTTATGTAGTATGACAAGGAATGTGACAATTGAAGAAATGTTGGAAAATATATTAATATAAATGTCAAAACAAACTATAGTAGTGAAATTTTAAGTGAACATCTGTGAAAAATAGTAGGCCCCATGCAACCCATACAGCATATTACAGGTTGTTAAAATTTTTTCCCTCTTAGTGCAAAGCCTAAGCAGAATGTGGTATCAGATGCTTAACATGGAAACAATTATTTAGTAATTGCCGTTTTTGTTTGGGAATCTTGGTGGCACAGTGGTTAAAGCACTCGGCTGCTAACCAAAAGGTTGGAAGTTGGAACCCACCAGCTGCTCTGTCCAGAGAAAGATGTGGCAGTCTGCTTCCGTAAAGATTATAGCCTTGAAAACCCTATGGGGCAGTCCTACTCTGTCCTACAGGGTTGCTGTGAGTCAGAATCGACTTGACGGCAGTGGCTTTTTTTTGTTTTTGTTTGGTATGATGCTATGACCTGATAAGGAGAGTCCAGATGGCCTGGTCAGTATATTACATTTTAGCCACATACCTTAGAAATCTTTCAAAGTGAGCAAAATTTTAAGTGAAAAAAGAAACAGCAGACCATAGAGCTATAGTTGCAGTACGTGGCTCAGTGCACTTCTGTGTGTGGTGTGAGGAGATAAACTTTGGGGAGAGGAGTGGAGAGAACTTCAGATCACGCTGGCGTGAAGCAAGGGAGACTGGGAGAATTCTAATTTGGGGGCTTAATAGCATGATAAGTGGGAGAGTTTTAAAGTGTAATTTCCATGATAAATTGGAACTTTAGGGGTCATACCAGCTTTAATTAATGTGGATCTCTCCTTATAATGAATCAACTGAGATTTTTATTTGAAATGAAGACCACAGAGCTGACCTTTATTCTTACTAATAATGAGAAGATATTAATAATGACAAAAGGTAAGAGACTTCATTATAACAAATGGTAGATGATGTATTTGGTGGCTTAAACATAATGCTGTTATGAAAAGTCATTGGAGCATGTTGAAACAAACAAAACAAAAACAACCTCTCCCAGCATCCCAAATGTTCACACAGTTAATATCATGTAGCTCTTAAAATTGTGACTACTCTTCTATGACACTTCCACTGCACGGAGTCATGATACAATTCATAGTTTAAATTGACCTAACTGTAATGTTGAACACATCTCTCATCTTTTCCCTTACAATAAAACAGAAAACCAAGTAGCTTGTAAGAGGAAGATAGTTTCTTGATCAGTACAGGCATGCACCGTATCTGACAACCATTAGGCAGAATGAAAGTAAGCAAACCTTTCTGAAATAGAAGTTGCTGGCATGGAATTGCCAGAATCGGCCTTGCATACCTGATTCTACCATCTTCCCTAGCCTAATGAAACCAATTCTGCAGCAGGATGGGGCTGTCTAGGTGTGCGCCATAAGAGGAAAGATCCTAAATGACAGGTTGAATGGAGTTAGTCTTCTAATTACATGAAATTGTGAGATTATGATTTACCACTGAAAGGGCTAGTGGAAGAGTAGTGAAAGGTAGTGGAAATGAAGATAAATAGTCATGGACTAGAAAAGAGGATTTAACTCAGAAGCCAATGTGTAGAACTTAACTCATCAAGTGAGTTCTCCACATTCTTTGCCTTATTAAAAAACAGTGGAAGACAGGAGTTTGAAGGAAATACAACCTTAGCTTTAGTACCAAATGCATCATAGAGCCATTTACCTCAGCGTCTGGACTCCTTTTGGAATTAGTCTGGGGAGTGGTCTGCATGGGTCTTAGTTGGTTTTAGGGAAGATCAAGAGTCAACTGCAAAATAGAAATGGGAAATTTGTATCATCATCTGACAGAAGACTTAGTACTTGAAAAACAGGCAAACACATTCAGCTGTGAAGAGTGACAAGGCCATAGAAGAGTGACACTAAAAGTAAATGAAGTATAAACTGAAAAGACGTAATAAAATTCAAGTTTGGAAAGCCTGTGGAATTTAATAACATCAAAAAACCTGTTTAATTTGATATAGGCAATGGCTTAAATGTATATTGGTGCAGGGCAAGCAGAGAGCCAAATGTGTGTTACTGTGTAGAGCTGTATGCAAATCCCAGTTACTGAGAAATAAAAATTATGACTCCACGGCCCCTAAGCTGTTCAAAGGGAGAGATTATTGAATTTTTTATATGGCACAGGGAAATATGGAGAAGGATGAAATAATGCCAACCTAAGAAAGAAAAGGTCATTATGAAATTCAGTAAAAAGTGTTCCATAGTTTCTCCTTGAAAATCTAGTTACAGATTGTAAGGCTGAATTGATTTCTATAATGACTTAAGTGGAGAAGGGGAAGTTACATTGAGTATTTAGTGTAAATATATCTATAGAACATTTTCAGAATATTTGTAGTTACAAGCTAGATGGGTTTGTGTGATGCTGAATATTAGCTGAATAGCCATTCTTTTACTAGTTGATTGGGTAAGGAATAGTATTGACAAGTTGGCATGTTATACAAACTTCATAGAGAAAGGCATGCTATACTACAGTGTTTTTCAAACCAGGTTGGTGACACTTTAATGGATCATGATATAATTTTAGTAGATAATGATCAGCATTAAAACCTGGGTTAACACAGAACAGAAAATAAGAATGCAATATAAATAATAAGAGTTTCATGAAACCTTCATTTCTTAAAATATTTACATGCTTAGTACATATATGGGGGGGCTAGGTTGCAGTGTAAGATGTATTACTGTGTGCTGTAGTCAGAAAAGTTTGAAAGCCACTATTTCACAGAAAAGATAATTATTTACAAAAATAATTGTCTCTTCTTTGGAAAATTCTGACAGACTTGCACCAACTAATGAATAATTTTGTGTTAGAAGGTGGATTAGGTAAAATATACTTAACCTGAGAAATTTGGGACATTTTTGTTTGGCTCTCTTATCTTACCTCCATTTACAATTTTCATTGCTAAAGGACCCTAGTTAGATTGTGGATTGATTGAGAATTAGAATTATTTTTTCCAGATGTGATTTCATTGACCATCCATACTATGAAAAACAACATGTTCGATGTCTGTGCAACAATCTAGCTACACAAACATTTAAACAAATGTACTTAACCTGGTATCAAATGGATATAGACTCATAGGCTTCTGGAAGTTGGAAATATATTAAAAATTATCTGATACAGTCTCTTCATTTTCTAAATAAAGAGATAATAGTAGTACAAATACTAATTAATGAGCAACTACCGTTTTCCAAAACTTTAGTATTTTTAACCTTCCCAGGAGGTTAGTATTATTATACCCATTTGGCAAATGAAGAAATTGGAACTTAAAAAATTGTTCAAGGTCATACGGTTAGTAAGTGGTTTGAACCAAAATCAGACTCTCCCCCTAGCCCTACACCATATTGCCTCTAAGTCTGAGAGAGATTAAGAGTCTCGCCAAAATTACACTTTAGCAGAATTGGGACTAATGTAAGTGCTATTTCTACCACTTTCTCTTGCTTTCCATCTTAAAGTGCATTTATTTAGTATAAGTCTTCAATATGCGTTTTTACTGTTCTGTGTCGGTATGAAGAGAAGGAGCTGATATTCTCAAGGAAGAAATGATCTTGTTTACCAGACTTCCCACTTCCAGCATGCTTAAGTGTGGTGAGACAGGTACTCCTCATTCCATCCTTTTCATTTCCCCAGCTTAGAGCCCAGGGTGGTTCTTTTCCTGCAGTGTCTCATTGGTTATACCTCTGATCTCATTGTCAATAATCTTAGACTGTGAGTTCTATAGGCCAAGGACAATGTCAGTATTACTGGCTCTGTATTATCCATTTCTGTCCTACTTCAAATGTAGAAACTTCCTCAATAAGTTTGCTTACTGATGATGGTGGTGGTGAAGGT
Source organism: Trichechus manatus latirostris (assembly GCF_000243295.1). Lineage (NCBI taxonomy): Eukaryota > Metazoa > Chordata > Mammalia > Sirenia > Trichechidae > Trichechus > Trichechus manatus. The sequence goes on along the minus strand of NW_004444032.1, from coordinate 10,976,432 downwards.
GATGATGGTGGACAGGATCGTTAAACCACAGACACAGTTCCAGAGAAGGTAATAATAGACTTAGGTAGCTACTAGAGGTAGCAGGGTAAGGAAGGGGAACTGGGTATGTGGTCAGAAGATTTGCATCTTGACTTGGCAACTAATTGCCTGATGACTTTGGACGAGTCAACTAACGACCCTTGACTTTATTTTGCTGAGGCTTATGAAATTTATTCCAGGTACATAAAAAGTGATGGTAAGTTATGGACATTAAAAATGTATCATCTGCTAACCAAGTGTTGCTTGCATTTACTGAGAGAGTAAATGTTAGGAAAATCACCAAAGACAGGGTGAAATTAAAGCAGAAAGAAAATAGGGAACAATCCTAGACAGACAGATGGATATCCAGAGTTAGATTTCTGTAGTAGAATTCCTCAATTTAATGAGACTTCAAATAACAATACCTACTTTTTTTTGTTATGAAGATTAAATGATTTATACATATAAAACACCCAAAAGGACCAAGTACTTCTATAAGCACTCAATAAACGCTAGCTATGATTACTATTATTAACAAGAGCAGGGCTGGAGGACTGGTTAGTAGTCAGCAAATTTAGTAGACAGAATAATTGAACTCACAATTGAAGGACAATTTGTAGTTTTATAATCACAACCCATATATGCCAGACCTACCTTACAGGATTGTTCTGAGGATCAAGAAAGATAATGATTGTGGAAGTCTCTTATAAACTGCACAGTGTTACATAAATGCTATTGTGATTCCTATAATGGATTTTGTACATTACTAACAAAACACCATGTTCGATTAAGAGTTTAATTTTGTGTTAATAGGGTCTAGCCCTTACATTTTATTTGCTTAGAGTAATGACTTTAAGTAACAAGAATGTATTTTTGAGATAAATTTAAACTGTTTTATAACTTCAGCTGAACAAACTTGAAAAAAGAAGCCATATTTTGATGACTGCATGGACTAGACAATCTTCTGATTGTGTCAAGACCTAAGCATTTAGGCATTCTTACTAAGTTCTCCAAATGACAGAGAAATACTATCAGGTATTTGAAAAGCAAAATTGAATATTCTCAATTTCTAATAACACCGTATAACAAGAACAAATTAAAAGTAGCATTTTCTCTGTATTTTTTAAAAGGCAGTTATAATATCTTGAAAATTACGTTCCTCAGTATTATATATGTGAATTTAAATTTTTGCTCCCTAAGCAAAGAAAGTGGCGATTTAACATTTTCAGATTTATGCTGAAATAAAGATTATGTTGCTCTGTTTTTCATTAACGTGTTAATTCCTTGTATTTCTTTTGCTTTTCTGAAGAAAATTTAAAAAAACCAAACACACACTGCTTCTTATTAATGTTTTCATTTCAGATTTGAAGTCATCAGCTTATTGTAAAATCAGAATATCAGTTTGCTATGATGGCATCTTTTGTAGTTTCAATGCTACTTAGCCTAGCCATCATTTTGGTTTTCTTTAGTATTTGTAAAAGGAATCATTGTTTCAGTTACTCTGCAAACATGTTATAGATAGTTTATTTTATGTATATATGTGTGTGTGTTTTAAAGGATGATAATAAAATCACCTTTTGTGTACCCTGCTACGTACCTTCCTGATTCCTCCTCCCATCTAGAGGTAGTGTTAGGGATTGAACTGTGTCCCCCAAACATATGTGTTGTAAATCTTAACCTGTATGCCTGTAGTTATAATCCCATTTGGGAATGGGTTGTCTTTGTTATGTTAATGAGGCAGGCTTAGTGTAGGGTGTGTCTTGAGTCAATCTTATAAAATCTTATAAAAGAGATTAAACAAGCTAGTGAGTGAGCAGAGATGGGGTAAGATGGATGCCAAGACACATGGAGATCTCCAAGGAACCAGGAAGCAGAAGCTGAAAAGACAAGGACCTTTCTATAGAGCTGACAGGAGAAAGCTTTCCCCTAGAGCCAGCACCCTGAACTCAGACTTCCAGCCTTCTAAACTGTGAGAAAATAAACTTATGGTTGTTAAAGCCATCCACTTGTGGTATTTCTGTTACAGGAGCACTAGATAACTAAGACAGGTAGCCACTCCTACATTTTGTGTTAGTTATAACCCTATGTGTCTACAGTTTTATCACTGTGCACCTATTCCTAAACAAAGTATTATTGTGTTTTGCCTGTTTTTTACTTTTTGTGTGTATACTATATTATGTATCATTCTACACAGATTATTCTGTGACTTGCTTTGCTCTCCTTTAATATTATGCTTTTGAAGTTCATCCATGTTAATGTGTATAACTAATTTGTTTTTGTTGCTGTATAGTCCTTTTATGCTAGAGTTTTCGACACATTTTGTATATTCATTCTACTGATGATGGACATTTAGGTTATTTCTATTTTTTATACTAGCATTTTCACCACATTTTGTTTATTCATTCGACTAGTGATGGACATTTAGTTTATTTCCATTTTTTTGACTGAGTGCTAGTTTCCTCACTTTCCAAGACATTCTCTCTTCTTCTTAGGTGTATGGTGGCCCAGCTAGATACTCCATTTCTTAGCCTCTGTTGTAGCTAAGTGTAGCCATGTAATGAAGTTTAGGTCAGTGGGATGTGAATTGAAGTAATGGGTTTAACTTCTGGGTCATCTACGACTGATACAGGATATTTTTCCTGTACTTTAGCTTTTATCTACTTATCAACAACTGGAAATTTTGTATGGCAGTGATCCAGCTTCAACCATACCGGTGTGGGCAACGCCCTAGGAGATGGTGGAACAATAAGGTGGAAGGAATGTGGGTTCCTGAATGGCCTCATAGAACAGAGCTGCACCACCACACTAACCCAGCCAGAGTGTTACAGGATAGAGAAGTAAACTTCAATTCTATTTGTTACTGTAGTTTGGCATTTCTTGATTATTATAGCTTAGCTTAGCTTTTACTGTAGCCTATAAAAGAGGTGTTTTTTTTTTTTTTTTTTTTTTTGCTATGAAAAACTGCCAGCAGAAACAATAATAATCTTCTATGTATCTTCTGATGCATTTGTGCAAGAATTTTCTCAAGTACATACCTAGGTATGAATTGCTAGATTGTAGGGTATGTATATGTTCAAGTTTCTAGATAATGACAAATTTTTTCCAAGTTTTTTGTACTAATTTACACTTCTGCCAGCAGAATGTGAGTATTCCACTTGTTCCACAGCCTATTGAACACTTTAATATACCTAATAAAAAATTTCGCCTGTCTACTGTGTGTGAAATGATATCTCATTGTGTTTTTAATTTGCATTTCCTTAATTACTAATGTGGTTAAGCATTTTTCGTAAGTTTGTGGTCTGTTCTGTACAAGTCTTTTGTTCATCTCTTTTTCTTTTTTATTACTTATTGATTTATAGGAGATCTTTATATACCGTGGATACTGATTATTTGTCTGTTTTATGTGTGGCAAATATTTTGTTCCTCTTTGTAGCTTACTTTTGAACTCTCCTAATAGTCAGTTCTCTGATGAATTGAGCAAAAGTTCTTAACTTTAAAGTGGTTAAATTTATCAATGTTTTCCATTTTAATTAGTGTATTTTTTGTCTTGTTTTAGAAAATTGCCCTTCAAGTTCATAAACATACTCTCTTACATTTTCTTCTGAAAATATTGACTATATTTTCTTGGTCCACCAGGATGTATTTTTTGCATATGGGGTGGGGAAGGAATCTAAATTAATTTTCTATTTGGATAACTAATTGTTTCAACATGATTTACTGAAAAATACATTCTTTCCTCAGTAATCTTCAAAGCTAACAAAATTTTCATTTGGGGCTATTTTGTTTACTGGACATTTTTATCTTAACTGCTTTAGTTTTAAAATAAATCTTGATATGTGGTTGGGTAGATATCCCTGTCTTATTCCTCTTTAGGATTATTAAAAATTATTTTTGGTCCATATGTCAACCAACTGGAAGAGATCCATATTTGTGTCCTTTCCAAAGAAAGGTGATCCAACAGAATGCAGAAATCATTGAACAATATCAATATAACTTGCAAACAAAATTTTGCTGAAGATAATTCAAAATTGGCTGCAGGAGTACGTCGACAGGGAACTGCCAGAAATTCAAGCTAGTTTGAGAAGAGGGCGTGGAACGAAGGATATTATTGCTGATGTCAGATCAACGGCATCACTAGAGTTAGTGTCACTCAGTGTGGTGACTCCTCCATGATAATTATGACATTATTGTAGCTAAAACACCAGAAAATCTAACAAAATCAGAGACTATAAAAACACCAGCAGCAATGAAAACAATAGCATGTGCTTGTAATGTGTGCAGACAAAATCGTGTGATTCGAACTGACATTGTAATTGGGTAATAATGGCAGTTCTGACCAGAGCACGTTACCCCCGTTGCCTTTGAGTTAATTCTGTCTCACAGTGACCCTGTAGGACAAAGGAGAACAGAGGTTTCCAAGGCTGTAATCTTTATGGAGATTAAAGAAGAAGTACAGCCAGAATGCTCCTTAGAAGTGAGAATGGAGAGATTTCGTCTCACGTACTTGGGACATGTTATCAGGAGGGACCAGTCCCTGGAGAAGGACGTCATTTTTGGTAAAGTAGATGGTCAGCAAAAAAGAGGAAGACCCTTAACAGGATGGATTGACACAGTGGCTGCAACAGTGGGCTCAGACATCACAGTGATTGTGAGGATAGCCCAGGACTGGGAAGTGTTTCGTTTTGTTGTACGCATAGGGTTGGCTATGAATTGCAACTGACTGGATGTCACCTAACAACAACAACAGCAATCTTTACGGAAGCAGACTGCCACATCTTTCTCCCTTGGAGCGGCTGGTGGGTTGGAACCACAGGCCTTTCAGTTAGCAGCCAAGCACTTAACCATTGCGCCACCAGGGCTCCTTGAAGTTCCATATAGATGCTCACAAACACCCTCCCATTTATTCCAGCAATTGGTATTGTAATGATCCCATTTTCTGTGTGTACCACGTGTGAAAAAGATGGGGAAAACTGCTCTTGGCCACTAGAGATCTGCAGATGCTGTCAGGTTAATGTCAGCTTTAGTGCTCAATTACTTCTCTGGATTTTTGCTTTGTCTTTTTTCTTACCTCTTGGAGCCCTGGTGGGGCAGTGGTTAAGTGCTACGACTGCTAACCAAAAGGTCCACAGTTCGAATCCACCAGCTGCTCGTTGGAAACCCTGTGGGGCAGTTCTGCTCTGTCCTATAGGCTCACTGTGAGTCAGAATTGACTCTGTGGCAACTGGCTTGGCAAAGATTTCTCTTACTTTCCCATCAGCTCAGTCAGGCGTGTTAAAAAGATGTTTTGAATGTTTACCTAGCATTTTTAGATGTTCTACTGGGGAGGGTTTCTTAGGCCATCTGGTCTGCCTTGTTTCCCAAATGTAAGTCCAGTGGATGATAGTCAGTTGACTTCACTTAGTTCTGTAGCCACATGACCTCCAAGGGCACCAATTAGTGTCATTTTTAAAGGGGAAACAGGATTGGAGAGGTGTGAATTGATGTATACAAATTAATATCAGAACAAACTACTCAAAACTCTTGAGCCTCCCACAGTGACTTAGTATCAATTTTTCCTACTATAAACCGTATATTAGGAACAAAGATGTGAAGGGCAGATGTCTCCACTTCCAATGACAAGTGCATGTGATGGAGTAGATTTCTTAGTTTTGATATAAAAATACCAAATGAAATCACAGAAATACTATAATTGGCTTCTCAGTCCTCTTGTCCTTCTTTCATTCATGTACTCATCTTTCTCTATTATGTATCTATTAAGTGTATTAGAGAAGATATGAAGAACAAAACACTTCCTGATGTTGAGAAACTCTTTATGGTTGATTTTCTTCCTAGGATTGGAAAGAATTTTACATTACTAAGAAAAATAATGTGGAGGCAGCTATACTATACTAGATAAGTGCATGAGCTCTGGAGCCAGAACATCTATCTGGGTTTGTGTGGTGGCTGTTTCATTTACAAGGCCTTTGCATGATCTTAAGGAGCCCTGGTGGTGCAGTAATTAAGTGCTCAGACTGAAAAGGTAGCAGTTTGAACCCACCAGCTGCTCCACAGGAAAAAGATGTGGCAGTCTGCTTTTGTAAAGATTTACAGCCTTGGAAACCCTATGGGGCAGTTCTACTCTGTCCTATAGGGTTGCTATGAGTTGGAATTGACTTGATGGCAATGGGTTTGGGTTTTTTTTTTTTTTGGTTTATGATCTTGGAGCAGTTCATTAGCCATCTGTGCCTCAGTTTCCCATGTTAGCTATTAGCAACACCATCATCATTGTCATCATTGTTACTCCAAAGAGGTAGCCCAGAAAGAACAAGAAGTGGTATAAAGGACCTGGTAGGTTGCTACCCTTTAAAGCCCCAGAGACCTCCATATTTTATTTCTCTTCTAATCCATAACAGAAATCATGTACATTTTATGCACTGTCAATCCCTTGCTACTCCATTTTTGTCGGGCAAGGTCAGTCCTTTCCATTGTAGACCTTTGTGGGGATTTGGGAATAATGAGGGGAGAACAGAGGAAGTTCTGGAACTTCCCTAGGGTAGATATCCTTTTGACGCTCCTTTTGGTGTTGGGGGTTAGGGACCTGTAGAATGATATAAGTAGGGCCCAGGAAGGCAGTATAGCAGTTGGCGAGTGCAGCTCCTTGTGGCCTTCTTACTGGAGGCTTCTTAAGGGCGGGAGTCATGGCTGTTTGATTCACCATTGTGCGTGTAGTGCCTGGGATGCTTGTTGTTGTAAAGTTACCTTCCAATGCACTAAACTAATACCACACCTCAAAGCTCTATCCTAGGGATTGATATAAAGACAATTTCTCAGCTCGTTTCAGAGAAGTAAGGAGTCAACATAACGATTTCATTTCCTCTACAGAGTCGATGGAACTTGAGATCCTATCATTTCTGTATGATTTCAGCTCCATTTAAGAAAACAAGTCTTATTTTTCTTTCAAGTTTCAAAATGATAAACTATGAACCAGACTTGATTATGCTTCAATGTCTTGTGTATATGCATCTGGAATGGCACACATTCTAAATGGCTCTTAACCTCAATTAGAGAAATTTAGTACTGAAAAATGCAGGTTTTATTAAAATCAGATTACGTGGGTCCTCTGATTTGTATTTTTGACCTTAACACAAAGAACAGAAACATTCTAGAACCAAGCATTAACATATTTGAAAGTATAAAACATTGTTTTAAAACAGATTATCTTCCAAAGGAATTGCTTTTAGTTCTCAGCCTCCAAGGTAAGACCCATAAAATTGGAGAACCGAGCAAGGAGGACAAAGGAAAAAGACACAGAGAGCAGTATAGTTCAAGGAGCTAAACAGATGGGCCTGGCATGTGACAGAAGCAGCAGTGATCTTGTGCTGTTCCCACCAGCCCTGCTCCATTTACAGACATTTATATAATAGTTGCAAGAGAAGAGCTGATCAGGTAAACTGCAGTTTAATCAGGGAGTCAAATGATTTTTTCTTCCTTCTTTTTTCAATAGTAAATTGGGCTTGACATTCAAATTCTCTGGGATGGAAAAAAACTCATGAAGTTTATAAGTGAAAAAACCTGTATTGATAGGGAAAGAACGTTTTATTTGGAAGCTTACAAAAAGACAATACAAAATAATATAAAAATTAATTTAAGCCTCCTTCAAAATACAATAACATCAGTTTGCTGCTTCCTGGGGCAACAATAAAGTGGTGTCAGCAGAGATAGTTCATAATCATTTTTTTCTCTTACAAAAATAATTATTTTACATTTTTCACTGTTGTGAGTTATTATAAAGCACAAAAATAAATCTTCAGAAATAAGAAAACTGGAGAACCTTGAGTACAGTTGTATAAGTAGATAATGAAAGCTGGAGGAAAGGGTTGGGAAATGAATTATTCTCTATGATAAACCTCAGACATATAAGGGGAGCCCTTTCATGATATTGCTTGGTTACATTGTTCACAAGGTTTCTTTAAGAAGATGTTCATTGTCTTTGATTTTGAAATGACTTTGTGATGTCTGGCTGCTATGGTAACTGCTATTTTATTAAAGAGTAACATTTAGAGTCAACTAAAATTGCCAACTTGTTGACATTCTGTTCTAGATTTCCTATAACATTTCTTAACATTTCAGAGTTCTTTTACCCTATTTTTCAACTTATGTATTTAATGCAATCATATTGATTAGAAGTGCCTATAGTCTCTTCCCCTATTTTTCTAACATGTTATATTGATACTGTTGTAATGTCTGAGTAACAATTTAGTGTTATTGCAAAGCTAGGCTTTCTTTGCTCACAGTACTACCCTTTACTGGGAGCTCACTATGTACCAGGTGCGGTTCTGGTGCTCTACATATTCTCTCATTTAGTCCTCACAAAAGTTCTATGAGGTGGTATTATTGTTATCCCACTTTACTAATGAGGAAGTGGAGGCACAGAGAGATACAGAAACGTTGCCCAGGCTTATACAACTAGAACTGCTGTGTCTAATATAGTAGCCTCTAGGTGTAGTGGTTAAGAGCTCGGCTGCTAACCAAAAGGTTAGCAATTCGAATCTACCACCTGCTCCTTGGACACCCTGTGGGGCAGCTCTACTCTGTCTTATAATGTCTCTGTGAGTTGGAATTGACTGCATGGCAACGAGTTTGGGTTTTTTTTTAGCCACATGTGCCCCCTTAAAATTAAATTAAAAATTCAGTTCCTTAGTCACACTAGCCATGCTTCAAGACTCAGTATGTACACGTGGTTAGTGGCTACCATATTGCACAGTCTAGACTAGAACATCTCTATAAATGCAGAAAGGTTTATCAGAGGCTCTATCTAGAAAGTGATGAAGCCAGATTAGAACCCAAGTGGGTGGCTCCAGGGTCCGTGGTTGTAACTTCTACACAGAACTGTCTTATTTTATCCCTTCCATTAACAATAAAAGGACTGGTACTAAGAGTCTATGAGTTGATGTTAACCTGAGAATAAAGGTCAAAACTGATGAATAGAGACCACAAATATTTATTGAGCCCCTACAAAACCATAGGTACTGTTCAGGTGCTGTTTATACAGCAGGAAACCAGATAGATTCCCTGCCATTGCAGAGCTTACCTTCAGCTGGGGACAGACAGGCATAAACAAATATTTAAATGCATAATATGTCAGGTGGTGATAAATGTTATAGAGAAAGCAAAGCAGGGTAAGGACAATAGGGCATGCTGATTAAAAGGTCTTTCTAAGACACCATTTGAGAAGTTGTGACTTAGAGGAGGAAGACAGGCAGACAAGTGAAAGAAGAGTACTCCAAGCAGCAGAAACAGCAAGTGTAGGAGCACCAAACCAGAGATTAATAAGGTCAGCTAACATGCTTAAAACCAGTTGCCTTTGAGTCGACGCTGACTCATGGTGACTCCATGTGTATCTGAGTAAAACTAGGTTCCATAGGGTTTTCAATGGCTGATTTTTTAGAAGTAGATTGCCAGACCTTTCTTCTGAGGCACCTCTAGGTGGTCTCGAACCTCCAACCTTTAGGTTAGCAGCTGAGTGTGTTAACCATTTGCACCACCCAGGTACTTACCATATGTGTTTAGTACCATGTAAATACACATCCAAAGAAACTCCTTCTGTTTGTGATTGTCATACCTTATCTCTTTAGCTTTCCTCACCTTTGGTCTGATGTCACCTTTCTTTCCCATATACATCTTTGCAACTGAACACTTAACCACTGCGCCACCAGGGCTCCTTTTAAAGAGATTACAGGATCATATTTCTTTGAAAAGTCTTTCTGCTTTTCACATCTTCCTGTCCCTAATAAACAGAGACTAGCCTATCAGATCAGAAGGTGTTAAATGCAAAATCAGCCTGGTAAAATTGTCTTTAGAGGAAAATTAAAATGAAAACAAAAAATAAATCACTATCTAAAATTTTACTTGTAGACTCAAGCAACAGTCCTATGAATTTAGTTTTTAATTGTTTAATTGAACAGAAAATGAATCCCAAGTCTGTGAGTAAATTTAACTTTTTCAAGATGGCAACTGCATTGACACCCCATAAGGATAAATTCAACCTCTCATTTGCTCAGGAGTAGAATCTGGTTCTTGTGGAAATATTTAGGAATTTCCACTGCACCTTCCCATCCTGACTATTGTAGTGTTTCTCCCTCGGTCTCTACATCCTGTTAAGTCCAAGTCCGTGTTTTCTCTGTTAAGATATAGTACAATTAGATCTCTACTTCCTTATTTTTTATTGTGAGGAGGAAATGAATTAATACATGTAAAGTATTACTTTTTTACTTATATTCCAAGCATTTTATATGTGACGGTCTTAGAATAGTATCAAGTACATGGTAGGAACTCCGTAAATGTTAGCTCTTATTGTTATTATTCCTGGAGCTCTAATCCCTTTCTCTGCTTTATTTAAACAGATTTGCTTCAATGAATCCTACCCTGCCTTCTTGCTGCCCGTCCCTGAATTGCTCATATATAGTGCATGTCTTTTGTGATGAGTACTGATTCTCCTCCTGATCCATCCTACAAATCTGAGTCCCTGTACCGCCCCCACCCCCAAACTCTTTAAGATCCTGTATTAAGCAGTGTTGAGAACTCACCTGTTCACTATGAGCAAGGAACGGGCTGTTACATAATCTAAAGGAAAGATCTCGAGGCAATAAATCTGTTTCTTCACTGGATGGAAGTTTCTCTATCCTCTTCTCATAATGTAGGGCAGATCGTGTGGACCCACTCTAAGTCTTTAGCCAAGAGTTCTGAGTCCAGTGGGTGTAGCAGGAACCAGTGAGAACCAGCCACAGCCTCCTGGCTGCTTTTCCACTAACACTGGGGCACCCAACTCCATTAAAAAAAGACAGCCTAGAAAAGCTGGAAAGTTGGCAGCTGAGAATGATGAGTCTCCAACTGCCCTGGGTATGTGCCTCCTTTTAGTGGAAAGCCCGTGAGGGCTACACAGGAAGGCCATTTTCCCTCTGCAGTTCTCCATACCTCACACAGGCTCCAAAGGGGCACAGCACTGTGAATGGGTGAGTATAATGTAGTGACTTGAATTTGCAGTGTGTTTTTGAGGAAGCACAAAAAGCCCTGATGTGTTCATGAAACCAAGCATTTTGTCCATTTTATCAAAAAAAAAAAAAAAAAAACCAGCATACTATGGGTCACTTGATGAGGGAGTATAAGATATTTATCAGTAACTGATAATGGAAAAATTCACATTTTAAAACTACCTGGGCTTTCAAATGTTATTATAGGCAGCTGCACTGAACAGGAATCAATCAGGGCGTGCCCTGCTGCTGTAGTGTGGTGTCAGATGGGACTAAATGAGGCAGGTAATGTATGCGAGAGGTCACTATTTTTTTTAGAACTTGTTAATATTCTGTTGTTGAATTGCATTAGTTCTTTTTATTTATATTTCCTCAGGCTTTGGTCTGGGTCTGTGTTCCTGACACAAAGATAAATTATTCATTCGTATATAAGTAAAGATAGCAGATTCTGGATAGAAGAAGTATTTGCAGACAGAGGGTAATTCCTGTAAAGGGTGGTCCTTAATAGCCACCTAAAATGTGAATTATGGCCATTTATCTTCTTCATTGATGCCCTATTAGCCTGCAGTTAAATAAGCTATGAGCATCAATGTCTAATAGGGCTTCAAAGGGTAAGCAGAACCTGCATAAACTCCAAGTGATAATAGCAGTTTCTGTGTAAGGAGCTCTGAGATAATAACAGTGCTGTGCTGGGTGCTTTATATATAACACCTTTAATTTTCCTAACGCTCCCTCAGTGTAGGTTTTCTTATTTGCTGATGATATAACTGAAACTCCAGAGAGGTTATACCACTTATCCAGCGGCCTGTACCTGGTTAGAGGAAAAGCAGAGTTTGATTTCATGTCTCTCTCTCTCTCTCTCGCCTGTTTTTTTTTTTTTTTTTCCTAGTTAGTCCCTTTTATCCTCATTTTCCACTCCCATTGCCTTTCTCACCCATTGACAAACCATTATAACGTGTCTGGTGTGTATCCTTCACTTGTATGGATTCTCGTAAAAGTATCTTTCTCTTTTCTGTTAAATGGTATTCTGTTTTTGTTATTTATAAATTTTTCATGCAGCACTAGGTCTTTAAGATCAGTCCGTGTGGCTGCATGTACTTGTGGTCTTTTGTTCCTGACAGTTGCATAGTATTCTGGAGTAGCACCCCCCCCCCCGTTTCATCTACCCAGCCATGCAGCTTAGTTTGCCTCCAGATCTCCGTCACACCGAATAACCTTCTAGTGAGCATCTTGCACACATGCCGCAGTGAACCTGTGTGGGATTGTTTGCAAATTCCTGGGTCATGGGGTACTTGTATACTAACTGATCACATTGGGCCAGTTTGCCATCCAGCATGGCTGCTCCAGTCTCCACATTCATCAGCAGTGCAGGAAGGTGCCTGGGTCCCCTCATCCCTGCCAACCCTTGACACTTCTGGTTTTCTCATTTTGGCCAGTCTAATTGCGTAAAGTGATATCTCATGGTTTCAATTTACATTTCTCTAAATTACTAATTTTTTTTTAATCATCTCTTCATATGCTTATTAGTTGAACTTTTTCTACTGCTATACTATGCTCAAGTTCAGGGAAGGATGGTCATGGTCAGGGCCCTGCCCATCTCCCTAGACAGCACTGTCCAGTAGAAATGTGATGCAAGCTACGTATGTAATTTCAAATATTCTAGTAGCCACGTTAAAAAAAGTAAAAAGAGGCAGCTGAAATAAATTTCAATAGTATGTCCTATTGAACTTAATATATCTAAAATATTGTCTCTTCCCGATGTAATCAATATAAAATTATTGAGATATTTTACATCTTCCCATTCTAAGTCTTCAAATTCTAGTGTGTATTTTACAATTACAGCATATCTCAATTTGGCTGATAAATTTTCCATAGTCCTACCGAAACAATGAAGTGTTTAATGGAAAATATTTTACACTGTCTTTAAAATTTTGGATATGACTAATTACTAGAAAGCACTTCTTACATTGAGCCAAAATCTGCCTCTCTCCAACTTGTACTCATTCATCATAGTACTGCTTTCCACAGCCACATGTAAAATGTGTAATCTATCTTTGGCAAGACAAACCAATAAGCCTTGGGTACTGCGCTAGAGTATCTCTTTTTCCATAATATCTTCTCTTCTGGGTCCTTAAAATCCTCATTTCCCTCAGTTGTACCTCACATGACATAGTTCCTTCAGTTTACCACACTGGGCCCTAGGGTTGGTTGCATTCCATGTTGTTCCTATCTCGTACAAGATGGGACGTTAGAGCCAGCATTGTTCTTAGATGGTCTATGGATGGGGCAGTGCCCAGAAGAATCATAGCCTCCTCTGACCCAGACACTCTGCCACCACCAGAGTAACTTGAAACTAAATTAGCTTTTTGGCAATCACATTTAGCAATTGGTTAACAATGGCTTCATGTATGGTTACTCATCTATTGATGTTTTTCAAACATCCACTGTATGTTTAATATGTCTATAAAAGTACAGATCAGATGTGGTGTCCTACTCTCAACAACTTCTAAGCAAGGTGAGTGAAGCTTATAAAATAATCCATTTTAATGGCAATCTGCCATTCACCATAAAATGAAAACCAAACTCATTGCCATCAAGTCTACTCTGACTCATAGCGACCCTATACGATAGAGTAGAACTGCCCCATAGGGTTTCCAAGGAGCAGCTGGTGGATTCGAACTGCTGACCTTTTGGTTAACTGCCAAACTCTTAACCATTGCGGTGCTAACCCCCAAAAGACCCGTCCTCAAAAATAACTGTGGCATGTCTTAATTGACTGGAGAAATTTCTTGGACCTGAAACTAGTCACAAAGCCTCTTCTTGCCAGCATTTATCCAGGATGAATTATAGAACAACCTTTGAAACTATCCTTAATCTGACTAAGGATTAGTTAATGTATTTTACTGCAAGGGCTATACCAGCAGACACTCTCATCTTAATAAGAAATGTTGTATGATATAGAAAGATAAATTTTCATCTTGATATTATTGATATAATACATTACACAGATGTACCAAATTAGGAGCTAATGAGATGCAATATGGTAGGCATTAATAACAGAGTTCGTGTTCAAGATTGTAGGACAAATGTAGTGTCAGTAAAATGATGTTATTAGGATGTAACTTTCATAACAGAAGGAGACATGCTGTAACCAAGGCATGAAAAATGTGGTTGCTTGCCGTCTTCAGTCACATTTCCAGACTTGGCCACTGCTCAGCCCAGGGGAGGTGATGAAAATGGAACAGTAGCCTGACTTGAGGCAGGAAGTAGAGCAGATAAAATAAACTTCTCTGTTTTCTGTACTCCTTGGCTACAGGCTGCCCCTGACCATATATCCAGACAAAGAAGTAACAACTTTAACCCCTAAATTTGGTCTGAACAACAGTTTGGGAAATACATGATGGAAAGGAATAATCAAGGGAAATAGGAAGATGTGTGTGCCTGTCATCATCCTTACCTGACCCTTCCAAATCTCTCTGTTTCCTGTCATCTCCAGGAACTGTTTTATTTGGACCATGGCACTGACAGAACTCAAGTATTTTCTTTTAGCTTTAGTAGATCTGGGTGGCCAGGCGGCTTGGGGTGAGGGTGGTAGAGCAGACAAATAATGAAGCAAAGAAAAACCCAGTTCTTACCGAAGAAGATTAAAGATGGACTCTATGGCTCCCATTTCTTCAAGACTCCTAAGATTTAATTCACTTTAGCAAACAGCCTTCCATCAGACACTGTGCTGGTCATTATAGGATCCCAAAGATGAAATCACTGCCACTGTCTGATGGGGAAGAGATGGCACCAACACACAGATAACTAAAAGCAAGGGTAGAGTGTGCTAAGTGGTCTAAGAAAGACACAGAGCATTCTAGGAGGTCAAAGGGAAGCCTTCATATTTAATTTGGGGACTTGGGGCAAACTGTTGGGTCACTGATGTGAACTTTAAAGGATGAGTAGAATTTTCGTAGGCAACGTTGAGCAGGAAAAAGCAAAGTACTAGGCTGTTCCTTCTGAGGGAAGCCCTAAGTAGCAGTATGCAGGCAGAATTCCTCACCACTTTACCTAGAGTAAAGGGCTAAGAAGTGAAGGCATCCATGCTCATGCTCCATGGGGCTCATAGCATTGTGAAGACGAACCAGAGTAGTCTCAGAATTGTGCAATGGCCTTTGCTTCTTTTATAAGTCATGCACAATATTGGCAGCCAGCTACAGGTCAGTAATTTTGAGTCTGAACCCAGGATACAGACACAGTCAGTCTTTTTTCTCCTCTAAATGGCAGTTAATACTGACCTGAGGCATCTGGGCAAATAAAAGATAGGCATCTTTTAAACTCTGTAAGCACTAACTTTTGGGTGGTGCAAATGGCTAAGTGCTTGGCTCTGAATTGAAAGTCAAGAAATCAAATAAGGTTTTGCATTGGGCAAATCTGCTGCAAAAGGCCTCTTTAAAGTGTTAGAAAGCAAAGATGTCACTTTGAGGACTAAGGTGCACCTGACCCAAACCATGGTATTTTCAATTGCCTCATTATGCATGTGAAAGTTGGACAATGAGTAAGGAAAACCAAAGAAGATTTGACACTTTTGAATTATAGTGTTGGTGAAGAATATTGAATACACCATGGACTGCCAGAAGAACCAACAAATCTGTCTTGGAAGAAGTACAGCCAGAAGGCTCCTTAGAAGCAAGGATGGTATGACTTCATCTCATGTACTTTGGACATTTTATCAGGAGGAACCAGTTTCTGGAGAAAGACATCATTCTTGGTAAAGTAGAGGGTCAGCGAAAGAGAGGAAGCTCCTCAACAGGATGGATTGTCATAGTGGCTGCAATAGTGGAATCAAAGATAGCAACGATTCTGAGGACAGGGCAGCACCGGGCAGTGTTTTGTTCTGTTGTACATAAGGTTGCTATGAGTTGGAACTGACTTGACAGCACCTAAGAGCAACAACAAGTGACTGCAGTAGGCCTGAAACTGGAACATACCTCTCATTGCAGGCCAAACTCATTGCTGTTGAGTTGATTCTGACTCAGAGTAGAACTGCCCCATAGGTTTTCCAAGGAGCAGCTGGTAAATTTGAACTGCTGACCCTGTGATTAGCAGCCGAGCTCTTAACCACTGCACTACCAATGCCACCAGGGCAGTAGGGTGTAATTTAAAAGTGCCAATTGAGTGTGTTTACCTTTGCTTCTTTAGCAAGGGATTCAGCTCCTTTCTTGACAAGTGCCTGCCTCAGCTCCCTACACAGTTGAGGTGGACATTGTTCAAGCCTATTTTTCTGAATCCCCAGCTTATAAAGTGTGGCACAGGAAGACTTTACTCTCAGAACCTGAAGGTGTATTGAGTAATAAAGATAATACAGAACTGGGTGGCTTTCACAGAGACAGTGATTGAGATTCTCAGATACAGGGAGCTTTTGTTTAGCGCGTGCCGATTTGGGAACATGATCATGAATCTCTGGCCTGTCAGGAAGAAAACTGAGATTTAGCTGGCCTGCCATACTTGGGTTCTTGGGAATATTTTGCTGCTGTGGCTCTTTTCTGCTCAATAAATGCTTTTCAGACTTGCCCTTTATTGAGAACTGTGACGTGTAGATCCTTTCCTCTGTGTATAGCATGAGCGCTCGCTCAGTGTTCACTGGTTGTCAGTATAATGATCCTTTTACAGTGGTGATAGTTCAGACAAATGTTTTTCAGATATGTTGCAACTGAGAGGCAGAAATGAATTCTGAACTAGAGTTATGGCTCACCGTGAAAATGGGCTCCAACAGTGCCCCAGAGCCAAGAGTGAAATGGACCTTCCCCTGGACAAGGCTGCATGGGGCACACATTAGGAGCAGATGTGCAGATCCGCATGGAGGGGCCAGCCTCGGAATGTCCTCTGCTTCTCCCTTCTCACCTGGAGCCAACGCATTGCATGCTTAATGCCCTCAATACAGAGATTTCTCCTTGGAAATGTTTTCAGCTCTTTTGGGAGCAACATTATGTTTTTGAAGCCACTAAAGAGCAATATATTTATTGGCATAAGTAGGACTTCAGAAGACTGAAAGAATCTTTGGAAGTTCCTAAATTGGGCTTTATTTATGTCATTTTACAAATGAGATTAATCAAATTAAAAATGAAATTTAAAAAATATTATTAACCATCTGTTATGAATTGAATTGTATTCCCCCCAAATATGTGTTGTAAATCCTAACCCTTTTACCCCTGGTTATAATCCCTTTTGGGAATGGGGTTTCTTTGTTATGTTAATGAGGCAGTATTAGTGTAGGTTGTGTCTTAAGTCAGTCTTTTTTGCGATGTAAGAGTAAATTAAGCCAGCAGCAAAAAAGTAGAGCTGGGGAAAGATAGATGCCAAGGAACAGAAACTCAGAAGAGACAAGGATCTTCCTCCAGAGCCAACAGAGAGAGAAAGCCTTCCTCTAGAGCTGGTGCCCTGAATTTAGACTTCTAGCCTCCTAAACTGTGAGAAAATAAATTTCTGCTTGTTAAAGCCACCCACTTGTGGTGTTTCTGTTATAGTAGCACTAGATAACTCAGACATCATTCTATATGCCATTGTTAACTGATTTCAATCTTTAGAAAACATTTTGAACGAAGTTAAATTTTTGTGTGGGTATTTCCTTTCTTAATGACTCGATAAATATGTGAAAAAGCTAAATATAATTTAATGTAGTCCTTTCCGCAAAACTGAACCAGCCAACTTACAAATCTCAGGCATCCTTTGACTTATTCAGGACATGGGGACCCAGGACAGCATTAATATTTATAGGACAAGGATTTCTGCCCAACTATATCCATTGAGTTCAATTGGCCATTGTTAGAGTCTTTCTTAAGGCTGGCCTATTCTCTAAACCAAATTCATTGCTATCAAGTCGATTCTGACTCATGGTAACCCCATGTGTTACAGAGTAGAACTGCTCCATAGGGTCTTCTGGGAACTTTACCGAAGCAGATCGCCATGTTTTTCTTCCTTGGCTCCACTGGGTGGGTTTGAACCAGCAACCTTTAGGTTAGTAGTCACTTCCAAAACATTTGTGCCACCCAGAGACCTATCACCTATCTCTAGGAGACACCTATTGGAAGAAAATTATTTATGAATGTTATGTAACCTGTTGGTTGTGTAATATGTGCTAGGCATTCCATACACATGGTTTTATTTTTCCCAACAATTTTTGCAGTATGTATCATTTAAAACTGACACTCAGAAAAGTAAGTAAATTGCTCAGAGTCACTCAAGTGGCAGAGATGGCTTCAAACCCAGGACTATCTGATCCGCAAACCCTGCACTTCCCATTATACCACACTTTCTCCACCTACTAAAACACTAACAAGAATATCCAAGATGGTTAGCCACAGAACAGAACATCTACAGTTTTAAAGGAGACAGAGTGATCTAGAGAAGCTTCGTGGTAGGAAGACCCGGGCAACTGCAAGTAATTCACCTGAAGAGCTTCTATTCTCTTTAGAAACACCGCTTAAGCATAACCTCCTCTTCGGAGCCTTGCATTCCCACATATCGTGTCTGACAGCTAACCACGCCCTCCCTGCATTTGCTGTGCATCTGCCCATATGTTGGTAGTTGCACTTGTCACACTTTGTTGTGCCTGGCACAGAGGATGGCATAGGGTGAGAACTTAATGAGTGCTTATTGAATTAATCAGGTTAGAGCACCCAGGTGCATCTCAGTGAGAGGGAGGACCAGAAGGAGACTGAGCATGTGAGGTAGGAGGAACTGGACCTGAAGCCACCTATTTCCGTGTTTGCCCTAGGGTAGACCAGCTGGCACCTGAAATATAAACAGAATGACAGACTTGTAGATAATAAAGTCCATGCTTTCTATTCATTGTCGGTTTTTAGCTTTAGAAATGTTCATTTCCAGAGCGGGTATTTTTTATTTTATTTTAAGTAAATGCTTTCTGATTGTGTGCATGTCTATGTGTTTATATTTATACATTTACATAGATTCTTGCCCAAGATAAAAATGAAGAAAGAATTTGGAGAAAGACTATAGGGGAAAATGAGGAACTCATCTGCTCTAAAGACTTAAAAATCCCCCATCTTGGCCTTCAAGCCAGGGGCCAGCAAGCTATAGCCTAACGTCCCAATCTGTCTTACTGTCTGTTTTTGTACAGTGTTACAAAAACTAAGAATAGTTTTTATATATTTTTAACGATTAAAAAAAAATCAAAGAATAATAATATTTCCTGGCACGTGAAAATTAACATGAAATTCAAATTTGTATCCATAAATAAGGTTTTATTGGAACCTAGCCATTTCTGTTCATTTATGTATTGTCTGTGGATGCTTTCCTGCTACAACGGCAGAGGCCGTTGCCATACAAAGCCAAAAATATCCGGCTCTTTGCAGAAAAAGTTTGCCACCTCCTATTCTAAGCCATACGTATTAGGATTCTTCAGAAAAACAAAACCAATAAGATACACACACACACACACACACACGCACACACGCACACACACACACACACACCATATGCTGTGTGCCACTGAGCCAATTCTGACTCATAGTGAGCTAGTGACCCTGTAGGACAGAGTAGAACTGTCCCATAGGGTTTCCTAGGCTGTAATCTTAATGAGAGCAGATTGCCAGGACTTTTCTCCCTTGGAGCTGCTGGTGGGTTTGAACCTTTTGGTTAGCAGCCAAGCTAACCATTGTACCACAAGGGCTCCTTGTATACCATACACACAAACACACACACCGTATCTATACTGTGTCTCTATACCATATATATATATGGTATGTATATGGTATCTGACCTTTTGGTTATCAGCCTGAGCTCTTAACCACTTCTCCACCAGGGCCCCATGATAAGTAGATACATACCATATGTGTGTGTGTATATATATATATATATATATATACACACACACACACACGCACATATATGTCTATGTGTGTATACACACACGCCCATACCCTGAGTGGCAAAACAGTTAAGTGCTTAAGTAATAGCTGAAAGGTTAATGGTTCGAACCCACCTACAGGTGCCTTGGAAGACAGGAGATATACGTATATATATATATAGAGAGAGAGAGAGAGAGAGAGAAAGAGACAGACATGTCATATATATATACACACACACCATATATACATACCGTGTGTGTGTGTATATATATATAGAGAGAGAGGGAGACACACACACAGAGATTTATTTTAAGGAATTGGCTCATGTGATTGTGGAGGCTGGCAAGTCTGAAATCTGTAGGCCAGGTAGCAGGCTGGAAACTCCAGCAGGGTGTCTGTGTTACAATATTGAGTCAGAATCCTCCTCCCTCGAGAAACCTCAGTTTTTGCTAGTAATGCCTTCAACTGATTGGATGAGGCCAACCCACATTATGGAGGGTAATCTGCTTAAGGTCAACTGATTTAAATGTTAGTCCCATATAAATACCTTCATAGCAATATCTAGACAAGCATTTAGCCAAACAACTGGGCACCGCAGCCTAGCCAACTTGACACATAAAATTAACTATCACAGCCATAGCAAAGTGTCATTTTCCTTTAAGGGTGATGGGTGTCGTACCCCACCAAACCAGTGGCAGGAGTGGCTCTGAGGGGCACAGGTAAGATTCCAAAAAAAGAGGCAGAAAAAGCTAGGTTGATCACGTCTAGTTTTTATTAGAGAACTTACAGACAGATTCCTGCGCTCGACAGCGATGCATCGAGTCACCTGGGTAGAAGTTCATACAGAGCAGTATGGGGTGTGGGTTTATATACTTAGTGCTTACTTGCAAGGATAAAAGCAGGGGAACCAGATAAAAACATGTCTAATCTGTGATGGATGGGGTTGTTTTTGTACTAGTTAGGGGGCTCCAGTTCATGTTACCGTGAAGTCAGGTGTTTGGTGTGTGTTTTCCTGGCCCAGGTCAATGCCCAGTTAGGTAATCTGGTTCTCTCCCAGAGTGCTACTCAGGCAGGACCCATCATGGCCCTCACAGATGGCAAAACAGAATAACATTGTTTCCATGTTTCAGAAGCCTTTAGCAGAGCATATTGATTTTATGTATGGATTCCTATTAATTCTGGGTGTTTCTTTAATCTGGGTGTTAGTGTGAAGGGCCTGGAATAATTGCTGTAGATTGGGAAGGTACATTCTAAATAGCATCTGGAAAATCTCTCATGATTGATTTTGGTAAAGAAGCTTTAATTTTTAAATTGCTTTTGAGCTTTTCCATCTGGGAGTGGGAGTTGAAGGGGAAAGGTAGGAGGTAACAGCACCCCTTGGCCCCTCACTACCTCACGGGCTGCCGTGCGGATTAAGAAGTTACTGCATGGACAGCATTTTGTCTTCTTCATTAAAGGTACTACATAAATATAAGACATGATTATTAATAACACACAGAGGGCCTTGAGGTAAAATAATAGGTTTCTACTCAAACAAGTTAGATTTAAAGATTAAATACATGTTTGTAATGAGGCCAAAGTGACAAAGAGTTGTCATTGTTAGGTGCCATCGAGTTGATTTCTGCTCATAGCAATTCCATGTGACAGAGTAGAACTGCCACATAGTGTTTTCTTAGCTGTAATTTTTATGGAAGCAAATTGACAGGTCTTTCTCCTCCAGAGTGGCTGGGTGGGTTCAAATCACCAACCTTTCAGTTTGTGTCTGAGCTCTTAACCATTTGTGCTACCAAGGCTCCTTAGCAAAGGGTTAGGAGCAAGCAAATCTTAGAGCAATAAGAGAAACCATTGTGATTTCAGATATATAGATAGATAGGTAGATAGATGTCTTGATTAAAAAAAAGGAAAAAAAAAACCTTGCACCTTTCCTGACATGAAGTAGGATTTGATGCTATGAGAAAGCTGATCATTGAGCCGAAATCACTTTGGGATCCACTTTAGTGAAAGGGCTGGCCTTGCACCATACCACCTCATCTACACCTAGGTGCTCCAGAAGTTAGGGGAGGTGAATATATGTGATGCAGAAGTGCTCCTGGCCTTTGCTCTCTGACACTGCCAGATTTTCTTCTTCCCAGAGCTTTTTCTGTGCCCTAGCTGGGTTCTATGCAGAGCAGAGGCTAAGACAAGGACTTGGGTGCAGGTAGTTTATTTGGGAGGTGGTTCTCAGAAAGATGTGAGGGTGTAAGGAGAGCTGTAGAGCGAAGGAGGACAAGCCAACAGAGGGTGAATTACTGAGCTGCTTATAGTCTGGACAATTGGGGTCCCATCTGCTGGGGACCCTCTGAGGACTGTGCAGAATAAGCCTTAGATTGTCCTTCCTAAGAAGGCAGAAATTAGTAAACTCATTACATAATATAAATAACCATTGCCAGGTTTTGAGGTCACACAGATTACCAAGAGTTTTGCCTCAGTGGTTTGGTTTAATTCTGAAAACAATCTCAAAATGGATCATTAGTCACATTTCATAGACAGGAAACTAAGGATTTTAGCATAAATTATATAAAGTCACTCAGCTTCTAAGTCTTGCTTGGGTCTATGATGCTGATTCAGGTGTGCCTAACAGCGAAGTTCTTGCTCTTTCCTCTATGCTATGTAAGAAAGTGTTGTTGTTAGGTGCTGTTGAGTCACTTCCAACTCATAATGACCCTGTGCACAACAGAATGATACACTGCCCTGTCCTGTGTCATCCTCACAGTCGTTGCTATGTGTGAGCCCGTAGTTGCAGCCACTGTGTCAATCCATCTCACTGAAGGTCTTCCTCTTTTTCGCTGACTCTCTACCAAGCGTGAGGACCTTCTCTAGGGACTGGTCCCTCCCGATAACATGTCTAAAGTACGTGAGACGAAATCTCACCATCCTTACTTCCAAGGAGCATTCTGGCTGTACTTCTTCCAAGACAGACTTGTTCATTCTCCTCACAGTCCATGGTGTATTCAACATTCTTCGCCAACATCATAATGCAAAGGCATCAATTCTTCTTCAGTCTTCCTTATTCATTGTCCGGCTTTCGCATGCAAATGATGTAATCAAAAATACCATGGCTTAGGTTGGCGCACCTTAGTTCTCAAAGTGACATCTTTGCTTTTTAACGGTTTAAAGTGGTCTTTTGCAACAGATTTGCCTAATGCAGTATGTCATGTGATTTCTTGACTGCTGCTTCCATGGGCATTGATTACAGATCCAAGTAAAATGAAATCCTTGACGACTTCAGTATTTTCTCTGTTTGTCATGATGTTGCTTATTGGTCCAGTTGTGAGGATTTTTGTTTCTTTATGTTGAGGTTAATCCATACTAAAGACTGTGGTCTTTGATCTTCATCAGTAAGTGCTTCAAGTCCTCTTCACTTCAACAAGCAAGGTTGTGTCATCTGCATAATGTAGGTTGTTAATAAGTCTTCCTCCAATCCTGATGCAGCATTGTTCTTCACATAGTCCAGTTTCTTGAATTATTTGCTCAGCATGCAGATTGAATCAGTATGGTGAAAGGATACAACCCTGATGCACACCCTTCCTGATTTTAAACCATGCAGTATCCCCTTGTTCTGTGGGAACGACTGACTCTTGGTCTAAGTACAGGTTCCTCATGAGCACAATTAAGTGTTCTGGAATTCCCATTTTTTGAAATGTTATCCACAATTTGTTATGACCCACCCAGTTGAATACCTTTATGTAGTCAATAAAACACAGGTAAACATCTTTCTGGTATTCTCTGCTTTCAGCCAGGATCCATCTGACATCAGCAATGATATCTCTCAATCCACATCCTCTTCTGAATCTGGCTTGCCTTTCTGGTAGTTCCCTGTTGATGTACTGCAGCAACTGTTTTTGAATTATCTTTCAGCAAAATTTTACCTGTGTGTGATATTAATGATATTCTTTGATAGTTTCCTCATTTGGTTGGATCACCTTTCTTTTGAATGGGCACAAATATGTATCTCTTCCAGTCAGTTGGCCAGATAGGTGTCTTCCAAATTCCTTGGTATAGACGAGTGAGCACTTCAGGTGTTGCATCTATTTGTTGAAACATCTCAAATGGTATTCCACCGATTCCTGGAGCCTTGTTTTTTTTTGCCAATGTCTTCAGTGAAGCTTGGACTTCTTCCTTCAATACCGTCGGTTCTTGATCATATGATACCTCCTGAAATGGTTAAACATCAACCAATTCTTTTTGGTACAGTGACTGTGTGTGTTCCTTCCATCTTCTTTTGATACTTCCTGCATTATTCAATATTTTGCCCATAGAATCCTTCAGAACTTCAACTTGAAGCTTGAATTTTTTTATTCAGTTCTTTCATCTTGAAAAATGCTAAGCATGTTCTTCCCTTTTGGTTTTCTAACTCCAGGTCTTTAAACATTTCATTATAATACTTTGTCTCCTTGAGCCGCCCTTTGAAATCCTCTGTTCAGCTCTTTTACTTCATCTGTTTTGCTGACTCTGCTAGGTAGATTCAGGTCTGCCTAACAGCAGAGTTCTTGCTCTTTTCTCTGTGCTATATAAGAAAGTAGTTGCGTCCTATTAATGTTTTTTTAAAATTTTAAATTATTTTTAATTTGTAATGTTGGGAGGTTGAGTGTGTGGTTGGAGGTTATGCTGTAGTAACAAATAATCCCCCAAATCTCAGTGGCTTAACCACAGTTTATTTGTCTCACTACATATCCATGCAGGTGGTTCGGTGGCTCCATGTTGGTTACATCCTCACTTGCGAATCCTGGCTGATAGGCAGCCAGTACCTGGCAGTGCTGGTTCTAGGGTGAGGCAAGTGAGGCATATGTGACACTCATTCTTAAGGTCATGAAAGTGCTGACCCTGCATTTGCATAATCCTGAGACAGAGTGACTCCTTAAATTTTCTACCACGGGCATCTTGTTGGCCTCACCCTAGTCCAGGCCCTGCTAGCTGGAGCATCTTCAGTCCAAGAGGCAGAGGGAACAGGTCATGGTGAAGCATGTGCTGCCTCTTAAACTGTCACCTAGGGGTAACATGCTATTTCTGCTCACATTTCATTGGAAATGCAGGGAAGGGCGCAGGATATTGGTGAGCAGTAATATAGTCTCCCACGGTAGGTTTGATTTAATTCCTTTTTACAAGCCTCCTGCTCTTCTTGTTAATAGGTTAACAAGTTTAAACTATTAAGCAGATCTTCATGGCTTGGAGTGTATTTAATTCAAATGTTGATTTTTCTATGTGGTCTCATGAAAATTCAGAGTAACCAAGTGCTGCAGCTGAAGGCTTGTATATTTGAGTATTAGAAGTAGAGTAATAAGGAGGGTGCTTTGTACAATTCCCACACCCAGATCAGCCATCCAAAACTAACCTTAGGACTCAGCCATTTCCTAGATGACCTGAGTGACAGAAGAGACAGATGGTCAATTATTACCCAATGGTTTGAACATGTGTTAAGAGCCTCTGGCAGTAGGCACGGTTTGATAATCCTGCAATGTGATGTGGTAGTGGAGATGTTTTTTATTAGTATTTTATGCAAATAATGCGTGCCTTCTCTGTTTACCAACCATGCCCCTCTCAGAGGTATCTTTGTAAGCACAATATGCTATTTTTTTTGCAGCAATATGTTAAAAAAAAAAAAAAAAAAATTGACAGAGTAGCGTTTATGAAAATACCTCACAGGGGGAGTGGGAGGTTGGCAAACAAACATAGAAGGCACGTGTTATTTGCATAAAAATACGACAGCGTGTGGTCCAGCACCCTCTTTGTTGTGAGTTGCACTTTCTCTGCTGTCCAAAGAACCTAGTTCTTCTGCCAAAATTCTACTCTTGTTTTGGGAGCAAAACAGTGTGGTACAGTCAGGATTAGTGTTTAGGTGCTAGGGGAAAGGCCAGAGTGGAATAACTTGAGAGTTTGATAGTTTTCTTTATGATTTATGCTAAGCCTCTTGTTACTTCTTTCTTCCTGTATTTTTTTTACTGATGCCCCATCAACATTTGGGTATGTATGCTAATTTATATGCCCCATGCTAGCAACAGAATGGGGACCTAAAAGGAACACGCACTTTATAACAATCAGTTTATTTAGTTTCTGATCAGATCTACACAATAGTCCGATGAGGGTAGGAAGTTGATATTACTGTATTTATAATTCTAAAGTAAGATATGAGGACTCATTTGTGGCTTTCAACAATTGGTCTTATTTCTGTTTTTCTTATCAGGAACACATGAGATCCAGTTTTTCCCTCCCTTAGGGCTACTTTTTGTAGTCTATAAAAGAAAATTAAATAACTTTCCCTCTGAATGAAATATACACTATGGGATTGGCCCGTTTGCTTATCTGTCCAGTAATACTTGAAGCAGTAGAGAAAAACTTATTGACAATCATTTTTTTTGTATGTGATTTTCTCTTTTATCCCAGATACGGTATATACGTTTCAAGTCGCAAGCTGACCAAATCTTTAAAAATCCAGCCCGTCTCTAACCTGGTAGATATAAGTGCAAGAGAAAGGTTAGACAACAGGAAAAATGACTTAAAAGTTTTTTTTTTTTATTTAATACCCCAAATAAGTGACAATAAAAATGTCTGCTCTAGTGGCTTTCAATGAGCTAGAAATGATACAGTTCATAAAATAATTAAAATAACATAATGAATATCTCCTACTGGATATTGAGGGAATTTTAGTTGAACTTTGCATGGAAACTGGAGTCCAGGTATATCTGATGGTGGGACTGCTGCCTCCTGCATGATTCGGTGAGTCGAGCTGCAGGTGCATGGGCTGGTGGAGATTTCTAGATAAAGAGGAGAGTGAGATATCTGTTTTCCAACCTAGTACTGGAGACCGGGAGAAAGGGCTTGCAAGGCATGAGCTACAAACAAGACTTGTCTTTACAGTGTCGTCGTTTGTTGCCTTTGTGTTGGCGCTTACTAATGGCGATCTCATGTACAACAGAATGAAATGTCCAGTCCTGTGCCATCCTCACACTTGTTGGTATGTTCAAGTCCATTGTTGGCGGCCACTGTGTATTTTGAGTGACTTCAATCTAGAAGGCTTATCTTCTAGCACTATATTGGACAATATTCTATTGTGATCTGTAGGGTTTTCATTGGTTAATTTTTGGAAGTAGTTTTCAGGCCTTTCTTCCTCGTCTGTTTTAGTCAGGAAGCTCTGCTGAAACCTGTCCACCGTAGATGACTATGCTGATATTTGAAACACCAGTGGCATAGCTTCCACCATCATAGCAATATGCAAGCCACCATAGTATGGCAAACTGACAGACAGGTGGTGGGTCTTCACAGTAGACCCTGTGAAATTATGGAATGCACATATTATTTTTTGTTTTTGTCCTAGGAGACAAAAATGGGACACAGAGTAGAGAGGAGCTTCATGCTTCTTTCTTTTGTTCAGAATGCACTGAGATTCTGGTATAGCTACTACTAAAGGGAAAGCTGTCCACTTTAGCTTTAGGTGGGCTCTGGACAGAGGGCCAGCATTCTAACAGAGGGCAAGGAGGCAATGTCCCTCTCAAGCGGCCTCTTAGACAGTGGAGTGGAAGACCATGAGAGGAATGTTTGTGAGAGCATGTGAGACCCCTCAGGGATCCTCAGAAATAACTGGGAGAAACTTATGGAGGGAGGCAGAGGAGCTGGCATTGCAAGGAGACCTGGAGGAGAGATGAATAGGTAAGGGACAATGTTGAGAATGTCCTAGGAAGAGGAATTCTGAGCAAAGGTAGGGTGACTGGTGATGGTTCAGAGAATAGCTGGATTGCAGGGTTTGTATAAAGAGATACAGCTTGTCTCTTTATACATTTGTTATTCCATCTAGAGAGACTACTTAGGAGACTGTAGTAACAATCCAGACACGAAATGATGAAGGCTGGAATGAGAGAGGTGGCAATTACTAGAAGGAAGATTTTCAGAGACACTGATGCTCCAACTTCTGACTAGATGTGAGGCCTCTGACGAGTTACCTGACTTCTTAAACTCTCTGCTTCTTCAAACACATTGTGTTTCACAAACGTATATAGAGCACTGACAGTATGTCAGCCACTGTATAAAATCATGTGTGAAATTGTGTGCTTAGAATATGCCATGTCCATGGTTTTGAGCATGAGTGATGAAATTTGGGTCAACATTGACAGGAAAAAGGAAATTTAGGAAAGAATTGGTTTGATTGAGATGTTAGATTTGAGTTTGGCAAGTTAAGATGTTGGTGGCTGTTGGGATGGAACGGTCTCTCACAAGCAAACTCATGGCTAGACAGCTAGACATCAAGCTCTGAGAGCTACCTATGTAAAAGCTGTACTTGGTCTCATGAAGCCTGGAAGAAACTAAGGAAGGGAGTGTGGAGAGAGAAGAGAAGAGGACCAAGAACCTAACCTCAAATAATTTCTACCTCAGAGGACAAAAAAGGAGTAGCGAAAGAACTTTAAGAATAAGGGAAGTGGTGTTAAGTCGTCTGGAATGCTGATGAGGGGTAATTGCTGAAGCAAGCAGCCTGAGGCCATTTCATGTGGTGTCTGAACCATCACTGGCACCTTTGAGAGAACAGTTTTGTTTAGTTGGTGGAGTCCAGGGCAGCAGTGCCATCCCAAAGGATAAGGAATGAGACCTGTGATGTCATAAGGAAGCACAAGTAAAGCATGTGGTGGACTACTTTCCTGAGAAATTTGTCCATGAAAATAAAGGAAGAGATTGTCAGTTTAGAGAAATTGCAGAACTGAAGAAAATTTTGTTTAAGCTTAGAAGAGAATTTAGATTTTTTATATATAGACTGAGAGAAGTCAGTCAGTTGAGAGAGATGCTGAAGATGCAGGAGAAAAAGGTTTTCTGCTGTAACTAGGCAATGAAAAAGGCAGAAGAGAGTGACATCAGGAGACCAGGTGGGGAAGACTCAGTCCTGAAAGGTGGGGGTGCTTTTCCCTCCAAGACAGGCTGGAATCAGGAGAGAATGGATAGAGATATAGTGATCTTTTAAGCCAGTGAGGAGGTTGAGGTAGAGTCAAGAAGATGAAAAGCCTTGTACCATCTTAATCATCTGCCAACATGTGTGGGCAGGAAGGGGAGATGGCACATATTGAGGAGTGATGAACAGATTTGGAACAACTGTGTGGAGAATGATGAAAGAAGTTACTAAGAGCGCAGGGAAGATTCAAATGAACAGCAGTAATTGTGGTGGACCCAGTTGGAATATTTTTTTAACATTTGACACACCAGGGTAAGGGAGTCTAAATGTAAGACAGGGCCATCTTGAAATGTCCGCCCTTGGCAACTTGTGTTGAGAAGATAACAGAAGGGTTTGAGATTTCCCGTAGTCTTCATGAGGGAGCAGGGAAAGTTCAGTGGGCACTACAGTGTGGGAAAAACGGAAGGAAAGGAAGTTTTTTGACACCAGGAGAACAATGGAGATAGACAAATATTCAGTAAAGATGAGGCCCAAGATGTACTAAAACCGATGAGTGATTGAAATGGAGTGGGGGTTACATTCTCTTTTTGAGAAGGTTCAGGAGGAGGGGAGCAGTTTGATAGACTGTGGACTGAATAAGAACAGGGCTGAAGGTCTCCTTTATTTTGGTATCCCAGCCCTTAGCATGTTGTCAGGCACAGAGTTGATGCTCAATACATCTTTATTGAAATAACCTATGCTGCTGTTACTAAAGAAAACTATAATGACCAGGGTGTAGACATGGTTGGCATGCTCAGGCCTCATCTAATTCAGAGAAGGTGACCTAGTTTCTCTTGCCAAGCACCCCATCAAGTGTTTTCCCTTTCTCTTTGAATGACTGGCTCCACACAGAAGGGGTAATTTCTCTAAGTATAGCCAGCTGTGCCTCCAACATCTATGTGAAAGGTTTCTGGAATCATCCTAATATGACATTATTATATCCTCCTGGTACCTGTATGAATATGGCTTTGACTACATTCTTAATAAAGTGATGCTCCTAGAAATTCAGCAAATATATTACAGAGAAAATAAAACAGAAATGAGAGCCTAGCTAATTTGTGTTACGAATGAGTGAGTCCATTTGTGGATTGCTGAATTTTGAAAAATATCCAGAAAAGAGAAAACAAATAAATCATACAGCCAGCACTGCTGAATGTAGTTTTTTTTTTTTTTCATTTATTTTGCCAAGTGTGGGTAGTTTTTAATTACATATTTATGATAATACTTCATAGCTTACTTGTGAATGTCCTGAAGCATGATTTCTGAACATAGTGAAGTCTCAGTTGCATGAGGCCCTCTTGCTACATTATTCTGCTGTTAAATTTTAGCTAAGAAGTGGTTTAAGTTTTTATAGAGTTTGTTGATTAATTATATTAGGGTGAGATTTAGTGGGTTCTAATGATCAAACTAAAATACCAGAGAGACATTCTTAATATTTTGAGAAGTTCTGTAAAGTTTCTACCTTTACTGCATATGAATTATGCGTTTGATCATCAGAGAGAACTATTTAGGGGTTAAGTTCTGAGGGCCTTACGGATTATAAATATCAGGGCCGGACTAAATGCACCAATAAAGAGACAGAGTGGCAGAATGCATAAAAAAACACGATCCAGTCTATATGCTGCCTACAAGAGATACATCTTAGAGTTAAAGACAAACTAAAACTCAAAGGGTGGAATATCAGGGCAGCCCTTTTATTTCCAATTTAGAAGTCAGATACCCCATGTTTAACTGATAACCTGAGTGAACACCTTAATTTCCTATTTCTAAAGGGCTAGTTCTCGTTAAGGAGCCTTGGTGGGACAATGGTTAAGCTCTCAACTGCTAACCGAAAGGGCTGCTAACCGAAAGGTCGGTGGTTTGAACCCACCAGCAGCTCCGAGGGAGAAAAGACCTGGCGATCTGCTCCCATAAAGATTACAGTCTAGGAAATCCAGTGGGGCAATTCTGTTCTGTCATATAGGGTCGCTATGAGTTAAAATCGACTCGATGGCGTACTACAACAACAGCAACAGTTCTTAATTAGAAAACTGGTATTTTGTTATACTTAAGCATCTGTGTATTAAGATAGGATTCAACTTAACCCCTACCCGGTATTTATGTTGGAGCAGATGGAAGGGGTTGTTTATGTCTTTAGCATATAGATCATACCCTATGGAGACTGCTGCCTTATGGATGACCACAGCTGAAAATAGTGGATTCGGAAATATCAGCATAATGGATGTATGTTTTCCAACTTGGAAATTCTGGAGCTACACATATAGTATTAGCGAAACCCAAAACAGAACAAAACAAAAAACATGTGTGTGGGTTTTCTTTTGTTTGTTTTTGGTTTTGACTGCTCAGGCAAATAAAATTGGAGTTGTCATGACTTGCAGATAAAAGTGGTTGTTACTGAGGAATTGCTGGGAATTTAGGAGAGAGGAATTGCTGGGATCTTAGAAAAGAGAAGAATTTTTAAAATTTATTTCTTTAGTCTAAAGACACAGGGAGAAAATTACATCTCTGTAATGGTTCATTCACTGGAAGCAGCTATTTCCCCAAGGCTTACTTCACCCTTGTCCTTCTGAACTTTAAGCCTTTAAGCCCACAAGCACTTAGAAATTTGTCTTTATAATTCTTTGGCTTTCATTTTTTGCCTCTGAGCTGGTTTTCCTCTCACTGGGAATTCACTGCTCTTGATAGGTTTTTTTATCCAAAGAGCTGTACTGAGTGAAACTGTCAACCTGTTAGTAGTGGGCGTGTGATGTAAACTTTATAGGTGTGCTATGGAATTGGGGGGTGGCTGAATTAGGAGCCCTTGCCATGCGGCCTTTGCTATGGATCCTGCCCTTTATTTTCTCCAGCAGGACAGTTTGAGTTTGAGTAACACTTTTTGTGTGGTTAAAACCTCTTTTGAAAGGAGCTGTGAGGGAGAAAGGAAGGAAGAAACCTGAATGATTAAGTTTGGAACTTTCAAGACTGTCTTTGGCCTAGCAAGGAGCTCCAGGACCTTGGTAAGAGTAAGGTACTTGTAGACACCTACTACCTGAATGGGGTGTGTGAGGCAGGGACCCACTTCTCTGGACCTGGCCCTCTATGCTCAGCAGCACTTCTGGACTCTCATTCATTTCTTTGTTCCTGCCTCTGCCTGAATCCTTCTCCTCCTTGTCTGCCCCCGATTCCCAGTCCTACCATACCGGTCCTGCATCTAGACATTGTATACATCTGCATGTGTGTGTGTGCATGTATGTATTATGTTTTGTTTTGTTTTTTCTTTGCAGAGCATCCCCACATACCAGAAGTTCTATGGTTTCCATGTCGTTACCTGCTTTTGGCCAGATTGTTCTGTGCTGCTTCTAATCTTTGTTTAACACGTACTATTTGCCAAACATTGTGCCAAGCACTTTATTTAATATTTAATTTGTAGTAGGGCAAAGTCTGGCTTCTTTCACTTAGCATAAGGCTTTGGGGCATCATCCATGTTGTTATATGTATAAGAAGTTCCTTTTTATTGCTGAATAGAATTTCATTGTATGTCTATACTACATTTTTCTCACCCAGTGTTACTCTCAGGGAGTAGGGGTAATTGGTGTTAGAACAGAATCATTTGGGTATGGTTCTCTTTAAGGCAAGAGGGTAATTTATATGCAATCTTGGGATTCTCTGTTTTCCAGTTGATTATATCTTTCGTTCTTTTTTTTTAGTTGCTTTCTAGTTCTCACTTTGGACTTGAACTTGATGCTTTCATTGCTTAACTTGCAAATTCTGGAGTAATATTACCATGACATTCCCCAGCTGAGAAATTAGGCAAAAAAAATTTTCCCAGATGAGTCACAATGTGGATGTTACACATGCATAATCAGTTCACTAGGCTATGAGGTATTTATGAGTTATGTTTAGGATTTGGAAGTGACATTTTAGCATACTTTACTTATAACAATATAGGTACATAATTTGAGTAGACAAATAATGTGGCAGATAAAGTGAGCTGTCTGGGATATGCACAGAACATGAGTGTTCCCCATTTGCTAATACACATGTAGGAAATACATATTTTCCCTGAGATATTTACCCATACCAATGGTCTAGATGAGAATTATCTCACTGCAAATTGAGAACATCAAAGAAGACTTAATCTTTTTTTTTTGGTGAGTGGATTGTTAGTGGCCGATTAATTAGCATTTTTTTGGAGAAAGTTGCAATACCTTTAAGAATAACCTAGCCCTTTTAGAGCCATTGACTCTTCGGTGATAATTTGTGATTGTTTCAAACAGCCAGTAAAAACAGTGTGCATTCAGCCAATGTGGCCAGGACCAAACATGACTTCGGTCTTGTATCTGAAATTGCACACATGTCTGCCCACAACATAAAAATTCAGCCCCTCACAGCCTGGATGGTGGTGAGGCAGCTGTTTTCTCATGTATACTTTGACTTTAAGGCTCTTGTCCTTTTCTGGTTGGGGAGCCTGTGAAATGGAAGTTTAGAGTTGCTGTTCTGAATATATGCTATTGATGTGGAACCAACAGGAGCAATAAATCTGACACTTGCATCTAAGTTATTAACATAGTTCTTAATTCACCTGTGACTTCTGTTTCCAGAACGCTGTTCATATCCTATTATTTCTATGATCAGCTGGTTGTGATAAATATTGGGGCAGTTGTTGGTCTAAAAAACTCAGAATTCTCTTAAATAAATACACTGAGGAAGCAATGGGCTGTGGAGGAAGTTCTGGCCTTCAGACAGAAGGTCTGGTTACTAAAATCTCAGCTCTACCATTTATTAGTAGTGAGACCTTGGGCAAGCAACTTTATGTGATGGAGTCTCAGATCCCTCATTTGTAAAACAGCAATGAGAATACTTACAGCACAGTGAGACCCAAATGAGATAATGTTGTTACAGTAGTTCGTAAATTTTAAAGTACTACAGAAAATGTAGCTATAAATGTCCTTGGATGGCGATTTACGAATGTTAGGGCAAAGGCAATATACAGGTTGCTGTGTTCTTTGTTGGTTTGTTTTTGGAAATGTCCTTTAGTGATTTTATTATCTATTGTCCAGTGATTGGTTGAATAATGAATTAATCCAAATAGAACACTGTCATTGATCATAATTCTGAATAAAGGAAAGTATTTATGGCTTAAAGATGCGTTTCCCAAAGCTTTCCCTGAAAGATACTTCTTTAAAAATGGATTCCATGGGCAAATAAGTTTGTGAAATGCTACATGCTCTATTCCTCTTGTAGAGATTCACAAAGCACATTAACATATTAAATGTTCCAAAAAGTCCCACAGTAAATAATTATAGTGAATTTTGTTAATCCAACATTTTCTACTTATTTGACCATTAAGACCTTTTCCCCACATGTAACATTCAACAGAATAGTGTCTTCATTCATCCAAAAGTGTATACCTATCCATTAGGTGTATCTTGCTTTAAGAAAAAATTTTAGGACAATGAAGTGCTTAAATTTTGTTTGGAGAAAGCATCAAAGAAGCTATACTAGTCTTTCTTTACTTATTTCCATAATAGCAATTACAGTTTGGGAAAAAAATGTGAAATAAATGAAATTTTAGTTGTATGAACCTAGGAAAAACTTGGCTCAAAAGTATTATATGTTTTAATATTTATGAAGCTATTTTTGCTTTTTACTTACTGATAGTTGTTATAACCTGCCATCCCTTCAACTCCCAAGCCAGGAATAAACATGCCTTAAATATTTGTTGATCTGGAGGATAATTCTGTTATCCATGAATGGATATTAAAGTTTCTTTGCAGACTGGGGAGTAGGGGGTAGGAGACATATATGAAGATGGAAATTAAGACAGCATGATAAGTACTATATAGAGATTGCCCAGGGGTATTAGAAACATACAGGGTCTTGCCTTGATCTAATGGGATGGTTTTGGTAACAAACTCCCTGTGGATGGCATCAAAGAGACCAATGCTATGTGAATAATTTTGGAACCTACTAGAAGTGTGGGTTCCTCTACCAAACTGTGAGCTTCTTGGGGCAGACTTTTTAAATATTCAATGAACTAATAGTAGAATTGGAATCACAAACTTTTGACCCCATCTGTCATTCAGATCATATTTCTTTGCCCTACTAATGCTATTTAATTTAAGCAATTGATACCAAGTTTAAGTCGGAATTGGCTTGATGGCAATGAGTTTATTTTAAATTCAATTCATAATGAATGCCATCTGTAGAAATAATGCAAAATAAAAATGATAAACACTGCACATGGTAAAATTTGATGTGTTTGACAAACTAGTTGTAAAACCAAATCTATCTGGTATTTTTTGAAGTTTATAAAAATTGACCTGGGAAAATTTGGATTGGATGAAAAGAAATCAAAACAATATAAAACTATTGTTATAGATTGAATTGTGTCCTCCCAAAATGTGTGTCAACTTGGCTAAGCCATGATTCCTGGTATTGTGTGATTGTCCACCACTTCATCATCTGATGCGATTTTTCTGTGTCATAAATCTTACCTCTATGATGTTAGTGAGGGAGGATTAGAGGTGGTTATGTTAATGAGGTAGGACTCAATCTATAAGATTAGGTTGTATCCTGAGTCAATCTCTTTTGAGATATAAAAGAGAGAAGCAAGCAGAGAGACAGGGGGACCTCATGCCACCAAGAAAGCAGCTCCGGGAGCAGAGAGTGTCCTTTGGACCCGGGGTTCCTGTGCTGAGAAGCTCCTAGACTAAGGGAAGATTGATGACAAGGAGTTTTCCCCCAGATCTGACAAAGACAGAAAGCCCTCCCCTAGAGCTGGCACCTTGAATTTGCACTTCTAGCCTCCTAAACTGTCAGAGAATAAATTTCTCTCTGTTAAAGCCATCCACTTACAGGAAGGGAGATGCTAGATGAAATCTTCGAGGAGAGCCATTTCCCAAATAGGGCAATGGTAACATTGGAAATGTTTTCTCTTTTATTCTCCTGCTAATGTCCCTAATACTTTTCACGGGATATAGGTTGTTATGGTGGCAAGATGGGGCTAAACTGGCAGGGGGTTATGAAAAGTTGCATCATAAGAAAGAATTTTTGTCAAAATATACTCCTTGAGTGGATATCAAGAAGGCAGTAGAGATGGTAAAGTATCTGCCAGTTAGTCTCTATTACTCTGGACTGTCAGGGAGGCCTTGGCTATACTCTTCTTCATCCTTCCCAGCATGTGTTGGTGAATCATGTAATTATTTTGGTCACTTTACCAATAATAATTATATATCTAAAATTCAGAATATATAGCATTGTAAAAATGGCATGGCGGGGGCTTCTGACTTCCTCTAACTTCACGAGGGGGAAGGAGAATTGAGAGCATCAACAGCCCAAAGCTGATTCCCGTGAGGCGGAAGGCAGACATGATTCCTTTCTTCAACCTTTCTTTTAACCAATTCTTACACCAACCGTCCCTCCCACAGCACTCTTTTATTCTCTGCTGTGTTTGATAATTCGTTGCAATGGCCACACAGAACTCACAGACCATACTCACAGTTATGGGGTTTATTAGGGAAGTAACAGGTTATAATTCAGGATCAAGAAAGACTTAGGATACTGTTCTTCAATCAGGACAGCCTCTTTTCAGCCGTGCCCACAGGTGTGCCTTCTTTGGCTCTCGGCCCCTTGGCACTTTGGCCCCTCAGCCCAGCCCCTGCCCTGCTCGGGCAAGTGTTACAAAGCTCTTTTAGCTCTGCCAATAAGTGCCCAGAGGCACCCCACTCAACCAGTAAGACTTGGCCCGAAGATGCTCAGCTCTCTTGCTCCGTGGGTTGGTACACCTACCATAACCGCCTTGCTTCGTGGGCTAGGAAGCTCATAGCACTGTCTCCTGCGAGTCTCCTGGTTCCTGCTGTCTCGTGCCACTATCACCCTTGCTACTGCTGCACTGCCGTCTCTTGCTGTCTTCCGTGTTACAGCTCCTCTCTCTCTCTCCATGTCTCCTTTTAAGCCTAGTGAGATGGCAAAACTAACCAATCCACTTGTTAAGGTTCTATCCACCTTATTTGCATGGTCCCACCCCCACTAGGGTACCATGCATCTTTTTTGCATTATTAGCAAGCTATCCAATCCCCTTGGCAGGCCACAAGCACCTCATTTGCATAGTCCCACCCAGTTATTTGGTGGGAATTAGAAAGACTATGGCTAGAAGGGCCATATTAAGTAACTCATTGCACTGTAAGAACTTTCCTTGAAAGTTCTAGAAGCCCTGCAAAGCAAGTTAGCATTGTTGTTGGTATGTAGTATATCTGGGTTCAATTTTAAATGTTGGTATATAATGCAGTGTGAAGCTTAATTTTCATTTGGAAATTGTACTCTGTAAGGACAAAAAGGTAACATCACAAACTTGCTACATTTTCCCAAATATCTGGATGGTTTCCAGTTCCCAGCTAACTCTATTAGGACCGTGAGAAGGTCGAAAATATCCCTGTTGTTGTGGGTGGCAGGGGACTGGATACATTCTGACATCTTATAACTGTTCCATGCCTTGTTTAATCACAGGACAAAAGGAAATAACTTGCTGACTCACTTGCCATCCTCTCAGGTGTCTGATTTAAACCATCTCTATGAAAGGTGACTGACAAAGGGATGAGCAGGGTACTGTAAAATGCTGAATCCCTTATGCAACACATACTTAATTATTAAAATTTATTTTTATTTCCTTGCTTATTTGGTATTTAAGGGGGGGTATACCCCAATACTTTACAGGAAAAGGAGAGAAGTTACATTTCAATGTGCCACAAAGTCACAGATAAGTAGGAGGAAAAGCAAGTCTAAGGAAAGGAACATTTCAGACTGAATGCTTGGAAAATCATCTTTATTATAATACCTTTTTATTCTTTGGAATCAGTTTTTCAAGACATGTTAGAGATTTGTTGCTTGGAATACTTAAAACCATCTACAGCAGACGACTATATTGGCTTTTCTGAAATACCAACTTGTACCTGTGAGGAACTGGGTCAAGTAACATAAGTTGACTTACCATTTTCTGTGACGATTGACAAAACAGTGACTGCTTCACTTTTTACCCCACCCCCACCCCAGATTATCACAGTGTCTTCTCAGCATTACATAACCCCCGGGAAGGACAAATTTTCATATCTTTTTTTTTTTTTTTTAAAGCTATAAATACTTCCTAAAGCTCCCTATGTCTTCTCAATAATAATAGCCAAGATTTTATTTGCCCTTTGTTTGGAAACAGAGTTTACTTGCTGGTGACCTCTTCGATTTTTGTAAAAATTCTCCCTTCTGAAAATAAAAGGGATGCAGCACTGCTTTAGAATTCTGAACTCTCCCAAATCAAATTTCCTTTAAGCCCATTTTTAAAAATCAACTTTATTGAGGTATAATTTACATAAAATAAAATGTACCCGTTTCAAGTATACAGTTCACTCAGTTTTGACTAATATACACACCTGAGTAAACACTGTAACAATCAAGATATAGAACATTTTTATCATCCCCAAAACTTCCCTCCTGTACCTTTGTAGTCAGTAACCTCATCCTTGACCCCAGATAACCACTGATCTACTTTTTGTCATTATAGATTAGTTTTGTCTTTTCTAAGGAGCCCTGGAGGCACAGTAGTTAAGCGCTTGATTGCTAACTGAAAGACCAGTGGTTCGAACCCACCAGCTGCTCCGTGGGAGAATGATGTGGCAGTCTGCTTCCATAAAGAATATAGTCTTGGAAACCCTATGGGGCAGTTCTACTCTGTCTTATAGGGTCGCTATGAGTTGAAATCAACTCAGTGGAAATGGGCTTGATTTTTCTGGTTTTGTCTTTTCTAGACTTTCATAGAAATGGAATCTGCGGTGTGTAGTCTTATGTTTCTTCTGCAGAGAATATTGTTACTGAGCTTCATCCAAGTTGTGTGTTTATCAGTAGTTGGTTTCTTTTCTTTACTGAATAGTATTCTATTATATGGATGTACTACATTTGTTCACCTGTTGATGGGCATTTATGTTGTTTCCAGTTTTTAGCTATTATGATTAAAGCTGCTATGAGCATTCGTATACAAGTCTTTGTTTTGACATGTGTTTTCATTGCTTTTGGGTAAATACCAGGGAGTATAATTTTTTGGACATGTAGTAAATGCCCAATTAACTTTTAAAGAAATTGCTGAACTATTTTCCAAAGTGAATGTACCATTTTACATTCCCACCAGCAGTGTATGAGAGTTCCAGTTCCTCCATATCCTTGTCAACACTTGGTGTTGTCTGTCTTTTGAGTATAGCCATTCTAATGGGCGTAGAGTGGTATCTCATTGTTTTAATTTCCATTTCCTTGATGATTAGGGATGATACTGAGCATCTTTTTATTTGTTTATTGCCCACTAGTATATCTTCTTCTGTAAAATGTCTTTCCAAATCTTTTGTAAGAGTTCTTTATGCAACATTAATAGCAGTCCTTTGACATAAATATATTTTTTCTCCCAGTCTGTAATTTGCCTTTTCATTTTTCTTAACAGAGTCTTTCAAACAGCCTGGTTTATCAGTTTGTTTTCTTTTATGCTTTGGGTTCAAGCTATTCTTAAGTCTCTGAACACTTTATCCAATGTATTGCTCCTAAGTTCTTAATCCAGGAATCAATTATTTGAGTGTGCTAATTTTTTTTTTTTATCTTAGCACAGAGCTTTTGAAAGAAATAGTGCCAGATAGTGTAGAGATACAGACTTTGCTGTTTCATGCCATCTTCAGTTTAACAAGGTCTACTTCTTAGCAGACTTGAAAATCTAGATTGATTGTTAGATGCCTGGTGCCACTCTAGGGCAGAGTCAGGTCTCCAAATTGGTTTTCCAGAGAATTAGATATAATTTAAGGAACAGTCCACACTGCCTGGGCCTTCCTCAGTGCAGACCAGCATGATCCAGACCAAACTAACCATTGATGTCAAGAAGTTCCCCTTGCAAGTTTGTAAGTTTTCCTCTGTATCTTTGGTGCTTTCTTGAGTATGAAAATGGAGTCCTTCCTTTATTCCAAGAAGCTAGTGTCTTGGTCATCTAGTGCTGCTATAACAGAAATACCATAAGTGGATGGTTTTAACAAAGAGAAGTTTATTCTGTCATAGTCTAGTAGGCTAGAAGTCTGAATTCAGGGCACCAGCTCCAGGGGAAGGCTTTCTCTCTCTGTTGGCTCTGGAGGAAGGTCCGTGTCATCAGTCTTCCCCTGGTTAAGGAGCTTCTCTAAGCGTCTAGTTTCTCACCTGTGAAAAGGGATATGATAGAGCCCATCTCAAAGTTATCTTGTGAAGATTAAATAAAATAATCCATGTGCCTGGCACATGGTGAGTCTTTAGTAAATACCAACTATTGTTTTTATTTAAAATAACGTATTTGTAGGGAGATATTTGTGTGTGTGTGTGTGTGTGTGTGTACGTATACACCTTAAGAGATGAAAATTTAAAAATATTAGATGTGCAGAATGGGAAATAATAGTCCAGCACATGGTAATAGGTGTTTCTGAAGAGTCAAGAGCAAATGGAACATATGCAGTACACAGATATAAATAGAAAAAAAAAAAAACTTTCCAGGGCTCAAGAAAGACCTGTGTCTGCAGATTAAAAGGGCTTACTGTGTTTCAGGAAAAAGTTAATGAAAATAACAATAATCTAAACATATCTGTGTGATATTTTTGAATTTCAAGAGTAAATAAAAATTCTGGCAAGTATCCAGTAACAAAACAAAATGAAAAACCTATTGCTGTAGAATCAACTCCGACTCGTGACAACCCCATGTATTTCAGAGTAAAGCTACACTACACAGGGTTTTCAGTGCTGCTGTGATCTTTCACAAGTAGATCGGTAGGCCTTTCTTCTGAGGATCCTCTGGGTGAATTTGAACCGCCAACCTTTCCGTTAGTAGTAGGGAAAGAAAAAAGATATCCTACAAAGAAGGAAAAACCAAGTTAGTCTTAGCCATCTTTATAAGATGAAGAACATGAATCAACAGAATTTTTAAGAGAAACATTTGTGATTTAAAAATTCTAAACCATATACGTCTGAAGGAATCGAAGACATTCTCAAGTTTGGAATGGCTTAGGAGATGTCATTTATATACAATCCTGAAAAATTTAATTACAGACAATCTTTATCCAATAAAGAAATGAATAAAAACAAAGCAAGAAAGGGGATTTCACTGTAGTAAAGGAATCATTGTGAGCATCGAAATCAGTTGTGTGGATTTAAGTCTTGATAACTGTTGAAAATTTGTTTACAAGTAGAATGTAATTGTAATAATTCCCTTTTTAATTTTTTTATTGTACTTTAGATGAAGGTTTACAGAACAAATAGTTTCTCATTAAATAGTCAGTACACATATTGTTTTATGACATTGGTTAACAACCCACGACATGTCAATACTCTCCCTTCTCGACCTTGGAGGACCTTTATTTTGGTGAAAATATACATAGCCAAAGTTACATGATTTCAGAAGTTTTACATGTACAATTCAGTGACATCAATTACATTCTTCCAGTTGTACTGCTATTCTCACTGTCCTTTTCCAAATTATTCCATCACCATTATCTTCAACTCACCGCCCCCAGGCTTCCCGTCAAAGCTTTTGAGTTGCTGTTGTCAATTTGATCTCATGTAGATAATTCTTTCTTTTTGTACCTTAGATGAAGGTGTACAGAACAAATAGTTTCTCATTAAACAGTTAGTACACATATTGCCCTATGACAATGGTTAACAACCCCACGACACGTCAACACTGTCCCTTCTCAACCTTGGGTTCCCTATCACCAGCTTTCCTGTCTCCTCCTGCCTTCTAGTCCTTGTCCATGAACTGCTGTGCCTCATTAGTCCCATTTTGTTTTATGAGGCTGTCCAAACCCTGGCCGAACGGTGAACTTCGGGAGTGATTTTACCACTGAGCTAAAAGAGTGTCCAGGGACTGTACTCTCTGGGTTTCTCCAGTCTGTCAGGCCAGTATATCTGGTCTTTTTTTTTTTGTGAGTTACAATTTTGTTTTACATCCTTTTCCAGCTCTGTCCAGGACCCTCTATTGTGATCCCGGTCAGAGCAGTCAGTGGTGGTAGCCGGGGACCATCTAGCTGTACTGGACTCAGTCTGGTGGAGGCTGTGGTAGCTGTGGTCCATTAGTCCTTTGGACTGATCTTTTCCTTGTATCTTGTTCT
>NW_004444032.1:10901606-10934264 GCF_000243295.1 Trichechus manatus latirostris | reverse complement strand
TAGGTTGTTTCCATCTTTTTGCTATTGTGAACAGTGCTGCAATGAATATGGGTGTGCATATGTCTGTTCGTGTGATGGCTCTTATTTCTCTAGGATATCTTCCTAGGTGTGGGATTGCATTTTGTAGTGCTTTTTTTTTTTGTGGTGCTGACGTTTTCTTTGTTCCTCTTACTCTTCTGTGCTGAGTTCCTTTTATTTGTGGATTTTTTTTCATTTATTTTGTTTTTACTGAGACTTTATGTTTTTCTTCTTTATTTTGATGGATAGGTTTGTTAAATTTCTTTGTGGTTGCCTTGAACTTTACTGTTATCTTCCTAGATTTGAATCAGTCTATTATTACTTGGTATCGCCTTGCCTTCCTCTCCATTCGAAGGTTCTATACCTACACCGTTTATTCCCTCTTTTATTGTTCTGTTGCTGTTGTCATTTACAGATTAACCTCTCTAGTTCCCTGTTGTAATTCTTTTGGTTTTGCATAGTCCTTAAAAGTTCATTTCCTAGATTGGTATCTGGCTAGTACAATCCTCTGTCCTGTATTCAGCCTGTGGTCTGATGTTGTTTGTTCTCAGATCGAAGGACTCCCTTTAATAAGTCTCGTTAGTTTGGTTTGGTTTTTACATAGTCCCTTAATTTCTGTTTATCTGGAAATGACCTAATTTCACCATCATGTTTGAGAGTTTTGCAGGATATATTATTCTTTGGCTGGCAATTTTTTTCTTTCAAGGTTTTACATATGTCATCCCATTGCCTTCTTGTCTGCGTGGTTTCTGCCGAATAATCTGAGCTTAGTCTTATTGTGTCTCCTCTGTATGTGACTTCTTGTTTTTCTTGAGGTGCTCTTGGGATTCTTTGTTTGTCTTTGGTTTTAGTGAGTGTGATTATGATATGCCTTGGTGATTTTCTTTTGGGGTCTGTCCTCTATGGGGTTCGTTGAGCTTCTTGGGTGGTCAGCTTTTCATCTTTCATGATATTGGGGAAGTTTTCTGTCAGCAATTCTTCAATGATCTTCTCTGTGTTTTCTGTTTTCTCCCCCTGTTCTGGAACTCCAGTCACTCGCAGATTTTTGTTTTTGATTGTATCCCACATAATTCTCAGGGTTTCTTCATTTTTCTTTGTTCTTTTTTCTGATTTTTTCTCAGAGTTGTATCCAAGTGTTTGTCTTCAGTTTCGCTGATCATATCTTCCATAGTTTCAATCCTGCTCCGCAGCCCTTCTATGACACTATCCATTTCTGAAATCTTGTTGTTTGTTTTGGATTTCTAATTTTTTTTTTGTATAATTTCTAGTTCTGAATTTATTTTAGCATTTTGTTCCTGTATTATTTTCTTGAATTCTTCCTTTTTTTTTCGTCTGTATTTTCCATGAATTTGTCGGCCTTTTCCATGAATTTGTCTATTTTTTCCTCATTTTTGTCTGCTTTTTGCTTCAACTCTTGGATATTAGAGATTTGAATTCCCTATCAGTTAGGTCTAGTGCCTTTTCTTCTACTGGAAGGTCATCTGGTGTTTTATTTTGGACGCCTTCTGGAACCATCCTTTCCTGTTTTTGTAAATGTTTTGATATTGTCTGCTGTCTTCGGGGCATTCAGTGGTCATTTTCCTCATTTATTGATTGTAGATTTGTTTGTTTCATCCTGCTTTTTTGTTCTATTTGGTTATGTCTGAGCAGGCGGGCTGTGCGTTCTTTGTTGTTTGCTCGTCTGTGGGCATGATACTTTTCACCTCCTTCTCCAATTGGCAGAGTCAGTCACTCAGGTATGGTACAGCAGGGCACGTCTAGCTGAAGGGGAGTTGCTGGG
Organism: Trichechus manatus latirostris; assembly: GCF_000243295.1. Taxonomy (NCBI): domain Eukaryota; kingdom Metazoa; phylum Chordata; class Mammalia; order Sirenia; family Trichechidae; genus Trichechus; species Trichechus manatus. The sequence goes on along the minus strand of NW_004444032.1, from coordinate 10,932,466 downwards.
ATGGGTTGTTTGTGACATGTACCAGGGCAGACAGCGCAGACCAGGAATCAGTGCAGGGCAGGTTCCAGTAGGCCATGCCTGTGCTGCTTGGGAGTATGATGTTCAGCGTTCAGTGCAGGTAAGCAGGAAGGAGGGGGTAGATTGTGATGTGTGGAGCTAAGATGGGTATAGGAAAGATGAGAGAGAGGAGAGAGGAACAGGAGCCAAAAACATACAAACAAAAAAGAGTGATAAGAGAGCTTGCTATTGGAGTGGAGAGATGAGAGACTGAGAAATGAGGAAAAAGAAAAGAAAAAGAAAAAGGGTAAAAGAAAAAAATGAATAAATCGACAAACTGGAAGTGAAGAAAGGCAAAAAGGGAATAAGAGAGAGAAGAAAACAAAGAAAGAAACAAACAAAAACCCAAAACCAATAAAAAGGAAAAAAAAAACAAGAAAAAAGAAATGCCCACAGGGATGTCCTTGTGCGTCTGCACAGAGTAAGGGAGTAGCTTTCAAGCCTCGCAGTACTGCCCAGCTAGAAAGGGCTCCCAAGCTGAGGAAAGAAAAAGAAAACAAACAAATCAAAACGGAACAAATCAGAGCAAACAAACAAACAAAAAAGCCCCAGGAGTCCCACCAGCGTGGTGGTACTGGCCAGGAAGCAGTTTCACAGTTGAGCAGTGTTTCACAGCCTTTCAGGAAGAAGCAAAGATGGCACATGGAGCCAGGTATTTGAGAGAAAGGAGGGGGAAGTGGTGAGAGGTAAGGAAGAAATCTAAAGAAGCGGAAAAAAGCAACACCAGCGGCGAACAAAAGGCACTCAGGGATCTGGCCAGTGTGGGCGGGTGGAATCCAAGCGACACTGGGGTGAAGCTGGTGCTTCCCGGCCTAGAGACTGTGGCTGCTGGAAGCAGAGGAGGCTAAGTGGGGGTGAAGAAGGGTGGGGGGTGTGAAAGGCTATATCGCTGGTTACCAATTGTTCTAGCTCCTTCTGGAAGCTCTGTGAAGCTGCTTTCTCATACCCCTGTTCGTTGATCTCCGATAGGAGTCAAGATGGTGGATCCGTGCTGTGGTAGCTGATGGGGATCTCTGCATGTATCTCTCCTTGCTCTCTGTTCTCGATCAGTTTCTTATTCCATTCAGTGCTTGGCTGAGTTCTTTATCTCTTCATTTGATGCTTAGGTTTTCAAGATTGACATGTGACTCTGTTTGACTTAGTTTTTCTGATCTTTGCTGTGGAGGAACGGTGTGGTGCTTCTGACTATAGCGCTATGTTGCCCGGAAGTGTAATAAATAATTCTTAAGAGAGAAGATAAATACTAATTTAACATTTATAAACTTGGGGTAAAATCCTGGATTATTTTTTTAAAATAGCAAGTATGAGAAGGGATAGGGAGAAAAAATAGTAAATATATTAGTTTTTTTAACCTCATAAGGGGGAGTTAATAAGTACTGTTTCACATTCCTGCTGATAATTAATGTTATAGGCTCAAATGTGTATTTTTTTCTAAATTTTATTTATCTTGTTATTGATAATATACAAAGCAAAATATACACCAATTCAACAGTTTCTACATGTACCATTCAGTGACATTGATTATAGTCTTCAAGTTGTACAACCATTCTCACCCTCCTTTTCTGAGTTGTTCCTTCCTCATTGACATAAACTCACTGCCCCTTAAGGTCCCTCTCTAATCTTTTGCTTTGCTATTGTCAACTTGATCCCGTATAGATAGTTCTTAAAAGAGAATAATGCTTAAGGCAGACCTTTTTTACTAGTTAAGCTAAACTACTGTTTGGTTTTAAGAAGATTTCTGGGGATATTTTGGTTTAAGGTTTAACGATTATCTCAAGGAAATAGTTTCAAGGGTTCATGTACCCTCCATGGCTCCAGAAAGTCTAGAGTCCATGAAAATTTGAATTTCTCTTCAGCATTTTTCCCCTTTTGATCAGGATTCTTCTATGGAATCTTTGATCAAAATATTCAGTAATCATAGCCGGACACCATCCAGTTCTTCTAGTCTTATGGCAAAAGAGGCAGTTGTTCATGGAGGCAATTAGCCAGACATTCCATATCCTCCTTATGTTCTTGACTCTGCTTCTTCCTCTGTTGCTCCAAGTGATTAGAGACCAATTGTTGTGCCTTAGATGGCTGCTCACAAGATTTTAAGACCTCAGGCACTATGCAACAAACTAGGAGGTACAGTGGTGTCACTAGGGTTGGTGTCACCCAGTGCATTAACTCATAGTGTCACCCGCCCATGGACCTCCTGTACCAGACTATACAGAATGCTTAGTAATGTTTTTTGTACTAATATTACTTGTAAATTCCCTTGTATCACTCACTCCTTCTCTTCCATAATTCCCATATATTACTACTTCATTATCAAAAAAGTTATTGATACAGGTTCACAAATACTAATTACCACAATATTGTAGCTAAAACACCAGAAAAATTGACAAAATCAGACTATAAGAACACCAGCAGCAATGAAAACAACAACACATGCTTGTGGCGTGTGCAGACAAAACTACGTGATTTAAAATGTTGTTGTAATTGGGTAATAATGACAGCTCTGACCAGAGCAGATTAGAAGATTTGAAAAGTGCATTAGCATAGGGTTTTAGCCTTGTAGATATATTGATACATGTAAGGTGGGCTTACGAAAAATGTTCTTGTTGTTATAACTAACTACAGGGATATTTTTATAAAAAATAATAAATTTCTGCTGAAACACTGCACATACAGATAGTCATTTTGGTGTCATCCTCTCTGAAGGTGTCACCCACTGTGGTCTGCACCCCGTGCATCCCCCTAGTGACACTACTGAGGAGGTAGAACAGAAGCAGTAAACATGTTATTAGGCCAGTTAACTGGGATGTCCCATGAAAACATGACTCTTAACCTCCAAACCAAGGAACCAAATCCCATGAGGTGCTTTGTTGTACATAAGCAGCCTCAGCAGCTTATTATTTTTATTGTTGTTGTTGTAAATGTATCTATCACACAACTTCTGCCAATTCAGCTTTTTACAAGTATATAATTTATTGACAGCAATTACAATAATTGGCTGTGCAACCCTACCCTTAATCAGTTTTTCCATTTTAATGGTGATTTTTCCATCACCATTAACCGCCTTTCCGCACCCGCCCCCCCGACCCTGGTAACCACTAATAAAGTTTGTTCTCTATACATTTGCCTTTTCTTGTCTTTTTGTGTAAGTGAGGTCATATAATATTTGTGCTTTTGTGATTAGCTGATTTTACTCAGTGTGTCTTCAAGCTCCATCCATACTGTAGCATGTATCAGGACTTCATTTCTGCTACTGGCTAAGTGCTGTAAGGTACTTATAAAGTAGAATTAGAAATAAAATGATACCTTTCCAAAGCATAGAGACTACAAATGGACATGCAAAATGGGTGAATTTTAAGGTGTGTAAATTATATCTTAATATAGTATTTTTTTAAGTATAGAAAAAAAAATATAGTCCATGTTGCAATAGGTGGACTGCAAGGAAAAATCAAGGTACTATACAAAGTAAAAAGCATAAAGCATGATAAAAAGATTAAGACCTGACATTCACTCAAGACTATAAATTAAAGTGAGTGCTATTCCTCTATGTACTGACCAAGATTTGCAGATTGAGTCAGTTAACAAGAGTTCAGGAGAAGGCTGTATATAAGAACAGACCTTAAATAGTGTCTTAGTTATCTAGTGCTGCTGTAACAGAAATACCACAAGCGGATGGCTTTAACCAAGAGACATTTATTGTCTCACAGTCTAGTAGGCTAGAAGTCCAAGTTCAGGGTGTCAGCTCCAGGGGAAGGCTTTCTGTCTGTGTGGGCTCTGGTGGAAGGTCCTTGTTAGCAATCTTCCCCTGGTTGGGGAGCTTCTCTGTACAGGAACCTGGGTCCAAAGAACGTGCTCTGCTCCTAGTGCTGCTTTGTTGGTGGTATGAGGTCCCCCAGTCTTTCTGCCCACTTCTCTCTTTTATATTTCAATAGAGATTGACTGAAGACACAATCTAATCTTATAGATTGAGTCCTGCCTCATTAACATAACTGCCACTAATCACACCTCATTAACATCATAGAGATAGGATTTTTAACACATAGGAAAATCACATCAGATGACAAAATGGTGGACAATCACATCATGGCCTAGCCAGGTTGACAGATATTTTTAGGGGACACAATTCAATCCATAGCAAATAGGGTGACTCTGAAAGGTCTCCTATTACTATGGTGTTTCTTGCATTTTCTCCTTATACATTTAAATGTTTTCCATATTTTCATGCTATGCTATTCAGTACATAAAGATCCATGACTATTATCTCTTCATTGTGGACTATACCCTTTATCAATATAAATAGCCCTTTGCCCCATTTATTGGTTTTTGCCTTGCATTCTACTCTTGATTCATCCCTCTCTTCCTTCCTTCCTCACACAATTCCTGAATGTTTACTATGCATCAGGCACTGCACTTATTCTGAGTATAAAGTGATAAGTAAAACAGATACAGTCTTTGCTCTTATGGAACTTAAAAATCTAATGAACAATTAAGATTGCAACACCTGTTTTTATTTGCCTAATGAATCTCTGCCCATCCGTTTACTATAAAACATTTTTGTAAACAAATAATGGTAAGTTGATTTTGACTTAAATTCAATCTCTTTCACTGAGAGCTTAGTCTTGGGTGAAATATTACTGCATCCACTGGAACAGATATACGGGAATTATGAAAGACATTAATTTGATTAAGACTGCCAAAGATTAGCATAGAAATGCAAACCCTCGTTCATCATTTGAATTAGCTTTAGGAGAAAACTTGTGAGGTGGACAGAAGTGTGTTTGTTCCTTGCTCCCTCTGCATATCTCTAGCCTCCGTTCTGATATACCTGGCTCCCCTTCTCCTCACCTTACAATCACTTTTCTACTACAGTTTGGTTCTTCAGACTCACTCTGCCATGCAGATGCAGAGGGAAAGCTTGATAGTCTAGGGCAGTGGTTTTCAGTGTGTGTTCCCTGGACCAGCAGCACTGACATCACCAGTGAACTTTGTTAGAAATGGACACTGTTGGCCCCGCCCCAGATCTACTGAGTCAAGAACACTGGGAGTGGGGCACAGCAACCTGTGCTTAACAAATTCTCCAGATGACTCTGATGCCCTCAAGTTTCAGAAGCCCTGGTCTGGTGGTTCTCAAGCAGGGCTTCGAACCGGTTCACTCCTGTTTGAACCCCTGCAGAGAATTTACATTTCCACCCCAGAAATACTGAATCAGAATCTACAGTTTAACAAGATCCCCAGGTGATTTTTATGTATAATAAATTGTGAGAACCCTTGCTCTACTAGTGGTTCTCAGAACTGGTCTCTAACGAGCAGCACTAGCGTTCTCTGGGAACTTGTTAGAAATTAAGATTCTCAGCAGGGGTTCAAACCGAAATTAACCGATTTGAAACCCTGTCCTCTTAGCTACACGTTGGAATCACCTGGAGAGCTTTGACAAATACTGAAGCAAGCCTGGACTCCACCCCCAAAGAGGTTAGATTTAATTGTTCTTGGATGTGGCCTACCGTCAGGATCTTTGAACTTGCGCAGCCAATGTTGAGTGCCAGTGGCCTAGATCTTTACAGACTGTCATTGCCTTTATGCCCCACATCTGGGTGGAGTTTACATATCCTATGTCCCATTTAAAGGAGCCCTGGCGGCACAGTGGTTCAGCGCTGCTAACCGAAAAGTTAGTGGTGTACCAGCCACTCCAAGAGAAAGATGTGGCAGTCTGCTTCTGTAAAGATTTACAGCCTCGGAAACTCTATGGGGCAGTTCTACTCTGTCGTATAGGGTCACTATGAGTCGGAATTTGATTTGATGACAATTTTTTTTTGTTTGTTTGTGTCCCATTTCAACAAAGAATTCTCCAAACAGCAGATTCATTAACGATTTTATTGTGCTGAGACGGTGTGCTAAGTGCACACCTGGGCTTTGGAGCCAGATGGTTCTGATTACTGCCAGGCTCTGGCACCTACCTGCTGTGTGATGTTAGCAGTTACCTAACCTTCTTAAAACTCAGTTTTCTGGTCTGCAAAATAATAACTGGAATACCTGTTGCATACTTAACTATGTGCCAGGCACTGTTAAAGGTTGCTTAAATGCAATAATTAATTTACTGTTCACAGTAGTCCTATGAGATACGTATACTATTTGCTCCCCTCCGCTTCACAGATGAGAAAACTGAGGCACACTTCAAGTCCGGGTAGTCTACTTCTACAGACCATGCTCCTGACCACCATGTTGCAATGCCTCCTCATAATGATAATAACAATTAGACATAGTGAGATTTTTGTGAGGATCATAGATAGTCACAAGGGTATAGAAGATCCCTAGTAATAGTTAAATATACTCACCTTTCCTCCCTCCTGTGAATTTTGCGTGTTTTAACCTCAGTTCTTATGGAGTCTCCTGTCTCCCCCAGTGACTCTGATTCAGGCAAACTGTGGATGGGATCCTTGTGGACTGTCAGTGCCCCTCCCAGATTGGCAGCTTCCTCCTCCTCTGCCTAGACATAGGCTGGCCTTGTTAGTCATCATTAAGCTTAACTTTTAAAAATATACATGCTAATTGGCCCCTGTGAGTGTACTTCCTTTAACCAGGTATTCAGATAGACCAGCATTGTGTGATCTTTAGTTTGTCAGTTTTTGTCCTGAAACTTTGGCATTGTATTTGCATTTGCCTGTTCAGAGCACTACACCTGGCTTCTCTTTGAAGGCATTGCTATGTGGGAGGCAGTCAGTTCTCCTAAGGAGCAGCAGTTTTAATTCATTTGGATTCTAGATGGAAAAATGCTACTCACAGGAAGCCTGGACCTTGCTTCTAGTTTGCTGCACTTTTTGACAGTATTTAAAGTCTGAAGGTAAGATTGCAGCAATTGCTTGTCATGTTTAAGGGGTGGGAGGGAAGGATACAAATAAGCAAAAAAGCAGTGGAGCTCTATTTTTTCTTTCTTGTTAGGGTAAGTGGAGAAGGTCTTATGGACCCTCATTAAAGGTTATTTTTTATCCTTGAATGTCAGTAGGCCTTCCTTCTTATGTACCTTGTGGAATTATTTTAAAGCATGTTATCGGTAGTCTGACCTCTAGCAATTGCCTTCTTTCAGCTCTCAGGAGAATATCTTGTGAATCCTGGTAGCTTGGTATACTTGAGTATTATTCACCTGGCTCCACTTTTTCCACATGCAACCTGGTACAAGTGGGAGAAATGGAAATAAGAGAAATGCTGAGTAATTGTGGAGCAGAGTAGGTGGGGTGATTGAGTTAAATAGTAGACAGTAATGGCGACAAGGGAAATTAAATGAAACAAACCAGCAGGAGTGCTGAGGGTGGGTGAAATAGAAGAGCTAGTGAATAAGCATGTCAGAAAGTGTTACTAATTCCAGAAACTGAGGAAGATTAAATGAAGTATTTAAGAAGAAAAGGGAGACAGGCAGAGGGTAAAGGGAAAAAAGAGAAGGTTCAGTAGTCTTTTTAGACAGTTATTTAGACACAATAATGTGTTCAGTGCAGGTATGATAAATACAAAACTAGGTTGTTGTCTGTTGCCGTTGAGTTGATTCTGACTCATAGTGACCCTGTAGTAGTGGACTACTCCAAAACTAGGTAGTGGAGGCAAAACTGAGATGCCTCTAAGAACTTCAGTCAGAGAAGCTACCTGTAAAGTTGATTTGAGTGGCTTGAATGAAGCCGAAGTAAGACTGATGAATGAATACATCAAAAGAAGGGTTGTTGAGAAATAGCACATAATAAGAGAGGAGTCAGCAAGGAGGACCTTGGCAAAGACCAAACCCTTCCAGTGGAGGTGAGGTTTTGGCACCGAAAGAATAAGGGGCAGTCAGGGAATTAAGTCTGAGTCATGTTAGGGGTGAAAAATCCTAGGCTTCCCCAATCCAGAGAAATTGGGCCTCTGGTTTTCAGTCTTCCATGGTCTTCAGTCTCATAGCTGGAATGACATTGAAAACCTGGGGCTTCTGAGCAGATAGGTACTGAGTGTCCAGGGTCCCTAGGGTGAGACTGTAGGTTTCCGTGTCTTGTGGAACCACTCTTCCAAACTGTGTCCCCTTCTCACCCTTCTCAATCTCATGGGAACCGTATTCTCCTAGGCTGGGCTGCTTTCTCTTCTTCTTTAAGCATTAACCTCCCTTTCCTCATCAGTTGGGGCCATGCCAGCTTAGCTTTTTGCTGGGTTCAATCTTCTAAATAAAGACTAGAGATGGCACAAAAAAGCATAAAGAAAGTGCTTATTCCCTCCCTCTTCTCCACCTCTTTCTCCTACCTCTGCCAGGTAAGAAGAGCCTTAGATCTTACGGGGTAAGGTAGCTTTTTCTTTATTTCCAGTCTCCTAAAGCAACAAGAACAAGGAAGAAGATATTAATAGATTATCAAGCCTCAGTAGCCCAAAGTCATTAAACATTTAAATTTCACGACAATTCTTTTCCTAATTCTGTGCTTGCCTAGTAAACTTGTCCAAAGGATTTGTCTTCCCACGTAGATCTACCTATAGAAGGAAAATGCAGTAGACCTACTGATACAACTATTGCGGTCTGCATGGCACTTATGGTTCTTACTGTAAATTAATAAGTTGGCATTCTGATCTCTATGAGCTGGGTTAATGAGAAGCTGTCTAAGAGATGTGGCCCTACTTATGTGCTGACAGACTAGCTTTAAGCTGAGTCTGCAAAGCTGAAGGCCAGACTTGGCACTAGGGTAAAATCATCATGATAATGATTGCCTCTCTATCAAGTATCTTGGTAGACAGCCAGCTTGCCTCTGATGGTGACACCTGATCTCCCAGGGAGGATGGATATTCATCATTTATGCATGCATGAATTCATTCACTCATTCATTCATCTACTCATATACCAATTTACTCACTTATTCATTGGAGAAATAGAGTGACTTTTACTTTACTGCTAGGATGAACTAAGTTAACTGAATTTTTTTAACCTACATTTTACTACCAGGGATTATAAATGGATCTAAATAGAAGGTGAATGCATCAAATGTCACACTTTGTTCTTTTAGCATAGAAGTAATTTCTTAAATACTTATTTTTTAAAAGTCTGGAAGGAGGAAACACTTCCAAAATGGCAAAATAAGAACCTCCAAAAATTTGCTCCTCCATAAAAGCAACAAAAACACTGGCAAAAAATTGTTTAAATCAACTTTTCAGAACTCTGGAAATTAAAGGATTGTAAAAATCTGAGAAGCATTTGTTCAAGAAAAAATGGTTCAATCTCAGTAAGAACCGTGAGCTTTATGGCATTTTCACTTGTCCTATTCCCATCGCCCTCTCCCTAGCTCTGCAGTAGTCTTGACTACTAGCAGCCCTGCAACCACAGTAGTTGTAAAAACCAGCAGCCTAGCAGTCACTGAAGTGGGCCTAACACGTTTAGAATTCTTCAAAAACTTCCATCATTTGTCACTATTTGACCTGCCTCATAGTTCACTGGAAAAGCCCTGTTCTCAAAACGTTGTCATTATTTGACCTAACTTTGAGCCCACTCTGAAGAAAAAACACTATCCTTCCCAGAGAGTTTGTCAAAAACAATAGTTGGCAATAATTTCACAGCTACCTGAGGCTGCCAGTTGGGGTAATCAAGAGCTTGGCCAAAAATTTAAAAGGACAATGTGAAAAGCAAGATGTTCTTAGATGGTTTTGAAGAGCTTCAGTGTATTCCAGGGGATCTAGAAGTCCACACATGTGTGCAGGTCTCTGAGGATGCCCAGGAAGGACTGGAGAAGGTCCTAATCTCTCACCTCTGGCTGACCTTGAGTCTCTGCACAAGAAGGAAGTGAAGGCCAAAGCAGAGTTGTAAATTGCCAGAGCACTGACGGTGTGCCCAGTACTCACACAGAATCCTGAGGCAAAGGATCTGAGACTGCTGGTTCAAGGCAAGTAGGGAAATCTCTGCCCAACCATTAGCTGATCACTAAGCTAAATAAGGAGAGGCTTCAGTGGCTGCACCAACCTAAAATGCAAGCTAACAACAAAAACAAAGAGAATAAGAACAACAAACCCCAGGTGAGCAGAATCTGATTTCCAGAATTGCCATATTACGTAAAATGACTACTTTTTAACAAAAAATTACAAGACACACAGAGAAGCAGGAAAGTATGGCCCATATATACAGGGGAAAAAGCAGTCAATACAAATTTTTTATGAGGAAGCCAAGATGTTGGCTTACGAGATAGACTTTAAATCGACTGTTTAAAACTAGCTATTGTAAATATGCTCAAAGAACTAAAGGAAACCATGTCTAAAGAATTAAAGGAAATTATGTGAAAGTGTTTCATATCAAAAAGAGATAAATTATTAAAACAAAAACAAAAACAAAAAACAACCCACATAGAAATTCTGGAATTGAAAAGTACAATAACTGAAATGAAAATTTTACTAGAGGTGTGCAAAAAAGCAGATTTGAGCTGGCAGAAGAAAGAATCAGTGAAATTTAAGGTAAATCAATTTAGATTATCCAGTCTGAGGAACAAAAAGTCAAAAGAATGAAGATAATAGCAATGGCTATACAATTCTCTGAATATACTAAAACCCCTGATATGTACATTTTAAAAGGGTGAATTGTATGCAAATTATATCTGAGTAAAGCTGTTATAGAAATTCTGGCTAAACATTTTGGCAGACACACTAAAAGGCTACCTAGTACAGTAGTTCTCAACTTCAAAGTACATCAAATCACCTGGAAAATCTTATTAAGATACATATTCTGATTTAGTAGATCTGGGTTGGGGCTTGATATTCTGCATTTCTGAAAAGCTCCCAGGTAATATTGGTGCTTCTGGTCTTCAAACTAATTGCCTTTCAGAAAAAAAGAAATGAAAGAAAGAAAGGAAAGCAAAGTCTGGAAGGGTATCTTTAGAGTTGAGTCAATTCTGACTGATAGCAACCCTATAGGACAGGGTAGAACTGCCCTATAGGGTTTCCAAGGAGCAGCTGGTAGATTCAAACTGCCAGCCTTTTGGTTAGCAGCTGAATTCTTAAAATATTATCACTTAATGGGCTTGGTGGTTTAATGTGAGTAATTTAAATTTTCTCTATTATAGGTTCTAAGTTTTCTGATTTTTTTTTTGCAGGTTCACTTTTTTCATTTTTTTTTTGGTAATCAGAAGTAAATAGCCATTTCTAAAAAAGAGAAAAGAAATCCTCTGCAAATGTTTTATTTGTTTTAGGTTAGTGTTAGTTTTCTATCCTAAATTTCAGTTGAGAAAATTAATTTTTATAAGAAATTATGGATGAAAATATAAATATGTATACTCATATTATTATTGATTTTATATTTCCTTTAAAAATCTTGTTAGCATTAATAAGGCAATTGAGATTAATTAGTTATAATTACTAGTCATTATTTTCTAAGTATCGGTACTGCCATATGCTATAACTCATTCTTGCCCAGTGAGCTATTTTAATACCACAATTACCCCACCTCTACTATATGCCTCATTGCCGTGAAGGACACAGAGGAGGAGGGGACTCTAAAGATCCCATTTATAAGAAGCTTACAGTTATTTTATTAAGCATTGGATAGCTTAGTAAGTAACAAGGCTCATTTTAACATAATTAACAAAGAAATTTAAAAAATAAATCTAAAATTTTTCTAAATACTTGAGTCCATAGTGAGTTAGAAAAGCTGACCTGGGGTTTGTCACTTCAGAGTAGTTTGGTTGTTATTGCAATAGCTAGACCCTCCTATATGCTCACACATTTTCTATATTCTTTTAGTACATCCAGTGCTTACCTGAATGCTCCAGCAAGTCTGCACTTAGTGTCACTTGTATCATTACAGGCAATGATTTTTTTTTTTCTGAAACTGGCAGCTAGTTTCTTTGCCACCTACTCTCAACTTTCTCCTCCACTCCTACCTCAGAGACTCTCCTGATAGTTTTTATCTGCTTGGTTATTGGAAGGACACTGACAGGAGAAGCAGCAGTAAGGAGAGGTGGGAGTAATTGTGCAACAGGTGGAAGAAATAAATTGTCTGCCACTGAGATACTGACTTTCTTCTGCATTTTCTGTCTCAATTTCTGCTCTGTCCCAAACATTCAATACTTTATGAGAATAAACTTCCTCAGCCTGGAATTTCTAAGGCACCAGGTGATTTCACATTAATAGTTTAAGGCACAATGACATTTATTTCCTAATTTTATGGTGTTCAGCTAGCTTTAGATTTTATGACACCTTCAAAAATAAAACTTTCCTTTTATGAATGTCTATTTATGAGTAAAGGCTCTTTTGGTTTTAAAACTCTCTAGGTTAAGTAAACCCAAGCCCAAAAGGGGAAATCTAGGGTTATCTCACTAGCCTCAAGGACAAGAAGGCCAGGTGCACCTGAGGCAAGGACATGTTGGAAGATCACCAAGACTCCTTTTTGCTCTTCTTCATTGTTCTCTCTCTGTAAAGCAGCTTTCTCTCTGCTCTTGGTCTACTTGATGGAGAACGTGGCTATTCCATCACTTAAGAGTTTGTATGTTACAGGTTCAACCACATAAAGAAGGACAAACTTTCTTAGATCTATTCCAGATTCCCAGGGAAAGGAATTGTCCCAATTTCATTTAGTTGCCCACCTATGTGAGAGTCACATTGTACAAAATGGCTGCCAAAGACCCACTGCTGTAGGTGAAAGGGACAGGAAAGGGTCAAATGGAGGGAAACAGAGATGGCACAAAACAGCATCCACATGAGTATTATTTTCTATTCACTTAACTATTTTTTCGGTAAGTCTTTCCAGCTTCACCTCAACTTTCTTTTAGTATAAAGGTCATGTCTAAGGATCATTAGTATAAGGATCATGTCATATTCCTATGAAGGTTTTACCAGTGCTAGAGTTTGGAGTGAGTTGCAGAAATAAATGAGTCATCAACTCGTAAAAAGTTCACAGTACTCTTTCCACTTGTTGAGTGTTAGGTCCCTTCCCAGTGGAATTGTCTTCCATGTGGAAAGAATGAGGAAAGGCAGGGCTTCAGGGCTCAATCCGTGTTCTCAGAGACCAGAACAGAGGGAACATGAATATCACATATCCAGAGGTAATCCTAGTCAGAGTTAATAATCTATTGCTATTCTGTCTGGATCATTTTCTTTGTATTGTGAATTTCCTTTTTTGTCTGTGATGAAATTAGGACAAGGTGAGGAAGAAGATGAAAAATTGTCCCAGTAAAAGCAATAACTTACGTTTGTAATGCTTTACAGTTTTAAAGTGTTTCCACATGTATTGCCTCATTTAATTCTTACTTTCACCCTGTTTTTATTATCCTTATTGTACAGAAAAGTGAGACACAGATAAGGTAACTTCCCAGTCTCTTCCAGCCATAAGCAAGGAGCTCAAGCCCAGCCTTCCTGCCTTTCACACGTTATTATAGTCTAGCAATTCTGAGCTGTCTGGGTAGCCGCCATATCCCATTCCTCACTCTTGCTATGCTGTTCTTCCCTGGCAAATTCGCATTGTCATCTCCTTCAAGAAACTTTCCCTGACACCTCACCTGTCCCCTGGATACTCTTCTAGCAGCTACATGTCCTTTTATCACAACTCCTATCACGCTGCTTTACTATGATCTGTTTACTTATTTTTTTTCCCACGCTGGACTTAGCATCTTGAGGACAAAGATTAGGTCTTATTTGTTTTGACATCCCCAGTGCCTACTATAGGGTCGAACACATAGTAGTTGATCAGGAATTGTTTGATTAAAAATTATTAATTCCTTTATAATGACTAGGTTTTTATAGTCATGAGTGGACTGGTTTCTAGGCGCCTCAGTGAACTTTAGTAAGTAACTGGAAGGTGGCAGAATGCTAGGGGAAGATGTCTCTTCCTGTGGTGTTTTCTGGGAGATGGAGAGTTTCCATGAGCTGGCCCAGAACCTGCTACCCCTTATATTCTCTCACTTCCCTGGACATTCTGGGTTCACAGGTAGGCAAGACCCCTGTGCAACTCTAGGGTACTAGAATAAGCATCTAGGTACTATATTGTTTGAAATTACAGCGAATGTTGGTATGTGAAATTTTTAATTTCTGTCTGTAGTTTAATATTCTGATTTATCATTTATTATAGCTTTGATGATTTTTTCCTCACCTATCCTGTAACTGGAGAGATTGGGTAGTTTTTCTGAGAAATCCATCATGTTCTTCTGTTCTTAAGGCAATAATGTTACCCTGGCAATCTCCTTCCATAAAGATTTACAGCCTTGGAAACCCTATGGGGCAGTTCTAGTTTGTCCTATAGGGTCAGTATGAATTGGAATTGACTTGACAGCAGTGGCTTTGGTTTTGGAGTGGTTCCAAGGGCTGTATTGAGAAGATTGGATAAAGGCTCTATGAGAGAATTGAAACTTGACTTGTCATGTACTTTGCAGACTAATATCTTTGAGCAGTCACCTAGAGTAGAGTTACTTACTGAAGTTTAAACAAAAAGACAAGCATTCTCTTCTTTGATGATGAACATAAGATGTGTCTGAACCTGCTAATTAACCATTGTTACAAATAACAGTGTGGAATCAATGATACTGTAACTAAAGCTGTATTTGGCAAACTTTGTCCATCATTTAATGGGAGAGTATAGTTAACCTTACCTGGTAGGTCAATTCTTTCAACTAACTAGAGGCATGTTCTTAAGGTAGTTTATCACGATGATTCCATCTCGTTGCCTTTCTACTAAAAAAAAAAATCAAATATTGTACATAGACTGAACTGAGGTTCTTTAGTTTATTGGTAATTCTTGCCCAACATTTCCAGTTTTCTATTATCCATCATCTGATTTTTACCAGGTTGCACAGGTGGTAAATGAAAAAATTTAGGAGTTTAACCCCAAAGACTTCCACTCAGCCAAACTAACAAGCTCAAATAACTCTTAACACTATCTAAATTAGCTTAGCCTCTATAATTTCTGTGAAAGCTTTAAAAACTTCAGTATTTTCAACCTTCTCCTTCTCCAAACTTTTTATGAGAACTGCTTATGAGTTTTTCAGTATACGTCATTTGGGAATTATTATTATAAGTAATCTCCATTGGTAAGGTCAGTGGATAGTGGACTTTCTCCCTTGGCCGCTGAACTTGCAGGGAATTTCTCATTACATTGTTTTAAGTAATTTAGTGTAGGACTTTTTTTTATTGGCATCCATACTGGAGTCCAATAGCAGTAAAAAAATGTATATAATTTTATTGTTTGTTGGACAGAGAGGAAGCCCCAAGACCAGTTCTATCCTGGGGATGGGCCCTGGTCCTGGGCTTGGCTGTTGGGTCACTTCACCTTTCCCTTAATCAGTGATTGGAAGTAGCACAAGTAATGAATTACGTGTGAAGAAAAGATTCCCTGTCGTAGACTGTTAAAACACTATGTTGTTGTTAGTTGCTGTCGAGCTAATTCCAACTCATGGCGACGCCATGTGTTGCAGAGCAGAACTGCTCCATAGGGTTTTCAAGGCTGTGACCTTTTGGAAGCAGATTGCCAGGCCTGTCTTTGGAGTCGCCTCTGAGTGGATTCAAACCACCAACCTTTTGGCTAATAGGCAAATGCTTCACCATTTGTGCCACCCAGGGACTCCTTTAAACACAATAGAACATAGCTCTTCCCCCATTTCTAGTATTTATCTCAAATTAGTTTATAGAGAGGCTTGAGATTCTTGGAGGGAAAGAAAATATGAGAGAAAATATTATTTTGTGCACTTTTCAAAGGCTCTACCTAGCATTAGGCCCATAAGCAATGAATGGAATTTAAAAAAAAAAGTATCTGGCATCACATTTAAGCTAACGTTTTCATTAAATTAAAACAGCCAAATCAATTTCACCAGTGTTCAGAAGACCAGAAAATAATCTGTATTTACCAAATAGAAAAGGACAGAGACCAATAGAGAAGAAAAAAAATGAGTGTAACCTTTTGGATGACTTAGAATTTGAAAAACAAAACCAGAAATCCTAAACTCAAATGAATTTTATTTAAGGGGGAGAAAAAGACAACCTCCAGTGGCCAGATATTTTTCAGAAATTAGGAAAAAAAATGTTTAGAAAATATCAGTCAAGACAAAGTAGATTTATATTAAAAAAGGCCATGCTATAAACTTATTCTTTCTCTGTTTTTGCTGTTGATGTTTGAGTGGCTCAGCTGTGGACCCCTCATTAAGGAAAGAACTCAGAAAATTAAAGAATCCAGTGAAGAGAAAACAAATAATACAAATTATAAAGGGAACAATAGAATTGATTTATAAGTAAGGATTAAAGTAGTAAAGAATGTCTAGCTTTGTATAGAAGTGACTCAGGGGAGTCATAATAACAGTCTATAAAATTTAAAAGGTGTAAAACACTGCGAATAATAAGGAATTATTGAGCAGGATGCCATGTGGATATAATCAGAAATAACAGGATAAACTAAAAAGGTTATCAAAAAAAAAAGCTTCCAACCAGCAAGTGCTTTTGGATGACTGAGTAGTTAATTCAGCTGGAAGTGCTGCGGGTTTTAAACACTGGGCTTTCCAAACAAATACAACATGAAAGGTCCTCTTTGTTATTACTTATTAGTCACCTTGCTTAAACCACCCAACATTCTCAGATAGAAATACTAGGGAGGTGGGAAAGATCCTACAACTAATTAAAGTAAATATAATAGGAACATTTAAATTAGAAAATAGTGTCTGTTTACTTAACCAAGGGCTTTTGCCAATAGACTTTGCTTATGCTATTCTAGATCACTCTTTATCTGGCAAACTCCTACTTTGAGAGGTAAAGTCGGTTTGGGAACCAAAGTCATTGACTTTTGATTCTGTTTAGTAGCATTAAGTCACAGTGATCACCTCTCCAGTGATAAAAGGAATAAGAATTGAGCCATAAATGTTGTCTTAGTTATCTAGTGCTGCTATAACAGAAACATTACAAGTAGATGGCTTTAATAAAGATAAATTTACTTTTTAACAGTCTAGGAGGCTAGAAGTCCAAATTCAGGGTGCCAGCTCCAGGGGAAGGCTTTCTCTCTCTGTTGGCAGCTCTGGGGGAAGGTCCTTGTCATCAATCTTTTCCTGGTCTAGGAGCTTCTCAGGCGAAGGGACCCTGGGCCCAAAGGACATGCTCTTCTCCTGGCACTACTTTCTTGGTGGTATGAGGTCCTTCTGTCTCTCTATTGGCTTCTGTCTTTTATATCTCAAAAACAGATTGACTTAAGACACAAGCTAATCTTGTAGATTGGGTCTTGTCTCTTTAACATAACTGCCACTAATCCCATCTCCTTAACATACTTGAGATTTATATTACAACACATAGAAAAATCACTTCAGATGACAAAATGGTGGACAATCACAATACTGGGAATCATGGCATAGCCAAATTGATACACATATTTTTGGGGGACACAATTCAATCCATGACAGATGTGTAGCACAAACTGCACTAGTTGAAACTAGTAGTTCTCTCAGCTTGGTTTTCTGCCTGTCACCATGTCAGGGAGAAGCCTTTGTTAGGATGCAGAGTAGCTGAGCTCCATGATTCCGACCTGAAAAACTCAGGTGAGTAGATGGTACCTTCTTGGTAACTAGCCATCTGGTAAATATTTGTTAAACCATTTTGTATTCTTTTCTTATGCTACCGTATAGGGATTAAAAATGCCTTGATTTAATAGTTTTTTATCCATGTAGGTCCAGCAAAAACAAATAAACTTCTATAGAATTACCATATAAACCCAAAAACCCACTGACTCTTAGCGACCCCATAGGGTTTCCAAGGCTGTAAATCTCTATGGAAGCAGACTGCCACATCTTTCTCCTGTAGAGCTGCTGGTGGTTTCAAACTGCCAACCTTTTGGTGAGCAGTCGAGTGCCTTAACTACTGTGCCACCAGGGCTCCTTTACCTACACAAGGAGGTAAAAATTAGATTGTTCTCAAATTTGTTATTTCACCTTGGCCTACTGTTGATATTTGGCAGTTAACAAATCAGGTACATAAAACCTATTCAACAAGTTGTTACATCTACTTCAGTTACTTGGGTTTTATAGCAGTGTGTTTGTGTGACCCTTTTTTGTTGTTGGTTTGTTTTGTTTCTAATAAATACAGATAGGTAGTTTTTCAAAATAGTGTTGATTATATTCATGAGATAATACTTTTTACTTAAAATCATAATGAAATTTGCCAGTCTGCTTTTCTAAGGATTAGGTTTTTTAGCCTAGCAAAATAATTTCAGTACTACAGAATTATAAAATGAAGTAAAAAATAACATTTGAGGTATTATTTTCTCACAATATTTTACGGCATAAAAAGCGTGGTATTTATCCTTCCTGCATTTTTGCTCATTAATAATGTAGAATTGACCAGAAAGAAAGTGTTTTCCATTGCTGACTTCAATAGTGCCTTTAATACTTAGTGTATCAGATGACTGGCAAAGTATAAATAAAATTAAGATGTTCCTGAGATAATGGTAGCTAACATTTACTAGGGAATTATTATGTGCCCAACATGCTCCGAAGTGCTTTATGTAAATTTTTTCTTTTCATCTCATCAACAATCTTATGAGGTTGGTTCTGTGATTATCCTCATTTAATAAACTGGGGCAAAGAGATATAATAAGTTGTCCACCATCACAGTAACGGTGGAGCCAGAATTTGGATTCAGACTGTTTAAATCAAAAGTCTATTCTTTTAACCAGTACACTATACTGCCTCCCAATCATTATCTTCCTGTCAATTTTTTAACTATAAATTTTGTTTTTAGAACTTTGAGGCAAAACAGAGCATTCAAAGAGTATGCATTGGGTAGGTTTAAGATGATTTGGATTCAGCACATATTAATTGAGTGTTTACTATGTGTTTAGACCCTAGGCCAAGGACATTCACTTCCTTTAATTCTTTTTAATCCTCACAAGAGTGTTGAGATGTAACATTTATTATTCCTGTTTTATAAAATAGAAAACAGAAGCTTAAAGAAGTTACAAGCTTCCTCCAGTTTAAGCACATAATAAGTAACAGCTAGAATTCAAACTCAGAGTAACTCATTTCTGATTGTTATCTGGCTGAGAGTCTCCTTTTCCTTTATCATCCTCTTGACAAGAATTCATAACTTTTCACAAGGGTGCTGTCAAGTCGTAGTCATTCACTCTAATTTAAAGCTTTCCATTAATAACCCAGCCACTCTTCACCTAGATCCTTGCTGATTAAGAGCTTCCTGCTGAGCTGGGATCCCGGTGAATGGAGGTATAATTGGGCTGCAGGTACATTGATGACTGTGAGTCCAAAAATTGTGGATTTGACCTGCAAAGTATCCTTATAGGCAGAAGGCAGAAGGAGCATTTTACCTGTAAAATGCTGGCTGAGTTGGAAATGTTAAAGAGGACTGTTTCAAAGCTGACACTAACAGCAGATATCCAAGAAAAGGGTAAAGACAAAACAACATTTATAGCCTACCTACTATGTGCCTGGAAATGCATATACTTTCTATCATTTATTCCTAAAAATAGCTTTGTGTTGTTATAACTATCCTCACTTCATTGATATATAAGTGAAAGTCACAGAGGATGAATAACGTGCCCATAGTTGTGTAGTCAGAATTCAAACCCTGGTGCTCAGACTCCAGAGCCTTTCCACTGAATCCAATGCTTTCTTCTCAGAGAAAGACCTGGATAGGTGTGCAGGAAGAAATGTGCATGTCATTGCTGTTGCACAACAGCCAACTCCTATCAGGTGTCCTGGTGAATGACAGGGAAATGCAATGGATACAATAGGTGTTCCCTAATCTTTTCCTGTGGACAAGGCAGTGTGCTAAACACCAGTGGGATTCAAAAAGGCATAAGAACCCATCAGTTCCACTCCTTGGTGTATACCTCCAAAGACTTGAAAGCAGGGACTCAAATAGACATTTGTTCATAGCAGCATTATTCACAATAACCAAAAGGTGAAACAATCCAAGTGTCTATAAACAGATGAATGGATAAACAAAGTGTGGTATATCCATGCAATGGAATATTATTCAGCCATAAAGAAAAATGAAGTTCTGATAAATGCTACAACATAGATGAACCTTGAAAACATTATGCTCAGTGAAATAAGTAGACACAAAAAGACAAATATTATATGATCCCACTTTTATGCCTAGAATAGGCAAATACATAGAGGAAAAAGTTTATTAGTGATTACCAGGAGCTGGGGGCTGGGGCAATGGGGAGTTATTGCTTAAGGTGTACTGAGTTTTTGTTAAGAGTGATGAAAACTTTTGGAAATAGGTAGTGGGGATGATTGTATAACATGCGAATGTAATTAAAGTCACTGAATTATACACTTAAAAATGGTTAAAATGTCAAATTTTTTGTTGTGTATTTTGCCACAATAATTTTTTTTAAAAAAGGACTTCAGACACATACGTGCTTTCAGGGGATTTATAATTTAGGGGACATTCCAGGATACCTGCGTGGTTGATCTTTCTGGAAGCCTATGCTTGATAACTTATGTCTCTTTGGTGATCAGGTAGAAAGACCTTGGACTTTGGAGCCCAGATATGGTTGGATTTCTACTTGAGCTCTTACTAGTTGTATGAACTTGGGCATCCTTAGGAATTCTTTTGTGCCGCAGTTACTGTCATGGATTGAATTATTTCCCCCCAAAAATGTGTGTGTCAATTTGGCTGGGACATGATTCCTGGTATTGTATGATTTTCTTATATATTGTAAATCCTGCCTCTATGATGTTAATGAGGGAGAATGGGTGGCATTTGTGTTAGTAAGGCAGGACTCAATCTACAAGATTGGATTGTGTCCTGAGGCAGTCTCTTGAGATATAAAAGAGAGAAATGAGCAGAGAGACAGGGGGACCTCATACCACCAAGAAAGCAGTGCTAGGAGCAGAGCATGTCCCTTGGACCCCGGGTCCCTGCACGGAGAAGCTCCTAGTCCGGGGGAACATTGATGAGAAGGCTGACAGAGAGAGAAAGCCTTTCCCTGGATCTGACACCCTGTATTTGGATTTTTAGCCTACTTTACTGTGAAGAAATAAATTTCTCATTGTTAAAGCCATCCACTTGTGATATTTCTGTTATAGCAGCACTAGATGACTAAGACAGTTACTCTGTCTGTAAAATGGAAATTATAGTACTTACCTCATAGGGTTGAAATGAGGATTAAGTAAGAGAACATGTAACTACGTTTGATTCCTTGTTGGATACAAGAATTATTCTTCCTTAACTTTAGGATTATTCTCACTTAGGTGCTAATTCTTAAACGTCAGGGGTTATGCTCTACAAATCATGTCACTCTGCTAGGTTCTGTGGTTTGTGGTGGATTATAAAACATAACACTTGCCCTTAAGTATTTTATAGTTTGGAAGGGATAGTCAAGAACAAAAATGGTTTTAATAATAGAATAATTTCTATAAGAAAGGCACAAAAAGGTTGTATGGGTCTTATGAAGCAGAAGAGATTGAAAATGGGGAAAACCTTCTTGGTGTCACTGAGATGTGACTTGGGATTTAAAGCATGGATAGGAGATAGTGAGAACATGATCAATAAAGTCAACTAAATCTTTTGTGCCAAATTCCCCATTTGGGTAAAATTATTTAGATTGTCAGATTCTCCTTCACGGCATCCCTCTAGAAAGTTTAAGTAAAAGCAGAACAACTAGTAAGTGGCATAGACTGGACTTGAACCCATGAATTATAATTCTAAATGCAACGATTTTCTCCTTCAATGTGGTGGCTCTCATCTAATTTCACTCTTTTTTTAAATGACTAAGGCAATAATTCCGATCTTGAACCTTCTTTTCTGACTTTCAAAGTTTTCTAATCTGTAGAAGAAATTTACTTTTGAAATACATATTTCTCATTTCTCTTACTCATTTTTGTTATTCCCTTGTTATTAAATTTCAGCCAATAGTAAGGGTTAAATTTTGAGTTATCTGGCTCTCCTGGGAACAGTTTTTTCCAGGTTGGATCCAGTTTTCACATGTAAATTTGTGGTACTTTCTACATACCAGCTAGTCATTTGTTCTATCTGAAGTAGATCTTCAGATATCTGGAATAAATTTGATAGTCTTCTGCATCCTAAAATATTGATCAATATGATACAACTGAACGAGGTGATACAATTCCAGTGGAACTTTGGCTTCATGTGAATTCAGCACGTCATTTTAATGGACCATATCTTTGGAGATAACCCCTTGAATCAAAGAGGATGCTGTCTGGCCAAATTCATTTTATCATCACAACTTTATAATGTTGACCAGTAGGGTTTATGTCAAAAATAACAAATAGGTTACATTCCACATGCCAATCATGAACAACTGGCAATGGCTACCTGGGCCCTCTAGGCAGAAGGAGTCTGAGGTTATGTTCTCACTCATTGGAATTAGTGCTGTGATAGACTAGCAATATCTACCTTTTGTGCTCGGATTAGGGGAGGGGCACAGAAAGAGTGTCAGCACTAGTGTCAAATTTCTGACCCTTTTGGGAGAGGGGTTGAATATCTCTCAATCCCTGCTCTTGCTCAGACCTTCCTAATTCTTGATTTGGTAAAGTCTGTCAGAAAGTGTGTGTGTATGTCTGAAAGTTATCAAGTCTTACAAATATGCCAAGTATCTTTGGCGAGAACCCTTGGTATTGCTATGATTCTCAGAAGACTCATTTCTGTTGAAGCATAGTCTTTTTCTTATACATCATGGAAAAATTTATTTTAGTAGGTAAAATTTTGTAGAGTTCTTCATTGTAAGAAGTAGATGTTGATGAGATAGATTACTCTGAATACACTTTCATAACTTAATATAACTTTAGGATACATAGAGTTACCCTTCTACCATAGATTTGTTCGTCCAATATGTATTATTGAACATCTATTATGTTTTAGGCACTATGCTGGTCCCTGGAGATAAATTGATAAATATGGCACTGTCTTTGTCGCAAAGAGTTTTAAGGCTGGGAATCTGAGAAGTCAATGTACATTTAAAATAAAAGGAAATGCATGTTATGATAGAATGTAGGAGCACATAGGAGGTGCATATAAGTTTCCTAGAAGAGTTGGCATCTAAGCTGAGTAAAAATTTAAAGACGAGTTACATGTGGGAGGGGGGTGCTTCAGTGGAGGCAGAGAGCAGTAGGGCTTTTCAGGCTTTGTTGTTGTTAGTTGTCATCTAGTTGGCTCCAACTGATGGCAACCTTATGTATAACAAAACAAAACTTTCCCTGGTCCTGTACCATCTTCACGATCGTTGGTATGTTTGAGCCCATTGTTGTGGCTACTATGTCAGTCCATGTCATTGAGGGTTTCCCTCATCTTTGCTGACCCTGTACTTTACCAAACATGACATCCTTTTATAGCTATTGGTCTTTCCTGATGATGTTTCCGAAGTAAGCGAGGCACATCTTGCCGTCCTCGCTTCTAAGGAACGTTCTTATTGTATTTCTTCTCAGACTGATTTGTTCATTCTTCCAGGCTTAGAGAACGTATAAAGAAGGCCTGAAGTTGAGAGGGCTCACAGTCCTTCCAGAGAGCTGCAAGTAGCACAGTTTGAGGGGATAGCCCTAAAAGATGCAGCTAAAAGAGTAAGCAGCAGCCTTGTGTGTTCTATTAGGCTTGGACTTTATCCGAGGGCAAGGGGAGCTACAGATGCATATTAAACTAAGGAACTGTTATGATCAGATGAACATATTAGAAATGATCACCCTGGCCACAATGTAAAGAACTGATGGAGGGGTGCCAAGAGTGGTACCAGAGGAACAATAATGAGACCATTGCTATAATTCAGGCAACGGTTGAGGGGCCTGAAATTTGTGGTGATTACTACTTCATGCCTGGGCTTCCATAGCCTAAACAATAGTCTTCAAAGCAAAAGAATGCATATTGTTTTCATTGTATTTAAATGGTTGAAATAGATTGAACTATTCCCCTCTTTTTTGGATGTCTACATTGTTTTCAATTTTTTCCTTTACAAATAATGTGACACATATCTTTGAACATAATCTTTGCCTATAGGGTTGCTATGAGTTGGAATCTACTCCACGGCAACAGGTAATGGGTAGGTGTGATGATTTCTCTTGATTCCTAGAAATGGAATTAATTGGGTACTACTATGAATGAACAGGTTCTCATTACAGATCAACAGATTTCCTTTTAGAAAGGGTCTATCAATTTGCTCTCCTGCCAGCTTTGTTAGGATATACATCTCTCGGATGTACTACTAGTATACCTCTCCTTTGCACACTCATCCCCCCAACCCTTCCTGGTTCCTGCAATTTTCTGGGGGTAGAGGGGAGGTACACAAAGAGGGAGGGTGGAGCCAATACCTAATGACAATACACAGCAAATATACAGCAGAGAGATGGTGCAAAGGTTTTGAGTTAGTTCAGGTCCTGGATTATTGAGGGAAGGGCCTGGTTGGTGGCACTGGAGGATGTTTATCTTTCTGTCTTCTGAAAGCTGTTGGTATTATTACAGATGGAAAAGTATACAGCAGCCTCTAGTTCAGATTTTCAGTTCAGTTCCACTGGCCTTGGAATCAATGGAGTTTCCTTCATATTCCATGGTAGAGCCCATAGTCTTTGTGTTAACATGTTAGCATTTTTTTTATGATTGTCTTTCTAGGTGTCTTTGAAGTGCATTGAAAGAGAATGGATCAGAACCGTTAACCAGATACTGTTTCAAACAGAATTTTGGTTAACTTTTTTCTTTAGTGAGTGGTTTGTCTCTGTTTGAAATTAGAACTGGCCTGATGTGTTAGAAAGAGCACTTGAACAAAAACCAGGAGAGTTGATTCAGATTTCTTCACTAACTAGTCATGTGACTCAGACAAATTATTTAACCTCTTTGTGTGTCTATATTATCCACTGAAGAACTTATCTTAACTGTCCCGCAGGGTTGCTCTGAGAGTCCATTGGATAACATAAAATAATGGACGTGAAAACAAGTTAAAAGTTAACGTAAATATAGGTCTGTTAGTGATGAAAAGGAATACTAATCTGCAAATTGAAATGCTTTCACCATTATACTGGCCTGCTCAAATATTTTCAAGTTAAAGCACATCTTATTAAAGATTCAAGCAAGGTCATACAAAGGACATAAATAGTACATTATTTTGCATCAGTGAAGAAAATAGGTGCAACAATGTGCTTAATAGTGTTTGACTAATATTGCTCATACAAAGGTAATCACCAAACGATCTTACTGACTCAACAAGGAAGAAGCTAAGGATATTAACAAGGATCTAAAGCATTTGAAGAATGAATTGGCAAAGCAAAATACCTGATGCTTACATACCTGGAATAGCTCAGTGCAGTGTTGAGTGATTTTCAGAAATGCAAGAGTTTGAAACCATGTAGGAAAGCAAGAGTATTACAGGACCCAACCAGAAATTATTTTAATGGAAGCATCTCCTCCTGTGATGCTAACACTGCAGAATAGAGAAGGCACGTTGACTATGACCTCATAAAAGTCAGTTCTTTCTAACTGGATTAGTTTCATTGAGGATATTTTAATTAAAAGGTAATACGGGCTTAGTTGTGTGGAACATGTAATAATTCTGTTCTCATGCTTGCTGGTGATCAGTTGGTTTTGAGAGCGTTAGCCTCTTGATTTATGACTTTAAAAAAAAAAACTCAGTTCTAGGTTTCAGTAGTTTTTTACTGATGATAATGTTGATTGCTTATCTTTGTATGTGCAACAATTAACAAGATGATAGATAGCTATGGTACCATTAACTGTATTGTAAATGTCTTGAAGTCATTCCTCAGAATGGCAGATTATATTGCCTGGATATGTTCTTTGCAGTAGAACAACCAGAAGGATTTATTTGAATCAATTTTTTTATTTTTTAATATTTTATTGTACTTCAGGTGAAGGCTTACAGAATAAACAGTTTCTCATGAAACTGTAGTACACATGTTGTTTTATGACATTAGTTAACAACCTCACAACATATTAACCCTCTAAATTCTCAACCTTTTTTTTTTTTTTTTTTTTTTTGTGAAAATACACATAGCCAAAGGTACACCGTTTCAAACATTTCTACATACACAGTTCAGTGACATTGACTACGCTCTTCCAATTGTGCTGTTATTCTCACTTAAGATGAAGGCTTACAGAACAAAATAGTTTCTCATTTTCAATCAATTTTTGACAAGAGATGGTAGGAGGGTAAAGATAGTATATAGAGTTTTTGCATTATTTTGAAATTCCGTAGTTTTAATTCTGAAACATAAAGTATCATTTCCCCCTAAAGCTGCCTGTTATAGATCTAATTGAGGCTTAGAAGTAACAGTTTCAGAACAATGGAAATTGGCTTCCCAGAAGACGTCCTTAGGAGGAAAAATAGCTCTTTTCAATTCCTTGATAGTTGTGGACTTGCTCTAATTTCAGTTGGAGGCTATCAAAATATCAGCAGGACACACAAGCACACACAGACACAATTGAAACAAGGGTAGTATTGAAAATAAATTAGAAAAAATTTTGCTTTTAGAGTAATAGTGCAATTCAGTTGTTAAAAAAATAACATTTATTTAAATTGGTGGCAGTATGTAGAACTGGATTTGCTAGCTCCCAAAAACATACAAAGCAAGTAGAAATATTTTAAAGTGTTTTTAAAAAATCTGTTTCAGAAAGTGTGGCTAAAGTTGTGCTTGCAAATCTTTTCTGTGATTGTGTGTTCTTTGTAACCAAGTTTTAAAAGAACAGAGCAAGGGGAAAGGAACAAGATCTTTCCCATCTTACTGTCTCTCTCCTCTCTCTTATATGCCAACAAAAGCTACTGATCTAAGATTTACTAAGTCCTGTCCTTAATATTCTAACAAGAGCTATGATTTAATGATTGTTTCCGTCACTTACACAGGAGAATCTCCATTTTATGTTAGAGTTAAATAGCTTATATGACATTTTCCATTTTTCCACTTTATGTCCCATAAATCTATAGATTCCATGTTTGTTTACCATAAGCAATCCTAGACAGACTAGATATATCCTACTGAAAGCATTCTATAGGTAAGGACTTTTCTACTAGCAAACACCATGAACTTGTTTGCCAGATTGCCATTAGGATGATTTGAACAGATCGCCTGCCTTCTTGTTTTCCAAAGTGGTTTATTCCCTTCCACCCATCCCATTCCCCCACCCTCACACAATAAAAGGAGAGAATGGATTGCAAACTCCTTCTTAACAATTCACTTCTTGCAAGCTTCCAGGATGATATGGTAGCTGTCTCTTTTCAAAATCAACTGCTGGCTTGGAAACATGTCAGGCAAAGGGAAGGAAAAGGAACAAATTCTGGCTTATTGCCACGTGCAGATTCCTTTCCCCACTAGACCAAAACGGGCAAAAATTCCAGAGTTAGGCCGGTGGCAAGCGTCAGCAGGCAGAGTGAGACCTCAGGTAGTGCCGACCTTCTTCTTTGCTTTTAAGTGAATTTGATGTTGTTGAACCAACATTGACATCTGGACCATGATGTAGGTGTCACATTCTCTCCTTGTTTTTCTTTGCCCAGGACATGCCTCCTCCCTAATAGGCCCTTACTCTTGGCTCTGCTTCTCTGAATCCAAACCATTCACAAACTTATGCTGGCTAAGACTTATAATACACTTATTACTTGTCAGGTACTCTGCCAAGAACTTTTTATATTAGCTCATATAATCTTCACAGTAATCCTATAGGAGAGATTCTATTATCATACCCATTTTATGGGAGAGCGGTTAGATAACTTGCATAGCCTGTCAGAGGTAGAGTAGAAATTGGAACCCAGGTGGTCTGGCTCCAGAGTCTCTGCCCTTGATCACTATGCTCTTGCTTTCTCAAAGAGAACTTAACTGCGTGCCCCTCACATCCTGTGACACTTTACTGGAGTGCTCCACACTGTAGCGTGTTCTGTACTACAAACTTTAATGTTTACTCATAGATATACCATCTCATACTGTTTTTAGTATTCCTAGGTCATTGCTTATGGCCCTTATCTATTCCCATCATAATCAAACCCCAAGCAAAGCTTTCAATAGCTGGGATCATCTGGGGGTTTTGTTTTGGTCAGGAGTCCTGTTTCCACTTTCCATTTAAACCACTGGCCAGATTAATTTCTTTTCAGCAGAAAAGGTGATTTAAAATATAGGATGCTCTCATTCATAGAAAAATGCAGGTTTTCAAAAAGTATATTACAGTAGAGATGTAATATTTAATTTCAACCTTTTCATCTTTTCTAAATGTGGTCCTGTATTTCTGCATTATTTCAGTGAAAGAGAACTGCACCACACTAAAGTTTTTCTTTTCTTTGAAACCTGTTAGTTGGCATTTAGTATGAATAGTAGATGAAGAATCAAAGCTATGCTGAAAATGATTAGCCATAAGTCACAGCAGCTTTCATATTTTATCCCTGTAAAAAATATGCTCTTAATTAGAATTTCCCTTTGCTTTTTAAGAAACACACAGAGCTTCAGGAATAAGTAGAGGAAATTGCAGCTGATGAGTTTTTCAGGATCCCTAGCAGAGCAATTTCTGTGAGGATTTTTTAAAAACATCCTGTAGAAGGAGAACATTGTTAGCCTCTTCATAGAGTTTCTTAGGAGTCTCTATATTCTGAGCAACACGTATTTGTGCCCAAATCTGAGGACAGGGAACTCTGAAATGAAACACAGCTGTCCTGATATTTTTAAGAAAATTGTAAGGGAGACACTATGTGCAATCAATTAGATTGTTCTTTTCTTCCCCCCTTTCAGAAGACAGAAACAATTTGTAAATGCAGAGTTGCTGTTGAGAATGTAAATTGGCTAGACTATCTGTTTATGCTGTTAGATTTATGCATAAACTGTAGATGGTATAAACAAGGTCTTATTGACCTTAGCAGCTAAGCAGTGATCCAAAACAGGCTCATTGCATTCAATTTCATGCTGCCAACCAGCAGTCTTAAAATTTCAGTTTTGAAGGTTGAATTCTCTTACTCATTTAAAAAGAACTTTGACAAATATGGATAATGTTGCCGCCTAAAAATTTTAGCCACCATTCCAAATGAGTGTGTTTTCAATATTTAATAATGGCATTGCTTAGGAAGTGTTTGGATTTAATGGTAATTAGCAGTCATTCACGGGTCAGCCTGAGAAGAAAACAAATTGCCCCATAGAGTTATACTACCAGTAAATGTTAACTCCAGTTAGCATATAATTGACATCATGCTGAAGAACAATGAGTACGGAAATTGATTTAAGAGCATAACTTTTTATCATCAACTGATGTTGGTCTGAGCAGAGCCAAGAAATTGGAAATGGAAACAGAAAGGCAGGAGAGTGAATTCTTAATCCTACATCAAGGATACCTGCTTACTCAAGCAATTATTAATAATTTAACCATTCAACAATATTTTCTGAGCACGTTCTGTTTGTGGTGCCCTGTGCTAGATACAAAAACAAAATATTTAAGACAATTTCTGATACAAGAGCTTGGCTAAGTGCTTGTAACATTTAGCTAGTCTGTAAATGATGATTGATATTTTTGATATGTTTTTCTTCATACCAAAATTTTACATGGAACCTCTTCCCCCAAACACTAATTTAAAAATTCTTACTAAGGGGGGCCAAGATGGCAGAGTAGTCAGATGCTTCTAGTGGACAGTTTTACAACAAAGACCCGAAAAACCAAGTGATTCGATTATATATGGCAGTCTGGGAGCCCTGATTATCAAAGGCAGAGTTGAGGAACTGGACTGAGTGGCAGGGGGAGGGAGAGATGGTTTGGAAGCAGCGAGGACTTGCCAGACCTGATCTGGCGAGAGCCTGAGCCCTTGAGACCTGATCAGCTCGGGGGTGAGTGGTGAAGCAGGCAAGCAGCCGTGCTCGGGAGGCGCATTTTCCATACCGGGAGACACCCAGCACCAGAGACTCTGCATGGCCACCCAGAAACAGAGAGAAGCAGCCCTGGATCGGCAAAGGATAAGTTCTTGTGTATGGCCTATCGCGTGGATCAAAAACACTGCCCTTAGGGAAAAACCTCTCTCCCATTTACCTTCCCACTCCCTGTTCTGCGCTGGGTCCTGGACCAGCTTCAGCAATTTCCGAGTCCCCTCGGCTGGAAGTAGGATCTGTCACTTACCCGGAGCCATTCTCCCTGCCTTGGAGAGTGAACAAATTAGACAAACAGAGGAAAAAAAAAACTGCCAGCTCCCCTAAGCCAGGAACCCAGGGTAGGCACAGCTCCTTTGCCTAGGCACAGGCATAAGGGATCCACGGACTTTGAGTGCCTTTTTCCCTGCATAAACTTGTATGGGCCCATCTCAACAGCGTAGGCCCTCATTACCGCATTACAACAGGGTATATACCGGAACCCTAACTTCCACTGTTTCAGCTGTGAAGTGGCAGGTTCTTGACATTTGACACTGCTCTGCCCATTAAGCAGGGTCTTCATCTACCCACATCAGGGACCTGAGAACTGGTGGCTCCACCTATGCCACCTAGCCACCTGCGAGAGGGGCCCATGAATAAGAGGTTCCCCCTAGTCCTTATACCCAACAGCATTAGGTGTTCATAGTCTGGCTCCAAAACCCACCCACCTACGCCCTCTAGGGAACAGGGACACACCTTCCTCCTGGACACTCAGGGTGGCCGTCAGACCCCTGCCTTGCTCAGAGTGTGTCCCCCTGCTGCAGCCAGATGCCTGTGCCTACACCAATCACCCAAGCCTCTCTAGGACTGTAAGCGAGAGCCTACACCACACACTTGGTGGCTATCTACCTGGACACCTGAGCTGAATACATACAGGAGGAGTGGGCGGACTCCTGAGCTCACATACCAAGTAACAGATCTAACCACCTGGTGACAGGACATTAGAGCTTCAAAGGTGCCAATAATCAAACTAGCTCATACGAGCAGCCTATTTGGGCATATCAAAACAAAACAAGAAGATAGGACACA
>NW_004444032.1:10865944-10900165 GCF_000243295.1 Trichechus manatus latirostris | reverse complement strand
TATGCTGCCTACAAGAGACACACCTTAGACTTAAAGACACAAACAAACTAAACCTCAAAGGATGGGAAAAAAAATGAAGCAAACAACACTCAGAAAAGAGCAGGAGTGGAGTCTTAGTCATCTAGTGCTGCTGTAACAGAAATACCACAAGTGGATGGCTTTAACAAAGATAAATTTACTCTCTCACAGTCCAGTAGGCTATAAGTCCAAATTCAGGGCACCAGCTCCAGGGAAAGGCTTTCTCCCTCTGTCGGCCTTCTCATCAATGTTCTCCCGGACTAGGAGCTTCTCTGCGCAGGGACCCCAGGCTCAAATGACGCGCTCTGCTCCTGGGACTGCTTTCTTGGTGGTATGAGTTCTCCAACTCTCTACTTTCTTCCCTTTCCTTTTATCTCTTGAGAGATAAAAGGTGGTGCAGGCCACATCCCAGGGAAACTCCCCCTACATTTGATGTGACCTGGGTAAAAGTGGTGTTACAATCCCACCCTAATCCTCTTTAACATAAAATTACAATCAGAAAACGGAGGCCAACCACACAATTCTGGGAATCATGGACCAGCCAAATTGATACACTCATTTTTTGGGGGACATAATTCAAACCATGACAAGTGGCAATATTAATCTCTGACAAAATAGACTTTAAAGTAAAATGCACCACAAAGGATAAAGAAGGACACTATATAATGATTCAAGGGTCAATACACCAGGAGGACATAACTATAACAAATATTTACACCCCCAACGACGGGGCTCCAAAATACATAAAACAAACTCTAACAGCACTGAAAAGAAAGATAGACAGCTCCACAATAGTAGTAGGAGACTTCAACACACCACTTTTGGTGAAGGACAGAACATCCAGGAAGAAGCTCAGCAAAGACACAGAAGAGCTAAATGCTGCCATCAACCAACTTGATCTCATAGACATATACCAAACACCCCACCCAACAACAGCAGCCAAGTAAATGTTCTTTACCAACGCACATGGAACATTCTCCAGAGTAGACCACATATTAGGCCATAAAGCAAGCCTTAACAAAATCCAAAACATCAAAATATTATAAAGCATATTTTCTGACCATAAAGCCATAAAAGTAGAAATCAACAACAGAAAAAGCAAGGAAAAAAAATCAAACACATGGAAACTGGACAACACCTTGCTCAAAAACTACTAGATTATAGAAGAAATTAAGGATGGAATAAAGAAATTAATAGAATCAAACGAGAATGAAAACACGTCCAACCAGAACCTTTGGGACACAGCAGAAGCAGTGCTCAGAGGTCAGTTTATAATACTAAATGCACACATCCAAAAAGAAGAAAGGGCCACAATCAAAACATTAACCCTACAACTGGAACAAGTAGAAAGAGAGCAGCAAAAGAAGCCCTCAAGCGCCAGAAGTAAGGAAATAATAAGACTTAGAGCAGAATTAAATGAAATAGAGAATAGGAAAACAATTGAAAGAGTTAACAAGACCAAAAGCTGGTTCTTTGAAAAGATCAACAAAATTGATAAACCACTGGCCAAACTGGCAAAAGAAAAATAGGAGAGGAAGCAGATAACCCGTATAAGAAATGAGATGGGTGATATCACAACAGACCCAAGTGAACTTAAAAGAATCATAAGAAAATACTATGAAAAATTGTACTCTGACAAATTTGAAAACCTAGAGGAAATAGACAAATTTCTAGAAACTCACCACCTACCTAAACTAACACAAACAGAGGCAGAACAACTAAATAAACCCGTAACAAAAGAAAAGATTGAAAAGGTAATTGAAAAACTCCCAAGAAAAAATGCCCTGGCCCAAATGGCTTCACTGGAGAATTCTACCAAACTTTCAGGGAAGAGTTAACACCACTACTACTAAAGGTATGTCAGAGCATAGAAAGGATGGAATACTCCCAAACTCATTGTATGAAGCCAGCATAACCCTGATACCAAAACCAGGTAAAGACACCACAAAAAAAGAAAATTACAGACCAATATCCCTCATGAACATTGACGCAAAAATCCTCAACAAAATTCTAGCCAATAGAATTCAGCAACATATCAAAAAAAATAATTCGCCAGGATCAAGTGGAATTTATACCAGGTACGCAGGGATGGTTCAACATTAGAAAAACAATCTGTGTAATCCATCACATAAATAAAACAAAAGACAAGAACCACATGATCTTATCAATTGATGCAGCAAAGGCATTTGACAAAATTCAACACCCATTCATGATAAAAACTGTCAACAAAATAGGAATAGAATGGAAATTCCTCAGTGTAATTAAGGACATTTATACAAAGCCAACAGCCAACATCATCCTAAATGGGAACCAGATAAGGATGCCGTTTATCACCATTCTTATTCAACATTGTGCTGGAGGTCCTAGCCAGAGCAATTAGGCTAGAAAAAGAAATAAAGAGCACCTAAATTGGTAGGGAAGAAGTCAGAGTATCTCTATTTGCAGATGGTATGATCTTATACACAGAAAACCCCAAAGAATCCACAAGAAAATTACTGGAGCTAATAGAAGATTTCAGCAAAGTTTCAGGATACAAGATAAACATACAAAAATTAGTTGGATT
This sequence comes from Trichechus manatus latirostris, assembly GCF_000243295.1. NCBI lineage: Eukaryota > Metazoa > Chordata > Mammalia > Sirenia > Trichechidae > Trichechus > Trichechus manatus. The sequence continues at coordinate 10,897,584 of NW_004444032.1, read as the reverse complement.
CCTATACACCAACAAAGAGAACCTCAAAGAGAAAATCACCAAATTAATACAGTTTACAATAGCCCCCAAGAAGATAAAATACTTAGGAATAAATCTAACCCAAGACATAAAAGTAGGATGGAAGAGACATGGCTGGGTCTTCTACTAGAAGTAACATCAGGACTTCTTAGCACTTTTGTTATGCCAAAGGGAGAGAATCTTAGGGCCGCACTGGTGGTGGGCCCTATCTACTGGCATAATGGCCAGTAAAGTGTGTAGGGCAGCCTTCCCTCCTCTTATGGATGAGTGGGGAGACCAGGACATAGAACAGTCATGACTGTCCCCTGCCCTGTATTTAACAAAGAGATAGGTAAGAAGAGAACCAGAAAGAGACTTGTCAAAGAAGAGGAAAGGAACTTAGAGATAAGAGAGTTGATTATAAGTGTTAAATTCTGCATGAGGATAGAGGAAAGTGAAAATTAAAGGTGATAGGATTTAAGCTTTTATATATTTGTTGGTGGCCTCCTATAGGGTGAGTTTAGCAGAGTAGTATATTTAAGCCCAATTGACAGGACTGAAGATTGAGCAGGGGGGGAAGCAGAGAAAAGAGTTAATGTGAACTACAAATGGTTGATGTGCCTGGCTTCTAGCTGAAAGGTTGGAGGTACGAGTCCATCCAGAGGCAGCTTGGAAGAAAGTCCTGATGATCTACGTCCAAAATGTTAGCCATGGAAAGCTCTATGGAGCACAGTTCTACTCTGACACACATGGGGTCGCCATGAGTTGGCGTCAGCTCGACCCCAACTGGTTACACTTTGGGATAATTGGGTTGAAAGAGAGATGGGCCAGCAACTCAAGGGCTTAGCCAGACTGAGAAGGTTGTAGTTGTTGTGTATTGTTTGAAAGACGAGGGAGACAGGCAGAAGGAAATGCCAAAGGTAGTAAGATTAACTATGCAAAAGAAGATACAAAAAATTAATGAAGTAAGATCCTGGAGGATATGAGAAAAGATGGAATTGAAAAAGGAGCTATCATGGAAACTTTCTAAGAATTTTTAATGTAATTATAATCTGTAAAGACTAGTGAGCAAGGAAAACACTGCTTTTGTAGATTTAGGGAAGTTAGACAAGATGTAGGCAGTTTTGGATATGAGAGCAGAGAAGAGAAATGGTGGAAGTGAGTCCAGACCATGATGAAAGGCATTGTGGCAAGAGAAAAGTAGACATGTTGCAGGTGGTCACATTTTAGCAGCTGATTTTTATGGGATGGTATCATAACATTAGAGGTCAAAAAGAAAAGACCCAGATGAGCACATAGGTGAGAAGGAAATGGATTGAAAATGTGAGATGAAGTGGACGAGCATCAAATACAATGTGAACAAGTCACTGAAAAGGCTTCTTGGAAAGAGACCATGAAGATGATTTTTTTCTGCAGTGTTTTGAGCTAGAGGAAATGAAGTCTTCACTGAGTGTTGGAGAGGCTCAGTCAGAGAGAAGATTATGGCTGTTAAAAGTGGAGATTACTTAAAGCACTGGAAGAGAAAAAGCTCTGCAGGAAAAAAAAAAAGGGGGGGGAGAAGAATAAGGAAGGTTGCCAAGATATAGAGAAGAAAGAAATGGATTTGGAAGTTGTTCAGACTTGAAAAGAAAGGGTTGCCATAGCCCCTAATGATAGTTCCTCTAATTTTCTCCTCCAGACAGATAAACAAGATTCGAGGGTATGGCTTAAAGAGATTCACTTATCTTCAGCTAACTTTAATTGCAAAAATATTTAAGCGTGAGCTCTGGAGTTAAACTACGTGGGTATGAATCCCAAGTCCACAGTGTACTATCTACGTGACTTGAGTAAGTTACTTTATCGCTCTAAGCCTTAGTTTCCTCATCTGTACAAAGGGTATAATAATATGTATTTCATAAATGGTGAAGATCAAATGTGATATTGCAACAAAAAGGGATCACAGAGCTGGCACTAGTATGTATTCATTAAATATTACCGATTACTATGACGATGGTGATAATGTAAAATTCATTGGAGATTCAGAGATGAATAAGATAGAATTCCTGCCCTCAAGGAAATCAGAGGCTACTGGGAGAGTTATTAATACCTTCACATGAACCAACAATTATAATAAAATTAATTGATTCATTCAGTAAATAGTTATTGAGCACCAGCAATGTGCCAGGCACTGTTTCAAGTGCTGGGAATACATTAGTGAATGAAACATACCAAGATCCCTGCCCTCTTGGAGCTTGCATTCTAGAGAGGAGAGACAGAAAATAAATGATAGGGTAAATAAGTACTATCTGCTAGGAGGTGATATGTGTTATGAGTGGAAAGGAGAACAAAGTAAGGGTAAGGAAATCAGGGTGGGGAGAGGCAATGGGGATGCAAGTTAAAATAGAGTGGTTGGGGTAGACCTCATTGAGCAAGATGGTTGAGACATTTATAATGAAGTCACCAAATGCAATGCTATGGATGTAGAGGTGGGTCGTCCAACTTGGCCTGGCCATGGGAGAGGAGACAGGCTCACGCAGAAAGGCTTTCCAGACTACAGGATATTTGAATGAGAAAGGGCCAGTGGCAATCAGAAAGACCGGCAGACGGTGGACGTGTGGGAACAGCCTGGGCAGGGCTTTTAGCTTTGTTATGAAAGGAGGCAATATGATATACTCTAATGTGCCCTCCCACAGCAGAACTTAATAGAAATAAGAAGGTAAAAAGGAAAAAAAAAATCACTCAACTAGTGCTTTAGATAAGAAATTATCCTATGAATGCTTCTCTCCCTTAAAAAAAGAAAAAAGGACTATGATTTACAGTGCTTTTCATACTAAGTTTCTTAAAACTATGGCTTGTTTACTGAGTGTGTGATTTACTGGTATTATTAGAGAGAAATTGGTTTTCTGATTTAACTGTCTCCTGATAGGCACTTGCTGTGCATGAGGCATCAGAGCCCCACTTGGCTTGAGGCACTTTTGCTGGGGAATCAGAGGACTGTCTGTTGCAATTCACAGAAGTGCTGCTGTACGGAGTTACAGAAAGAAGAAAGCCCTTCCACTGAGGCACAGAGGAGCTATTAGAGGATCTGCGCCGAACTAGACAGCGTTTTGATTCATTCCAAAATGCTCACAGCTTTCCATTACAGAGGAGGTTATGTAAGACCAAAGAAGCACAGATAATATGAGTGTAGACTAACTGAATAAATACATTGTAGCCTCCCAAACAATGAATCCAAGTATTGCTTAATCTAGAAGGTCAGCTAACCAGATCTGGAGACATTTTTGGTTGTCAGAGCTGCTGGTGGGGAGGTGACTGACATCTAGTAGGTAGAGGTTAGTGATGCTGCTAAATGTCCTACAATTCACAGGACAGCGTCTCTCACAAAGAATGTCAACCATGCTGAGGCTGAGAAACCCTGGGATAGAGCATGGATTTAAGCTGGGAGAGAGGGTGTAAAGACATGAGGTCGGTGAGGGACAGTGAAAAAGTGGTACGATCAATAAATAGATCGTAGGGCCTAGGAAGGGGAAAGGATTGTTGGAGTCAGGGTAGTGGAGGAGATGAAGTGGAAAGCAGATATGGACTGGAGAGTGGGGATGCTCAGAATTGTGATTTTAGAGGTGGGACTTACCAGTTATTGCTATTGACAAAGGATGTTTAAATGCCATAGATGTAAACATAAGCATTTACTTCACCATGTAGTAGCTTTGTGATTTTGTTAATTCTCTGAGCCTGTTTTCGTATCTGTAAAAAAATAGATATTTTCCTCATTTCCCTGTTAACAAATTCAGTGATAGTCTATGTAAGCACTTGCTGCTTGGCACATATTAGGTGCTCACTAAATGTTAGATATTATCACTATTATGATGATGATCAGAAGTCAGCTGTGATCATTTACTGTTCTGTCACCTAACAGAAAAAGGAGGGACAAGAAATGAGAGAAAAAGAAAAAAAAAAAAGCCGGGCTGAAGCTTTTTTCTTGAAGATTCATCTTTCTTCTTAGCTCTAATATCACATCTGTAGGTGTTTAATTACATGCTAATTTCTATTTTTAGTGATGAAATTGTATTTATATTTTTGCAGTTGGGAATGTCTGAGGCAATCTCTTAACTCCAGGAGAAGATGACTTGGTGAAATTATTTCCTAGAAGATTTTTCTGAAGTTTTTATAGCCAGATAGCTAGACAGACAGACAGACAGACAGACAGAAGGCTCACTAAATGCGGTATATACTTTCATCTTCTCACTTTTAACCTTCTACTTACAAAATAGATAGGTTCTTATCCTTTCCTGTTTCTTCCTTAGATAGAGCTGAATACTCTTAAAATAAACTATACGTGAAACTTAAATTTCAGATAAGCATCTGTGTCATTTGAACTATTGTTCCATTATACTACAAGATTACTACCGTTACAGTGACAAAATTGTAGCTTAACACCCACCCACCGAGTAATGTAAAATGTTGCCATTCCCCAACTGATGCAGTGAGGCATTGGGATATGTTCTAGCATTTTCTTTGCTCTCCGTTTAAGCATTTTATTCTGATGTATGGTGGAGTTTTTATTTTTCTTGCTTGTTAAGGAATGAAGTTTCTTAGGTTGGCTCGTAGGTGAAATTTTTATTCTCATATTCTACACTATGTTTTAAAACATAGTGAAGCTCTTTCAAATATCAAGTCAGTATGCGCGAAATGGGCCAAATTCAGAGCAGATCAGAGAATTAAAAAATAGGTGTGCCAGGGATACCTTTGCCCTGGCAGTTCTCTTCTTTATATATATTTTGTAAGAAGCCTCTTTCCTCCAGATATTCTTTGTTTTTTTGACCAACCTCATGCTTTCATTTCCATTAGTGGGTTACAAAATGTCTTTTTTGTCCTCAGATTTTTAAATTGTGGTAGGTATATAGGTAACAAAACATTTGCCACTTCAACAGTCTTCACATGTACAGTTCAAAGACATTAAAGACGTTCATCATGTGGTTTGAACAACATAATGAATATGATGGACAAAATGCTTTTATGATGTATATCTTAGCACTGAATTCTGCATTGCTTTATAATTGTCGCCTATGGTTCTCCTCCTTTTTCTAGACACCATTCCTTGAGAGAGGAGAACCTGTATCTTATTCATATCTTCACTGCCTACCCCCTCCCCTGGCATAATGTGTGGCACATATAAGCACTCAGTAAATTTTTTTTGAATAATACTGGAAACGGTTATGTACTCAACTATTAGCCAAAAGGTTGGCAGTTTGAACCCACCCAGAGGCACCTTGGAAGACAGGTCTGGTGATCTGCTTCCAAAAGATCACAGGCCTGCAAACCCTATGGAGCAATTCTACTCAGCACACATGGGGTCGCCATGATCAGAATCAACTCGACAGCAACTAACAACAGTAAACATTTATAGAATACTTGCTATGTTCTAGGTAGTGGAGATTCAAAGACACAGTATCTCAAAGCGTTCATGGTCTAGTACGGGAGATAGTTACATCCAGAGAGACTGCCCCATTGTCAACCCTCAGGGAATGTTAATGGAGAAATGGAAGGCAGAAGGGAGGAAGGGAGGAAACAATATCTTCCAGGAAACAAGCCCAGCTCTCAAATGAAATCTGTGTGAAACTTGTAAATCTGGCTTTGTGGTTTAGTAAAATGCCGTTTTTTCTAAATCTACTAGTTTGACATTTACGATAATCCAGCCTACACTAAACTAAGTAGAAGGGTCTGCTAACCAATTAAAGGTGAAGTAATCATAGAGCTTCCTTTCTCCCTAAAGTGAGCAAATTGTTCTTTCTAATTCATTAATTGCTTGTATAAAAATAGATGGTGCTAGTGTCAGATCAGGAGCCCTGGTAACACAATGGTTAAGCACTTGGCTGCTAACTAAAAGGTTGGGGGTTTAAAACCACCAGCCACTCCACAGGAGAAAAGACCTGGTGATCTGCTCCCATAAAGATTACAGCCTAGGAAACCCTATGGGGCAGTTCTACTCTGCCCTATAGGGTCACTACGATTGGAACTGACTTGATGGAACACAACAACAACAAAATGTCAGATCATTCTTTAAAGCAGGCCTGACAGGGTCTTTACTTGAATATATGTTGTCAACATGTAGTTTGAATTACTGTGTGAATTTGAAAGAAGAATTTCACGTTATCTTAAAAAACATTCTACGATTAGTCTTTGCACGGAGGCAGCGTGGTCAGTTCCCTGGCTGATTCAGTCCACATTAGGTCTTTTCTTTGCTCTAAGTACAAAGCATTTGCTGTCTCTCCACCTGAGGTTATAAACAGACCAGTGAGTCCTGTGGAATCAAACTCTGAATCCTATTGCAAATTCAAGTCATCTAGTTCTTCAAGTACTTAACATTTTTATACTCAGGGTCATGGACAAAATAGTTTGGATTGTTCAGTTCAAGCAATCACAACTCGAAACACCTCATGCATCAGTTTTTGCTGGTGCTGAGCATCAGGAATGAGAAATATTATGAGCAGTCTCAACGACTTCTTCCAAATATGAAAGCTGAGATTATTTAACATACGCCAGGATAGAGATTGTCTAATTTAAATGGATGGGAAATGCTATTCCAATAAATCACATAATACCTCAGTGTCACAATGCATCAGGTAGGCAATGGTAACGTTTCACCTTTGCTCACTTAGTTTTTAAATGGTAATTTAGCCACTTAGAATGACAGTCATATTGTGCAGCCTTTGCCTAATAGCAACCTAAAAGATAGCCATTTTCTAGATGTCTGTCCACAATTATGTTAAAGTATACATATATAACTTGGTTGATTCCCTTGGTAGTACAAATGGTTAACACACTCAGCTGCTAACCTAAAGGCTGGCAGTTTGAGTCCCCCCAGAGATGTCTCAGAAGAAAGGTCTGGCAATCCACTTTGGAAAAATCAGCCAGTGATTTCAATGGGGTCACCAAGAGTCAGAGTTGACTTGATGGTAACTGATTGGTTATATGACTTGGTAGTGTTAGTTTCATAATGCCAAGTTTTCCTAAATTTATGGAGAGATAATAATTCATATATATAATATCATAATCTGCAAACCAGCTTTTGAAAAGGATGTCTTAAATTTTTTTTTTATCTTGTTTGCATTGCCTTTTTTTCTTTTTCTTTAAATTCTTTCATGTTTATTAAATGACTATCACCATCACGTTTAGTTGATGTTGAAGCCCTGCCAGGAGCAATGGCTGGAGAAGTCCTGGAGCCATGGAGCCATTTTTCCTTGAGTTTGCCATTCAGTATCTCAAGATACTTGTCTTTCAGGAACAGTTCAAGCATAGGTAGGCATGTTGCTTTTCATAAACCACATGTCCACCCCAATCACTCTTTTTTTTCTTTCCTGGATCATCTAAGCTTCCAAATAGCCCTGTTATATAATATCCTGTTAGGTTGCTTTTATCCATGAGGCACCCACTTAACTTTCAAAACCAGAATCTGAGTGTTTTTTACCTCTCCTTCAAAGCCCATATTTAATTAATTACCAAATTCTCTTTATCCCACTTCCTCAACAGTCTTAGACTCATCCCCTTTTCTGTATCCCTACTTTTACCCCTAATCCAAGACACTGTCATTACTCACCTGCCATGATGATGATCCTCCTAACTGTTCTAGCACTACTCTTTTCCTTCACTCGCTCTTCCATCTCTTACTCTTCAGTGCAGTTGGAATGAAACCTTTAATTTAGCAGCTCTCAAACTTTTTGGTCTCAGGCAGCTTAAAATTGCACTCTTAAAATTTATTGAGGGCCCCCAAAAGCTTTTGTTTATGTGGATTATATATATTTATATATTTATTATAAATGATTAGATTTATTTTATTAGAAATGAAAATTGAGAAAATTTTAAAAACACAAGAATAACACAAGCACATATTCTATTAGTCATCAGCAATGATGTCATCACTCATTATGTAGCCAATGGAAAACTCCACTGTACTCTCTTAAGAGAATGAGAGTGAAAAAGGTTAACAGTGTCTTACTATTATTATGAAAATAGTTTTGACCTCATGAACTCCTCAGAAGTCTTAGGGACACACTCCCCACCTCCCATCCCTGGGCTCTGTGGACTGCACTTTAAGAACGATTTCTTTAATTCATATATCTAATGCCATTGTTTTCTGGTTTAAATTACCTTAATGCCTTGCCATGGTCTCTCAGGATGAAGTCCAAATACTCCAGCAAGTTATACAAGGCACTTCATGACCTGACCTTGGCTTATGTCCCCAGACTGACTCATTTCCTGTGATACCCTTTACTCGGAACTCTGCTTCTGCCATGCTAAAGGACTTGAGGACCCAGCATTTGCCTTTTCCTCCCTTCTTCTGCCCCTTGATTTTCCTTTTCTCTTGGCCTGGGATATCCTTCTCCCTATTCATCCTTCTGGACTTAGCTTTGTTTTCAACTTGCCCAAAACCTTCCTTGAAAACCCCCTTGGGCGCCTCCTCTAGTTTCCTTGAATGTAACCTATTTTGGCATTTATTCTCATCCTTTGTAATTGTTGTTTTCTTGTGTCTTCTTCACTGCACTATAGGCTTCCTGGTTCTTGATCATCATGATTTCTTAGCACAGTGCCAGGCACATAGTAGATGTTCAATAGCATTGTTGAATCAATGGATGAAAAAATTTAGTAATATTAGTAATTTATAACTGACTTACATATTTTGATTTTAAATGCTTATTAAATTGGAATAATGGTTTCCTGTAACAGATGTACTAATTCACTCCTTTTGTTATAAAATTTCAATTTAAAACATAGGAAGATATTAATTGTGTTAGAAAGTGTATATTACAGACCAACTTATTTGATGGTTACAGATGACTAACTGCTCCTGATTAAGGGTTCACCTTTACCGTTAACCAGTTACTGTCAAGTTGATTCTGACTCATGGTGACCCCATGTATGTCAGAGTAGAGTTGTGCTTCATAAGGTTTTCAATGGCTGATTTTTTAGAAGTAGATTACCAAGCCTTTCTTCTAAGGTGCCTCTGGGTGGACTAGAACCTCCAACCTATCAGTTAGCAGCCAAACACTTTAACCATTTGCACCACCCAGCTATTCCCTTTACCAACCAACCAGAAAATGGGTACGATGGGGCTAAGATGTGAAAAGGGGAAGCAGTTGTATATGTGTGTGACTACTTTCTTGCCCACCTTGACCTATGGAATGTTTGTCTGTGAGCTACCTTTCCATGCCAGAAATAGATTAACCAAGGATTCGAGTACCAGAGGGGACAGGAACTCTAGAAACTATATGCAAAAGCTTTTGCACATGTGAATTTTTCTAGGGAGGGAATTCATAGCTTTCATCTTTGAAAAGGATCTATGATTCAGAAAAGTAGAAGAACCACTTCACCATTACTGAATTGGTTTCAGTGTGTAATGGGCTATTTTAATTTTTATGAAGAAGAATGAACTTAAGTGCAAGATCGATCAGTGTCCCAGGTCCATTTTACAATGGACTGTGACTCTGTGAGAATTCTTCACGGAACTTGTAGAGTTCTCTTCTGCATGTAATGTAACCTTCTAAGGATGTGAAACTTTCTAAATCAGATAGCTACTATGCAAATAGATTTGGAAAATGATTATAGGTAAATTCAGAACAAACATTTCAGGCTACCTCTTATAAGTCACATTTAAGATAGCCTTATGATCTGAAAGCTATATTGTAAGATCACATTTCAATTTCTGGTCAATTCTATAGATAAATACTTTCTAAAACATATCAATATTGGGGAGAGGGGAGAAGAAGGAGCTATTGCTAAAGGAGTATGAGTTTCTCTTTGGGGTGATGAAAAACTTTTGGAAATGGATAGTGGTGATCGTAGCATAACATGATGAATGTAATTAATGTCAATGAATTGTACACTTAAAAATGGTTAAAATGGCAAACTTTTTGTTACATATATTTTACTACAATAAAAATTTTTAAAAATTGAAAAAAATAACGGGAGTTATATTAATCCAGAGGGGGGAAAATCATATCAATATTAATGGCAATATTTTTCATTTAGACAGCCATTAACAATGTGATTCATTTTATTTGTTTAATTAATCTTTTTATTTATTATTGTGCTTTAGGTGAAAGTTTACAGCTCAAGTTAATTTCTCATTCAAAAATTTATAGACATATTGTTTTGTGACATTGGTTGCAGTACCCACAATGTATTTGTTTAATTAATCTTTATTTATTAATACATTATCAACCATTTATTGTTTATTAAGTGTTCTTTTTTTTTTGCATCTGGGATAGATCTGCAACATTAAAGTAAGGGGAAAGCCAACATTTAAAAATGAAAATTCATGAGTAAAAATGGGACTGAAAGGAATACTCTTTTTAGTATTTGTTTATTAAAGTCCATTAGACTTTGATGTCTTTCCTTCCAGATTAAACTTTTTTTCTTATTTTTTCCAATCTCTCTCTACCCAATATACACACACTGATACTCTTTATGGTAGGACATTTTTCCTGGACTTATTAGAGCATAATAAGTCCCTTGCTTGGATTATTGATATCTGTTTGCTTTTTTCTCCATTTTCAAAGTTTATCTCAAGAACGTTGTTTTTTATTGAACTCCTGTCAAAATGTACATTTCTTCCTGCATTTGTTCCACTTTTTGGGTAACTGTATAATGCCTGGTTTATTGACTACCCCATGGCCTGTGTTTCAATCTAGTAAGGCTATCTTAGTTTCTTTTAATTTACAACAGTAAAAATAAGGCCATTTTCAAGATTCTAGAATAAAAATGGCAAAGGTAATACAATTATATTTTACCTGGGAATATGTTTTGGATTTTCATTTGAATGTGAGAATGTCTGATGTTCTGGGAATGATAGTAGTAGTAATAATAAAAAATATTAAAAGTAATAGCTATTATATATGCTCATTATATTCTAGGCCTGTGCGGGCCAATATGGTAGCTCCTAGCCACATGTAGCTACCGAACTTGAAACGTGACCAGTGCCACATGTTGAAATGATAATATTTTTGATATATTAGGTTAAATAAGATATATTATTCAAATTATTTTCATTTGTTTCTTTTTACTTTCCTAATGTGACAATACACTATTTTAAAATTACATAAGTGGCTTGCATATATTTCTATAGGACAGCACACTTTACATGCATTTTATCATATTTAATTCTTAACAGCAATCCTATGAGGGATGTATCTTCAGTGTCTTCATTTTTCATAGACAGAAATTGATAATCAGAGAGAGTAATTAACTGTCCCATTTGCAGTCAGTACTCAAATCCAGTTTAAGCTCTTAACCTGTGGTCCCCAGCCTTTTAGATAGCATACCCCATCAATTCTTTTTACCATCAATGACAGCAAGGTAATTGAATATGCTTCTTACTTTTGAAAATCTTGGTTTCTTACTTTGTGATACAGCCATTCTAAGGTCTCATTCATTTTTAAAGGAATGCATTTAGTGGCTCTCATGGCCAAAATATATACCTCACAAAGATATCTAGGTCCATGTGAGGAAGGGCATCATTGATTGCATTTAGTAAATCATGATGCTCATTTTTTAATCCCACTGATTAATTATGCAAAGGCTTTTATTGAAATTTAGCTAGTAGATTTCTATCTCTTCTGATGTTGTTGAATTGTTCTTGCAGACAAATTGGATGATGTTGCATTTTTATATTTTTATCAAATGGTTCCCACTAAAACTCTTTGTTGGAAAGATTTTTTAAAAAGTTTAAAATAGTGTGAGATTTTTTAGAGGTGACACATAATTTTCATTAACAGAAAATGGAAACGTGTCCATATGTTTATCTTTAAAATGCTTTCCACTTTCATTATTAAAAATGACAACTTTACTTTGAAGGGACATGTTATGTGTGATTAATATATTTTTTCAAAATATCTGCTATGTAGTGTTCTGCTGTCAACCACTTGTCATCACTGAGAAGTTCAGCAAATTTAGAACACGTCTTTTGTCAAAAAGTGTACAACATTTTTAACTTCAACTGCTCTCTTAAATTACATATTATGCCACAAGATATCAGAGGTAAAGTAATGTTTATAGTTAGCAGCAATCTTACTTTAAAGTATTGTAAAGATTCTACCATTTTTTAAAAAAAAATGACACTATAAAATTAAATGCACTGATGACCCTCTGTTACCCTGCATACTGTGGCTTCTCTTGTTTGCTGCCTCAGCTTGACTGCTCAGTGAACGAATTTTACACGTGGTACTTGCCCTGTAACTTTGCCTAAGAATTACTTTTTTAAAAAATTCTAATAAAAGAAGTTGTTCCACCACTGTTTATATTTTCACAGTTCTTCCATAAAACATTGTTCTTACCAAATAATTAATGTACTGTGAGCATATAGGCTCTCTGGTATAACTTTCCTTTAGAGGCTTACAAAAATAATTTTGCATGTATTTCATTATTGAGGTGTAATCTGTGTATAAGGGAAATTAGAAGATATTTTAACCTGAATGATAATGCAAATACAACATTTCAAAATTTAGGGATGTGGTTAAAGAAGTGCTTAGAGAGAAATTTATAGTTTTAAATGTTTATTTTATAAAGGAAGAAAGCCTCAAAACCAGTGTTTTCTTCTTAAGAATGTAGGAAAAGATGAGTAAATTAACCCAAAATAAAGTAGAAGATAGGAAATAATAAGAGCAGAAATCAATGAAATGGAATACAAACAATAGAGGAAACTAACAAAGCCAGAAGTTGTTTTTTGAAAATATCAATGAAATTATCACTCTCTAGCAAGGCTATTCAAGAAAAAAGAGAGGAAGTGCAAATTACCAACATGAAGAAGGTAAGGTGATACCACTCTAGTTTCTACGAACTAAAAATGACAATTAAAGGAATACTATGAAAAGTCTATGCCAATAAACTCAACAACTTGGATGAAATAGACAGTTTCTTGAAAAATACAGTTTACCAAAACTGACACAAGATGAAGTAGAAAATGAGTAGACTTATATCTATCAAGGATATGAAATTTAATAAAAATTCTCCCATAAAGAAAACTTCAGATCTAAGTAGTTTCACTGGTGAATTCTGTCAAAATTTAAAGAAAAAATAATAATTTACAATAATTGTAATAGTACAAATTATTTTTGGAAAACAGAGGAGTAAGGAACACTTCCTGGCTAATTACATGGGGCCATAATAATCCTGATAAAAAAAACCAAACAGACATTACATGGAAAGAAAACTACAGATGAACATCCCTCATAAACACATAGGCATGACATTCTTTAAAAATTAGAAAATCAAATCCAGCAAAATTTGAAAAAGATAATACATTATGACCAAGTAGGGTTTATCCCAGGAATGAAAAGTTGATTTAACATTCAAAAATCAAACAATATAACTTACCATATTAATGGGCTAAAAAATTGAATATCTTAATGATTACCTCAATCGATGCAGAAAGGGCATTTGGCAAAATTCAGGGTCAGTTCATGAAAAACTAGAAATAGAAGTGAATTTCCTCAATCTGGTAAAAGACTTCTATAAAAGCACCTACAGCTAAAGTAATATTCAATAATGAAAAACTGAATGCTTTCCCCCTCAGATAAGGAACAAGGCAAAGATATCCACTGTCACCATTTTTATTCAACAAAGTAACAGAAGTCCTAGCTAATAATAAGGGACACAGAAAATTTGAGTATGTTAAATTTCCATATAGCTAATACATACATTTGTACATACATAAGCAAATGATAATTCGCCAACCGTTTACACTTCCTCTCTTTGGACATTCATTACTGATTTCATCAGATTAAAGAGAACAGTTAACTGACTTTTTCCTCACTGTTCCAGCTTCTCTCAGAGTAGTACTTATTAACACAGATAATGGTTGAAGGAGAAGAAGAGTAAGGGAAGAGGAAGAGAAGCTCAGCATCTTTAGTTGCATAAACTGTGATTGCATGTTGGCTGAATTAGAATGCTTGGTACAGAACTCAGGAAGAATCATCACCACAGAGACTTTCTGGCTGTTTTAAACTGTATGGACTATGGGACTCTATTTCTAAGGAATTTTGAGATTATATAGATTAACCATCAATCCTAAGGAAGATTGGTTATGTATTTGTAGAATATTTATAGACCCTAATGTCTAATTTATTACCTAAGTCAGGTGAGTTATTTGTTGCAATTCTCCTAAGAAAAACCCTGCCTTACTGGAATTCTCCATTTCAGCCAGTATATATATACACATGAAGTTTTAAGAAAGAGATTCTTAATTTTTCAAAGATGAAAGGAATAACACATTATATGTTTTAATTGAACTGAACGGGAAATTAATAGAGGTCGAGGGAAAAAAGTATACAAAATCTAGAAGAAAATATCTAGAAGAGTATATTGTTAAAGTTTTGTCAACCATTTTCTTTTCATGAAAGAATTTATATCTAGGAACCTAGATTTGTAGCCTACTGGGTAGAATCTGGGTTTCTAGGTTGATGATTCTCTGAACATTTCTTCAGCCAGATGGTTCTGCAGGCTAGGTGCCATCTGACCAGGCAATGTTTTGTTATTTAATTGTTTGTTTATTAAAGCTTGCTCTTTCTGGCAACACATCATGCCTTTTTAAAGTGTCTCCTTGGCAAACTGCTGAGTTTGGGGTGGTGATTGTTGTTTTAATATATCACTGGGGCTGCCAGAGATGACTTCTTACTCTTCCATGTTCTAGAACGCCAAAGAATAGGGCTTCTTTAGCTTTGAACCTCATTGAACTCCCATATCTGCCTCTGGTTTTCAAGCCCGATCCTTAATTTTTGCAATATTTGGAGGTATCTTTTGGAGTGATAGTCATTAGTGTTTTAGTGATCAGTGGTTGTACCCTGGATCCCCCCACTGACTTGGATTGTTTTTGGAGAGTACTGGTAATTTATACCTGACTGCTGGAAACCATTTCAGGATTTCACTTTCAGAAAGAATGATTAGGGTAACTTAAGAAGACACAGACCAGTGTGGTTGGTAGAAACTTGGAGATTTTATGGTCCTGTGTAGCCACCAGAGAGGATGGAGCTCTAAGGATGGAGCTCTAAGGATGTCTCCAAAGCGAACAGCATAGCATCACACAATACTAGCATTCCCCCAGCCCCACCCAACATACCAAGATAACACTCAGTGAATGGTACAGGTTGGGATAAATGAATTGCTAGAAGAGACAGGAAGAGTCCATGACCATTATTTCCAGTGTATGGTTAGTTGGCCTCCAAAGTCTATTTCTGTGTCCTCCTGTGAGTTCTGATTATTTTGTGACTGGCCATCAGCACTGAAGGATAAAGCACCATTAGACATATTGGCAACCCCCCTCCCTCATGTCCATCACTTAGAGATCAGACAAATGCCTCAGAAATGTCTAGAATTATCCTGAACAGAGCAGGAGAAAAATGTAGAACACAATTCAAATTCACACACACAAAAAAAGACCAGACTTACTGGTCTGACAGAGACTGGAAGACCCCCGAGACTCTGGCCTCTGGACATCCTTTTAACTCAGACCTGAAGTCACTCCTGAAGTTCACCCTTCAGCCAAAGATTAGACAGGTGTATAAAACAACAACACATGTGAGAATCATGTATATGACACCAAATGGGCACATCTGCCCAAAAGCAAAGATGAGAAGACAGGAAGGGACAGGAAAACAGGATGAATGGAAGCGGAGAACTCGGGGAAGAAAGGGGAGAGTGTTGACACATCACGGGGATTGCAGCCCATGTCACAAAACAATTCATGTATTAACTGTTGAATGAGAAGCCAATTTGCTCTGTAAACTTTCATCTGAAGCACAATTTAAAAAAAAAATGTCTGAAATTAAAAAGACCCTTTATATCAACCAGGAGAAAAGTCAGAAGAAGGCTTCAAGACAAAAGGAATGGAGGCTAGACCCGAATACTTCTGTTTAACTAACAAAGACCTGTAGCTGTTTAATTGTTTAATTCTAGAGCAGTTCTGATTCTAGTTCCCTGGTAAGTAGACTAAGCGAGGAGCCTGGAACCCTCCATGCCCATCCGCTGGACCCATTTGAGATTAAAGTCACCCTAACAATATCCTGGAGTCCCCTGGTGGTAGAAATGGTTAACATGCTTGGCTGCTAACTGAAAGGTTGGCGGTTCAAGTCTACGCAGAGGCACCTCAAAAGAAAGGCCTGGTGATCTACTTCTGAAAAATCAGCCACTGAAAAATCTATGGAGCACTGTTCTACTCTGACACACATGACTTGATGACAACTGTGTTTTTTTAACAACATTCTACAGATGCTGGTCATTTACAGTGCCTGCACTTCTGCTGGTAGCTCATGAAATTGAGCATGGTGTTCTTCAGTGGTCAGGAAAGCAGAATGGGTTTATTCATTTTTAGGAACTGAAAGAGTAATAGAGGAGCATACGATGAACACAGCAGAAATTATGGTGATATAAAGATGATTTATCAAAATCTAGCAGCTTGATGGATTTATTGAACTGAGATGTAGGTTAATGCAGTATTTATCCCCCCAGAGTCGTTGGTCATTGCCATGTAATATTGAGTTGTTTGCAAACTAACACAACCTTTGGGCATTTTACAGAGGGTAGGAAAGCCATCATTCAATATGCAGTTAAGTACTTCGTTACTCTGAAACTGGATTCCTTTAGTGAGTTTCTCTTCTCTGGTATGGTTCAGTACAGTAGCAGAGAGACTGATATCAGCCAGGAGTAATTTGTAGCCAGAAGATCAGCTGTAAGGTACCTACAGAGTCACTTCACCATTCATTCAAGGAAATCCATGCATGATGACTGTGGGCAGGTACATGTGGTCATAGAAGACAAACAACAGTGTTGAGTTTTTGTGTTGTCAGCTCGACAATATGTGTGTCAGTTAAACGAGTGCTAGGCTATGATTACTCTGAAATCCCTTGAATTGAGTGTTATTTTATCTGACACCTACTTTGTGTAAGCTCTAGAAGCCATTCCTCGGTATTTTTAGAGAATATTCAATCTGGATTATGTTTAAAGGGATTTGAAAGGTGTTGGGTACTTCCACTCTGTTGTTTCCAAAACTTCTATCAACCTAGCATGGTTCTTTTCCAAAAATTCTTTACCATGAGTTCTAAATTGCAGTCATTATGTTTATGGAATGATAAATATGGACTGGCAGGATCTAATTGTAGGATACCTTTTGCTTGGAACCTGATTTAAGGTAGCTTGGTATTTAAAATATATATATATATATATATCATAGAAGTGGGAACATTTCTGGTATCTGTTAATTTGAATGCTCTCTATAGTTGATCTGAGGTTTTACATTGCTTAGGCAGTTTTTTGTTTGCTCATTTGCTGTTGTGTTTTATGGAACTGAAAAATAAATTTCACAAGTTTCAGTGTGTAGGAAAATGATATAACATAATAGGTAAGGCATCATTTCTGGAGTCAGAATTCCTGGTTCCAACCGCAGCTTCCTTTCTTACTAGGTATGTCCTTGAGCAAGTTATTGTCTTTCTAATCTTCCATTTCTTCATTGTTAAATGGAGAATATTAAGAGTATCTACCTTACAGGGTTGTTGTGAGGATTAAATGACGTAGTTCATTTAACACAGGGTCTGGCACACCATAAATGTTCAATAAGCTTTTATCATCTCATCTATTAATGTTCTCACAGGTTTGAGAAATAGTCCCTGCCCCTAGGGTTAATTCGTCTTTGTCTAGTTACTGCATTTATTTTAAGTAAGTAGAAGGAAACTAGACACAAAATGGCCAGACTTAGCCAGGTACCTCCTCTTTAATACAGATTTTTTTTTTCAGTTATAACAATCAGACTTGTATCCAGGCAAAGCTGAAGATACAAGACTTAGAAACAGTTAATTTTGTTCTTTTATATGTCTTTTAAAAGAGGCTTCACACACTGTAATATTCCACCAACTTTCCGAAGCCCACTTCTCTTAATATCTCTCCTGCAGGTTAATATCAGCAAAGCAAGGAGAGAGCCAAGACCATTTTTCTATCCTTTAATTTAGTCTGAGCCTCTTGACCCTGACCCAAAAGCAGGATGATTTATCTTCTGCAGGAGCTGCTAATGAAAGTCAAGTGTTACAAGACATTGTTCTTATTGCCAGGAAGGTTTATTAGCCAGTGGCTTCTCGGAGGGACATGGCGTAATTGTACAAAGCAGGACATTTATTTGATGAAATACCTGTAGGTCAGTTTCTATGAATTTTTCCTCAAGAGGCCTGGAAATTATCCCAAAAACGAAAAAGAAAAATTCTTTGGACTCGCAAAGTAATTTTCAGTAGAAATTGACTTAAGGAAAATCAGTTCTGTTTGTGTTTTCTGCTGTCTGATCTTGTGGAATGGTCTCTTGTATTACACGGGGAAGGAGAGGTGGAAAAACAAAGATTAAAAATATAACAAAGATTTGTCCACCAAAAGATCATGCAGAGTTGTACATATTCTTTCAGTATCTATAAATCTTTTGGGTATCAAGAGTCTTCATCAAAGCTATTTGTAGAAAGCAGTTTTATTTGGCACTCATATCACATCTAGGTCTTAGCTAGATTTTATCAACTGTTATTTTTTCTTAACTATCAGTGATCAGTATAACATGCTCGCTCTGATTAACTCATACTAATAGGTAAGTAAAATTTTAACTTTAAGAGAATTTTCAGAAACACAAATAGGAAAACTGTGCCACATTGGGGGCAGTATTGAAATCTATAGTTGTTATTTTGCATCTGGGTCTTGAGTCCACCTTTCTAACACCTTTTGCCGTCTTTATTCAACTCCTTTTCTAGCTGATATAAATGAGTGTCAAATTGTCATTAGCATTGGTCTCAGACTGCATGCAGAATGTGGGGATTTGGCTATATTGTTGGGGTAAATACTAGAAAAGAGCTAGGCTCTTCTCCAGAACCTCTGGTGATAACTTAGTTTAATCTACAGTAAAATAAAGGGTATAAGTCTCTCTCTCTAGTGGTCTTTCGAATTTTCTTTCTGAATACTGAATTTTTTTAAGTGCTTTTTTTTCTAATTGGGTAATCAAAGTATTTATGGATGCAAACTATTGAACTAGGTGGGTGATTCAAAGACATGTTTCTTGCCTTTAAGAAATTTTTCATCTAATTGATGATACCAGTCAAAAAGCCAGTCAGGTTCTTTATAAATCAAGGCCACGAACGGTCTCTAAATCTTCAAATCCAATGGCATTTTCTTAGTTTTGTTTTCTTTAGCTCTTAGTAGTGTTTAGCACCAATGAGTGTCCCGTACTCTGGGAACCTAGACTGGGATTCCTCTTACTTTTTTGACTACTGTTTTTGCTAAATAGGGACTTAACCAAGGTTCATAACTTAGTATTTTCTATTTTCTCTGAAACATTTTGTTTTTGTCAAAGTGCTTTAAAAATGTTAGTTTGTACTTTTTACATCTTTAGATTTTACATCTTTGGATACTTCCATTTATCCAAAGTAAATGTTCAAGACACTTTGTACGTTAATTTGAACCATGTGAAATTGCAATTTTTGTAGGTCAAAAATGGTCAGCTATTGACAGTTCCCTCTCTTTTTCTTATACTTTTACTTGCTTTGTCTATTCTTTTGTAGGAATCTATCCTTTGCTTAGAAATTGAAATATGCTTTACTGTTAGATTTCTCAATAAATTACAGTGGAAGAGTTCTCATTTCCAACTAAACTGATTTATTTGGATGTTATGTTTTCTTCCACAAGTCATATGTGTAACTTCCATTATCATTAATATGATACAAATATTACATAAGAAGATGGTATCCTCAGGCTCTTTTCAGTAATATAGCTTATTGGAATCACAGCTTTAACTGTCAGGCATTTTTTTCTTCTCCTGGGGAGTATTGAATAGTGAGAAATTGAGGAAACGTCCTTTCCTTCTTTTACTTTTCTTCAGTAAATAGTTTATTCATTCCTGTCCACAGTGTCAGAGTTAGCAATAACTGTAGCTGCATTTCAGGGTCTCACCCTGAGGCAGGTTCATCTCGTTCCTTGGCAGGCACAGACAGTGCTTTATATGATGACTCTATAATTACCCGGTTTTGGTAAACACGCATTATTTAGCCAATACAGCAAAATGGCTCCTTCAGAGCCATTACATTGCAGTTCATCAAGTAAATAGTGATTTAGCCATTGTCATGAAAAATGTGTGTTATTTTGTTGATAGCCTGTCAATCCATAGCATTCAGCTAATTCCCTATCACTCTTTATGAGTATTTTGGAAACTCTTTCTGAAAACCATTACTGTACTGTATGAAAACTGTACAGTGCTATATTCCGATGTAAAAAGCACTTAGTGTGATTGTTTTTATAGATATTTCTATTATGAACAGTTGCTCAGTGTTAGAGATAACATGAGACAGCGCCCAGGCTATCAGCTTGAATCGCTGTGATAGAAATGAAAATGACTCATCTTTAAAGAATGGAAAGGGATGATTTTATAATGTTTTAGGCCCTGGCAACATTTTTATTTGATCCCGTAGCTCTGGAATAATTTGACAGAATTATGAAACCCTGCTTAAGAAGGTATGCCAAAGTGTCTGTTGGCTCTGTCTCCCGAAGCAGGCGTGCAACGGTGAGGCAGCTGCTTCAACACTAATGGAGCTAAGTTTCACAGAGACACTTTTCAGATTAAAATTAAGGTGCTGTCTTCTCTTATCTTTCAAAAGGATTCATTTCCTTCAGGAGAAGAGTACAGTGTGGGGTTTTTGGTATATCCTCTGGAGGGACAAACCCAAGAAGTAGACCTCAGAACGCAAAGCAGAATTTCCGTGGAGACAGTAGTGAGGAGTCTCTGCTCATTTGTTTTTGTCATGATGTGTCATGAAAGAGTTTCTAATAGAACAATGCATCAGGATGGAGACGGAGCTCCTACTCACTGTAAAGATGTCACTCACTGTAAAGATGTTTTTTTTTCCCCCTGAAGGACAAAAATAGCTGCCTTGCCACAGTGCTGCTGGGCCTCGATGGAGCTGTTTCTTGCTTCTTCCCCTGAAGGCATGATACATACATTGAGTAACCCCCTCCACTACCACCAAAAAAAAAAACAAAAAAAAAACCCATTGCCATTGAGTCGATTCTGACTCATGGTGGCCCCATATGTTACAGAGTAGAACTGAGCTCCATAGGGTTTTCTTGGCTGTGATCTTTATGGAAGCAGATCACCAGGCCTTTCTTCCATGGCGTAACTGGGTGAGTTCAAATCTTTCAGTTAGTAGTTGAATGCAGACCATTTGCACTACCCAGGGACCTACATTGAGTACAGGTATGACAATTTAAGTATGTTTAGAAAATCTCTAAGGGGCACAGAAATGTGACATTAGAGTGGAATCATGTAAGGACTTCATAATACAATCCCACAGACCACATCAGGCCCTTGCTGCATTCAGTAACTATGAGGACAGGGTAGAGAATAAAAATACAATTGCTCCTCACATACGAATTCACAGTGGTTCATATCACAACGTGCCTTTTTAAGCCTTAGTGAAAGGGTTCACCTTAATCCATTTAGGTCTCCAAGAAAATTCCTTCAGTCCATTTTGCTAATCCATGGGCGATTCATTGGGAACTGAATTTAACAATATAGGACATTTCTCTATGGTGCTTTCTTGTCATCCTCTGCTGTGATAGTGGCCTCAACTCAATTTTTGCTCTCCAGATAGTACCTCCAGGCTGTCTTCTCTAAGAATGCTGAAATGCTAGTAGAGTGTTCCATCTTGGATGACACCTGTTTGATAATTACAGGTGTCTACCTGGATTCTCTCTGCTGGTGACATATAAGGAGACAATTCCTTTATACTTCAGCTGCTTCCTGCCTCAGCTCATACAACTCTCTGGTTTTATTTTCACATTTTCATGTCTCAATGAATTGAAATATTCAAGAAAAAGTGCTAAAAGAAAACCCCCTCATGATGGATTGATGCTGTTGTTAGTTATCGAGTGGGTTCCAACTCATAGTGACCTTACATATAGCAGAATGCCTAACTGCCAGGAATGCTCCTGTTATCTGCTCTAGGTAAAGCCTGTATTGGTTACTGTGCCCAAAGAACCAGTGTGCATTGCTTAAAAATTTCAAATAATATTTTGCTAACATTTTGGTGTTCTTTCCTTAGAGTCACCTCTGAATGCATGCACAGGTATAGATTTACGTGATTTTCACATGAGTGGGATCTGCTTATTTACTCAAAGTATATCACGGATACTTCCCATATCAGACGTCAAGTTTATGGCTGCACAGTATCTCAATCTCTGGATGAATTTTGTTTTGCCATTGTTTTATTGATGGACGTTTAAGTTGTTTACAGTTTTCACACAAGGGTGCTGTAAACATCCTTGCACATACATCTTTGTGCCCGTATTCAAATGATTTCCTCAGGATACCTCCTTGGAACTGGAGTTTCTGGGTCAAAAGGCATGCCCATTTTAAAGGCATTTTATACATAGGGACAAACTGGTTTAAAACAAACTGGTTTGTTGTTTTAGTTTACATTTCTTTGTTACTAGATAGACTTTACATATTTTCTTATGTTAATTAGCCATTTCTATCTTTCTCTTACATGGATATTTTATTGATATTGCTTTTATTTGTATCTTTTCTTTTTGATTTATAAAAGTTCTTTATATAGTAAAGATATTAACTGTCATATATATTTCAAGTATTTTCCAATTTGTACTTTGTCTAAAAATAGTATTTAATAGTGATTTTACAGTCAACTGGTTCTTGAACTGAGACTTGCTTGGGGAATGGTAATATACTCAGAAAGAGGGAAGCTAATCAAAGAGGGAGATTCGAGGAGAGATGAGTAGCTCTGACTTCCATTTTCAGGTTGAGGCACTTCTTAAGCAAGGACTAGGCATGGAATTGGTATCATCTGTGTACAAATGGTTGTTGAAGTGAAAAGAATGCTGGGGAGGGGGACATCAATGAGAACATTGGTAGATCCATTGCCGAAACCCTCTTCTCTGGAGAGTGAAGGCAGGGTTGTGGTGACTAAAGCTGGCAGCCAAAATATACATTTTAAGATTGGTCGTCAGTGACAACTCGTCACCTATGAAAAATAAGAATTATTGCTGTTGGTCACTCAGAACTGGGATTCTTCTAGTTCCTGGCTGAGTTGCTACACCCTTACCTGCTACAAATTGAGGCTACCAAGGATATCTAGAGGTAATAGCCATAATATGAGTAAGAGGAAGGGCCCTGAGATACTCAGTCTCAGGTTCTAGTCCCAGTACTATTTATTAGCTTCCTTAGGCTCAGTGTCTTCACCTGTAGAATCGGGATAATGGCTCTGTTCAAGATTAGTGGGGTGATTAGGGAGGTAATGTATGCAAAGTGCCTAGCCCAAGTTCCTCACGTGGAATGAGTCTAATTAATGTTTGTTTTCTTCTCTACCACCTTGCCTTCCCAACTTGTAAGTGTACCCTACAGCCTGCTTTGATTAAAAGACATGAGGGGGTGTAATTACCTAACTGTTCACTCCTTTAGTTTGTATATTGCCCATCTGTAAAGGTATAAATAACTTGGAAATCATATCCTTTGTTTTCATGGTCTAGTCTATAGTGCATGAATGCTAAACAGAATGGAAACGAGGTGTGTAACCTGCTTCTTCCATCTTGTCTTATTAGCTGTGATCAATGAGCCAGCCTCCTCACTGTGCCTCTGTCATTATGTTTCAAGCCACCTCCGTTTTTTTCCTTTATAGTTTCATTTAATCCTGATGCACAAATGAGGTGTGGATTGCAACTTTTCACTTCATCACCAGTATCAACATTGACTTACAGGCAGCACTGTTTGCCAAAAATGGATCTTGTGATTTTAAAGTGCACATTAATTAGCATTTTGCTTTTAATGAGTGATGAGCCAAATTAACTGAGTCACAAAATGCTTATCTCAGGTCTATAATGCGCAAATTAGCTGATTCACAACTAATTGAGAAGTTAAAATTGTGACAATGTGTGGCAAGTACTTGAAAAGCTAGAGAAGACATAAAACGCAGGGCAGTAAAAAAAGAGGGACTTAGACTTTGAGTTCTGTATATTTAATGGTTATTTCTCTTAAACTGCTAAGAATTAGTAGCTCAAGACAATGACAGAGCATAGTCCTTTTAAGATTGTACAAATATTATTTGTAAGAAAAAGTATTTGAAAAGTCAGAGCAATCACTATTTTCATAAAACATTGCATGTAATTATTCAGTGGTAATTATCCTTATATTTTAAATGCTCACAATAGGAGTTTAATTAATTAATGATGTGCTTTTTTATTTTTTATGAGTTATCCAACAGAGCATCTAAGTGTCAGGAATACTCTTATCTGCTCTAGGTAAGTTCTGTATTTGTTAGAGTGCCCACGGAGCCTGTGTTCAGTGAGTTGAATATTACAGCTCTGTGTATATAAATGGAGCCCTGGTAGCACAGTGGTTAAGAGCTACCGCTGCTAACCAAAAGGTTGGCAGTTTGAATCTACACTGCTCCTTGGAAACCCTATGAGGCAGTTCTATTCTGTCTTACAGGGTTGCTGTGAGTTGGAATTGACTCAGTGGCAATGGGTTTGGTTTTTGGTGTATATAAATGAAATATGTGTTTTGCAATGTTGTGCACTCTATGCCTAATGAAAGAATAATGCAAGTATGCATATACATTTAATTTATAAAGTTGTATTTATACAATATGATGCTTTATATTTTTGCCAGCTTGAAAATTATGACTAGAGAGCTAACTCAAAGCTATTAACTGCTCACCTTCAGAAGAACTTTAGGTTTACCTATAAGATTAAAGAGTAGAATGGGGAGATGCGTAGATAGAGGACTACTGGTATATGCTTTTTATTAAAAACAAAAAAAGATATTCAAGAAATTGAAACAATAAAGAGATCTATTACACAAGTGAAAGGCAGAAGTCAAACCAGTGGTTTCAAAATATATTCCAATCGGTAAAAACTAATTCAGCTAGGAGATGTTGCCAAAGACTTGGTAAAAAATGTATACTAGCTTTACACTTTAGCTTTAAATGCTTTTAGATTGTTTTCAGCTTTTATTTCCAACTTACTTTTAAGGAATATTTCTTTCTTCTCTTATTATTTTTTTAACTCTGCCTATTTGCTCTTAGCCGTTCTGTGGTCTGCTGTGTCCCATCATCCTCAAACTATATGTCTCACACCCTCTTGTCAGCTGGCTTTCCATTAGGTTCTGCTATTGGGGTGCACTGTTGGGAGATTGGTAGGCTGGAGATTAGGAGGTCTCCAGTTTCTGGAGGATTTCCATCAGTGAAATAATGGTAACAGCATCGTCAACCTTGGCCATGGCAGTGGGGGAAGGTTTGGGCAGCGGAGCTTTCAGCAGCAAGCTCCTGGACTCCTGCTCAAACAGTTCCGACAGCCAAAACTTGTAGCACAGCACCTGCATCTGGGTAATGTTTTTGTTCCTCTAGCCCAGGGGCAGATGAGTCCTGGTGGCACAGTGGTTAAGTGCTTGGCTGCTAACCCAAAGGTCAGTGGTTTGAACCACCAGTCACTCTGTGGGAGAAAAATGTCACAGTCTACTTCCATAAAGATTTACAGCCTTGGAAATCGTATGGGGTAATTCTACTCTGTCCTTTAGGATCACTATGAGTCGGAATTGACTCTACAGCAACAGGTTTAGCCCAGGGTCAGTAGTGGTTTTCTGCAGTTAATAATCTTTGAGTAACTTTACCTTGTCCATTTGGCTCCTCAAGACCTTCTATTACCATGTAACAATTCTTCTATTCAGTTTCTTCTTTTTGAAATACCTGGAGTGGTTCCTGTTTCTGATGAGGTGCTAATGCACTCTGTTCAACTC
The DNA here is from genome assembly GCF_000243295.1 of Trichechus manatus latirostris. NCBI lineage: Eukaryota > Metazoa > Chordata > Mammalia > Sirenia > Trichechidae > Trichechus > Trichechus manatus. The sequence goes on along the minus strand of NW_004444032.1, from coordinate 10,871,804 downwards.
TTCGTTTAAGTATGCGACTTATTACCTGTGAACATGTCCAGATCCCAGTATTTTAATGTACGCTGTGAATTTTACCTCAAGTAACAGATTTTAAATATGAAATAAAATTGTAGCTAGGTCCTTAGGCTTCATTCTGAGTCTTCTTCCTAGGAACCAATAGAATGAGCTGCAGTGGACAAAAATACTGGTCCAAAATAAAAAATAATGGTGTAGCCACCACTGACCATCCAAAGTTTACTTTATTTAATATTCTGCTATGGAGGATGCGGAAGACATCCCGGGAACTTATAGGGACACAAGTACTTTGATGGCTGGCTCTATCTCATCTTGTTCCTAGCTGCTGTATGCATCCTCTAAGCTGTATCCTTGAAAACTAGCAGAACATGAAGGATCTCATTTGTGACAGATACTTGAGAGGAAATAAGTAGTGAGAGGGCTATACACTTGTTTTTTTGTTCCTGGATTAATAATGAGATCTAAGATTTGAGTAAGATAACCTCCTTTTTGCATCTGATTTTCCAGTGCAAAATGTTAATCTTATTTTTAAAGAAGAATCCATCTTTATTGTTTAAATGGCTTACAAAAAAAAATCACACCAGTAACACCTCTACCCAGCAAAAATTTACATATTTTTAAATTTACATCTTTTTAACTATTGAAAGTGTGCAAAACAAACAAACAACCCTAATATTATTGGGACACATAGATTTGTTTCTGAATTTAGACTTGTAAAGATGTGGCTTTTGAAGACCACCTAGAGACTAGGGATATGTTTGAATTTATGAGATGAACTGCAGAAGCTCATCATGTAAATGTATTTTTAGACCATAGTTTGTCCTTCTCCAAGAGAGCAGGAAATGTGGACATTGGAAACAAGGGAAATAAGTGTTACTGTGCTTCAGACAACTGTGTATACTAGTGCTGCTACTAAAAATATCTAGATCGCTTGGGAATCATCTGCTCCACCTCTGCTGAAAAGTGAACATTTTATTTTCAGATTCTACAGCCCCCAGTTCAGTCTCCTTCTTGTTGTCTGGCTTTGTTCAGCCACAGCTCTGCTAGCGTTTGCACCAGTCTACCTGACTAAAGCTGACTGGCTTTTATGTTGTTTTTTGCTGGGCCAAAACTTTATAGGTAAGTAGAACTGGATGTTTGACCTAGCTATAATCCGTGTCTATGGATTAAAAGGGATTTTAGCTGGAATTGAAATCTTTTGACAGGAATCAAATAAAACCATGTTGTAGGGCTCTTCACGTTCCAACAATGTGGCATTTGCCCAGAGTCATTATCTGCAGCAAGAGTTTTGGTTCTGTTTTCCCTTTTTTTTCTTCCTCATGCTAACTTTCTGAGCCTTCCCTTTAATTTGTCTTTCTGGCACATCTCTCTACCTCCTTTCAAAGTGCTCATCCTAGAAATAAACTTGTCCTAACTATTCTCCAATGTGCAACACCAATGATGTCAATTTTCTTTCTTCAAGTCAAAGACTTTTTTTCCTTTTTAGCTTCACATTGGTACCATCTTTCCCAACATTCTCTCTAGAACAAAATGCCTTTTATTAATTTACTTGCATCTATGAAGTCCAAAAGTGTCTAAAGTTAGTCATTAGGTAGGGCAAGGACCGTGACTTTGAGTTTATTATTCTCTGATGTTCTTTATGTTCTCTGGTGTCAGTAAGATTCATTGCAAAAATAGGGGGAGTTGGGTTTCCTTCCCTACCTGTCTCCACCTGGTTGGCGTGAGGAGATGGGGAGTATGATGAGGTAATGGAAAGGTTCTGGGATTGGGGGGAGGGGCAGAAATCTTTAGTTTAACTCCTATCTCTGCAATTTAATTACATGTGATCTCATGAATGTCCATTCCTTCAACTGTAAAACAGGAATAGTAATAATTGCTACCCATCTATTTCATAAGAGTATGCTGAGGAGGAAATGAGATATGGTATTTAAATTTAGTTTGTACACTATAAAGTGTTACAAAATGTAGGTTATACAGGCTTACCTCTGTTCATGAATAAAGTGGCAAATTGACTGGGGACAGGAATATACCAGCCAAAACTCACACGAGCGCATCTCATTGGCAGAACCCTAGTTGCCAGAGTCTAGTAATGCATTTCATACCTTTCCATCTTCTACAAGAGTGGGGTGAAAATGGAAACTAGCACCCATAATCTGTAGCTTCAACTTGGGAGGCTGGATGTCTAATACTGCCAGATCATCCTGAAATTTTTAAAAACAAAGGGGGAATATAATGGCTTTGGTTTATAGCAAACTATTAAAATGGATGTATCATTTATGCCCTTGGAAGTGGCAACAAGGACGTAAAGATCTGCTCTCAGACTGAGAGTAGTATAGGCATGTTTTGGCATGGAGCAGTTTCCATGGAGAAGCACAAATTCCCCAAAGTGGGAAGGGCTTGTGAAAACATTTCCTACTTTAACCATTGAGGTGCTTCCTGGGGTAGGGAGCTTTGATTCACTCAGCTCTAGTATCATTCATTCTATAGGAGATTCCAATTTAACAAGCTGACATCAAACCTTTGCCCTGTGGATATCTGGATGGTTTGATTGAGCCTTTTGTCACTGGAGTAAATAATAAAAATGAGAGCTGACAGCTTCAGAGCTGACAGATTCCAAATCAGCTGCTGCGGATTATTACAAGTGCTGTTTAGAAACAAGGAAGCTTCGTCAGGCAGGGGGGCTGAGAGTAGATCTTTGTTCTATTCCTAGTTATTGACAGATGAATTTTGTGAAAGTTGGAAAAGGACAGGGTCTTTTTACCCCCCTACCACCTTTTGTAAGGAGCCCTGGTGGCGCAGTGGTTAAGCGCTCAGCTTCTAACTGAAAGTTCTGAGGTTCAAACCTACCAGCTGCACTGTGGGGGAAAAGACCTGGCGATCTGCTTCCATAAAGATTTCAGCCTAGGAAACCCTATGGGGTAGTTCTGCTCTGTCTTATATGGTTGTTATGAGTCAGAATCATTTCAACAGCGCATAACAACAAAGCAACAACCACCTTTTGTGTAAATGACCCATGAAATCAGCATATCTGATGGTTGGCTCCCAAGCACTGTGCAGTGGTACCCATCTATAAGACAGAGTAGAACTGCCCCATAGGGTTTCCAAGGAGCTACTGGTGAATTTGAACTGCTGACCTTTTGGTAAGCAGCTGTAGCTTGCTGTAGTTCTTGACCACTGCCCCACCAGGTCTCCGAATATGTCCTGTAGGCATTAATTGAAGGAGCCCTGGTGGTGCAATGGTTAAGTGCTCAGCTGCCAACCTTAAAGCTTGGTGGTTTGAACCCATCCAGTGGCTCCATGGGAGTAAGGCCTGGATTTGCTCCCGTAAATATTACAGACTAGTTCTACTCTGTCACATGGGGTCACAATGAGTCAAAATCAACTTGATGACACCGTACCTAACTGTAATAACAGACATTAATTGAGAGTAATGTCCAGCTGTACTTTTGTTTTTGTGTGTCTTTTCTCTTAGTGAAGTTTCCCACCAAAATAAATAGTTTCTTAAACTATTCTTAGTATTATTTACTGGTTTTAGCTGACTCATAAGACTTGGTATGAATCTTCTCTAAAGGGTAGCCATGTAACTGAAGGAGCTAACTGAAAATTTGCATTTCTCATCAGTTTTACTGCTTACCCCACTCAGATACAGCTCTTGGACATCGCCAGGATTCTTGGTGATTCCCCCTTCTAAATTACCTTTTACACTAGCAAAACTCTGTTCCCTAATGACAAACATTAATTTTTTGTTCCTAGTTTTCTAGAAGTCCCTGGGAAATACTTATTAGAGAAACTTGAATCAATATATATTGATTTTGATTTCTTTTTGTTGATTAGGGAAAGGTGACATTTCTTAACTTCTAGAGTATGAATGAAAAACAAGTACTATCCTAAATGTGAGACAAATTAGATATTAATCTTTATCCCTAATCTAACATTCCCTCTGAGCACAATTATAGCACAGTTACAGAAAAATGTTGTACATAAGGTCATTATGAATTGGAACTGACTTGGGCGACACCTAATAACAACAGTTTGTGGCATAATCCTAGATTTGAGGAAATGAGACACTTCACAATTAGAAATTGTCCATATTTATCCTTTTGTTCTTAAGTACTACTCATTCTTTGTGAGCCTCTGTTTCCCATGTGATCCCATCTATGTAATGTGCTGTATATAAGGCAGGTTTTTTTTTTTTTATTGTTGTGCTTTAAGTGAAAGTTTACAATTTAGTCTCTCATACAAAAATTTATACATACATTGTTATGTGACCCTAGTTGCTCTCCCTATACTGTGACAGCACACTCCTCCTTTCCACCCCAGATTTCCCATGTCCATTAAACCAGCTCCTGACCCTCTCTGCTTTCTCATCTCGCCTCTGGACAGAAGCTGCCCACTTAGTCTCATGTATCTACTTGAGCTAAGAAGCACACTCTTCACAAGTATTATTTTATATCCCATAGTCCAGTCTAATCTTTGTCTAAAGAGTTGGCCTCAGGAATGGTTTTAGTTTTGGGCTAACAGAGAGTCTGGGGGCCATGTCTTCTGGGGTCCCTCCAGTCTCAGTCAGACCATTAAGTCTGGTCTTTTTACTAGAATTTGAGTTCTGCATCCCACTTTTCTCCTGCTCTGTCAAGGACTCTAAGGCAGGGTTTTAAAGTGTTTGTAATGTATCAACTCAAACTCAGATGGGCTAAGATAGAGCTCTTCATTTTTGTGAATGTCTCCATGCCTGGCCCAGGGACACTTCTAGCACTCACTCCATGCAGGCACCAGATATTAACTTACAGAAACCTCATAAAACACTGTATACCCTATTGTACAGAAGAGGAAACTAAGACAAAAAGGATAGGCGCTTGACCAAGCTCACACCGGCTGTGAGTGCCAATGAACCCAGGTACACTAGCCCTGGAGTCCGTTCGCTTAACTACCTGTCTCTCCAATGCAGCCACCTGCACAAACACTTATAATAGTCTTTTCATTGATGCTCTCTCTTCCCAACAATTTCTCTGGTATTTCTGTCTCTTCCTTTTCATTCCAACTGTCTTTTTCCTAATCTAGTTTCTGGTGTGACTCTTCTGTGCAACCTATGCTTCCCATGCAGGACATTGCCTCCCTATCACAGCTCACAGTCCACCCGTTGCCTTGTTGAAGCTTTCTTGGTTTTCAGTGAGTCCAAGAAATCCCAGATCTTTACAAATAAGAAGACAATTCTTCCCTATAAGCATGGAATTCCTATGATTTTCCCATTCTGATGCATGATCATTGTGCTAGACCCAAGACAAATATTTCATTTTAGAGAGTGTGCTCATTTACTTTTGCTGTGTTTTCTATGTGTTTGTGTTAATATTTGTAATTCAATTCTAAGCACCCAATGGAGTGTTGTTAATAGCTATCTTTGATGGTAGTGATATTAGTTATTAACAATGATAATACTCAGTTGTGGTATGGGAAGGTGATGTTTTGCTGTCCCTGCTGAAATAAAGCAAGATGACTTACTGGTTGTTGTCTTCGTCTCCTTTTCCATCATTGTGAACATGTGCTCATAATGCTCATAGTGTTCGAGGCACACTTCTGAAATAGATTATTTCACTTAATTCTCACCACCAATATGTTGTTGTTGTTGTTAGGTGCTATCCAGACAGCTCTGACTCATAGCGACCCTAGGTACAACAGAACAAAACGCTGCCCAGTCCTACTCCATCCTCACAATCGTTGTTTTGCTTGAGCCCATCGTCATAGCCACTGTGTCAATCCATCTCATTGAGAGTCTTCTTCTTTTTCACTGACCCTCTGCTTTACCAAGCATGATGTCCTTCTCCAGGGACTGATCCCTCCTGATAACATG
>NW_004444032.1:10810559-10865731 GCF_000243295.1 Trichechus manatus latirostris | reverse complement strand
TCAAGGTGACATCTTTGCTTTTTAACACTTTAAAAAGATATTTTGCAACAGATTTGCCCAATGCAATGCATCATTTGAATTCTTGACCGCTGCTTCCATGGGTGTTGATTGTGGATCCAAGTAAAGTGAAATCCTTGACAACTTCAATATTTTCTCTATCTTGATGTTGCATATTGGTCCAGTTGTGAGGATTTTTGTTTTCTTTATGTTGAGGTGTAATCCATACTGAAGGCTGTAGTCTTTGATCTTCATCAGTAAGTGCTACAAGTCCTCCTCACTTTCAGCAAGCAAAACTTGTGTCATCTGCCTATCACAGGTTGTTAATGAGTCTTCCTCCAATCTTGATACCCCATTCTTCTTCATATAGTCCAGCCTCTTGGATTATTTGCTCAGCATACAGACTAAATAAGTATGGTAAAAAGATGCAACCCTGATACACACCTTTCCTAATTTTAAACCACGCAGTATCCTCTTGTTCTGTTCCAGTTGACTGCCTCTTGGTCTATGCACAAGTTCCTCATGAGCACAATTAAGTGTTCTGGGATTCCTGTCCTTCTCAGTGTTATCCATGATTTGTTGTGATCCACAAAGTCAAATGCCTTTGCATGGTCAATAAAGTATAGGTAAACATCTTTCTGGTATTCTCTGCTTATGTGAATAATATCCACCAATATGAGGAAACAGGTATTAAAATAACTTACCCTAGCTCATATATAGCAAAGCCAGGATTCAAACACATGACAATGACTTCAAAATCAGTGGTCTTGATGGCTGCTGTAAATATTAATGGCTTATAGAATCCTTGGCAAGCCTCAGATAAATGGTTCTCTACTCCACTCTGTGATCTTGGGCAAGTTACATGACCTTTTGTGCCTTATTTTTTCTGCCTGCATTTTATTTTAATAGTAAAACCAGAAAGCTGCACAATGCAATTTCACATTTAATATTTTCCATTTGGATTCATACCTTGAAATTAAATTATATTAGCAAATTTGTGTAGATACTATGAGAAATCTTAGAGTTGGAATATTAATTCATTGATTAAATACTTTAACTTACTGTGAAATTTTTATTACTCAAGATTGGTAAATATGCAATATTTTAGTTTTCATGATTGAGCAAAACAATATAGAGCAGACTCGTGATGATGATGATTGTATATGCTTTTAGGAATCAAGGATGAGAAGTGGAGTGAAGCTGCCTTTTTAGGAATCCAGCTTCACTTTCCATCAAATGATATGAAATACTGCCATCAAAGTCTACTTCATTCTATTTTTAATAATCTTTAAATATATACTACACATGCTTTGTAGAAAATAAGAAAATTTAGGCAAGCAAAAATTTAAAAATAAAATAAAACATCACATTCCCTCTACACAGAGATCAGCACTGTACCACTCTCCTGCATATCCTTCCAGATCCCTTTGCATGCATGCATGTGTGCATTTGAAAATATTCATTTGTAATTAATCAAAAATGTTATCATATTATACTCACAGTTATATAGTCTATTGAGCACATAATTATTTTTAAATTCATTGATTTCTTTTCCATTTAAGTAAAATTTCATCTTATTTAAAACCAAGTCCATATTCATATTTCCCTACTTGATCCAGTATTTTTCTGTACCGTTGCTTTGTTCAAACCAGTATAATTGCATCTGGTTATTATCTCTTAAGTCTCATTTAATTTAACACAGTCCTCCTTTTTTATGGCATTAGCTTGTTAAAAAGTGCCATTTCGTTTTAAAATGTAATAATCCAATCCTTGACTGAGGATCTCGATCATGATCAGGATAAAATTTGATGTGGCATTACAGGAGCTTCCTTCACAGACACTCCAGAAGATTGATAACAAATATTAATGATACTAATAAAAGAGATTTCCAATTTAAAATAGTCCTAATCTTAATGAAAGTATCAAGATTTTATTCTTTTGGAACCAGAGGCAGTGAAATTGAGAATTGTTTTCAAACAAATGGCTCTGAATTAAACTGACATATTCTGTGAATTATAAATCCTACCAACATATTGTCCATGGTGAGAACAACTACCAGAACTCTGTAGGGAATAAGTGCTTCATTCAGATATAAGTTTGAGAACCTATTAAAATGTTTTTCTGTGCAATTTGGCCTTTCTAAAGTTTTCTTTTAATGATAAAAAAAGTTTTTCTTTATACAAATTCTTCCCAGTTGGAACACCTATATACCCTATAATTTCTTACTTTATCTACTGCAGAATGAATAGCAAATGGCAGGTAAATCAACTAACATCATAAAAGCTTTAATATAATTACACCTGGTTCTTATAATCCTCTTTCCATCTCATCAATTGCCTCCATTAGTTGCAAAGAAAATAAGTATTCATTCAATGCTAACTTTGTGCCTATTTATACAGGAGGCAGCATGTATTATGGTGAAAATCTTGGGCTCTGGAGTGAGGCAGAGCTGGCATAAAATCCCTCCTCTACTCTGTGACCTTCGGCAAGTTGTATAACCACTCTGTGCCTCATTTTTCCTGGCTGTAAAATGAGAATAAAACCATTGCTATTTCATAGGGTTGTTGTGAGAACATGTGAGATATCCAAGTCAAACATTTAGCATAATGCCCAGCACGTAGCAAACACTAAATAAGTCTTAGCATAAATTTTGAAAAACAGTTGAGTTTGACAAATGGCACTGCTCTAGAAAATGTTTCTTGATATTCACCCTTCACTAAGAGAAGCAACAAAAGTGAAAAGTAAGACATTAACTTCTGGAAGATCCAGATTTAAATCAGAATTAGAATTTGATCTGCTTCTAAAGACCTTCAAAGAGGTCTATTTTGAGATTCAGTTTACTTCAGTTGGACAAACATTTGCATTTTTTTTTTTATGAAAAGGCATTATGCTAGGCCTGATAGCACAGTGTCTGACAGCTATGGCTGCTAACCAAAGGGTTGGGAGTTTGAATCCACCAGCCGCTCCCTGGAAACCCTATGCGGCAGTTCTGCTCTGTCCTGTAGAGTCGCTATGAGTCAGAATTGACTCAACGGCAACAGGTTTAAGGTGAATAAAAAGATTTTGAAATTATGACCTCAAAGAGCCTGTGGCTCCTGAATAGAGAATATAGATAGGAGAATGACGTATGTGCTGAAAATACATAAGTGAAGTATTATAGAGAAGCTTTATTTTCTGTTGCAGAGAGAGAAGTTTGGGTCTTGTTAGTGGAGAAAATGGAGAAAGCACATTCCAAGATAAAATTGTTGGAAGAGACAAAGACACAGGGGTTAAACATAATATACAGTGTGCTAGGAAACAGTGAACCCACTGGGGTGGCTGAAGCACTGGGTATTGAGAAAAGAGAAAAGAAATACAGACTGGGTCCAAATTATGGTGTGCATAGAATCTCGTAAAGAAACTTGAATTTCAGTTTACAGGCTATGGGAGCCATTGTGGGTTGTTGAAATGAGAAGAGACATATTATAATCAATTTAACAATATTCTTCTCTAGGAATTCTTCCTTAAGCATAAAACACCCCCTGTAAGCAATAAACTTACTCTCATTAAGTTCTTAGTACAGCTGGGAAAACCCTTGTTTCTAATGATACATACACATTATTTCCCAGTGTTTATTCTCTTGATCAGTAGGCACTAGTGGGAGTAATGGTGCAGATGAAAATTCAGAAAGATGTGACCCATTATCATCAACAAAACCCCAGAATATTTTTTGTTAACCATCTCCTGTCTCTGTCATGTACTTTTAATCTTTTAGCTAAACCAGCGTTCCTTAGCATATTGTTGTAATTGTTGTTGTTGGGTGTTGTCGAGTCAGATCCGACTCATAGCGATCCTATGTACAACAGAACAAAACACTGCCTGGTTCTGAGCCATCCTCACAATCATTGTTGCTTGAGCCCATTGCTGCAGCCACTGTGTCAATCCATCTTGTAGAAGGTCTTCCTCTTTTTCGCTGACTGTCTACTTTACCAAGCATGATGTCCTTCTCCAGGGAGCGGTCCCTCCTGATAATATGTCCAAAGTATGTGAGACAAAGTCTCGCCATCCTTGCTTCTAATGAGCATTCTGGCTGTACTTCTTCCAAGATAGATTTGTTTATTCTTCTAGCAGTCCATGGTATATTCAGTATTCTTTGCCAACACCATAATTTAAAGGCATAGATTATTCTTCAGTCTTCCTTATTCATTGTCCAGTTTTCACATGCATATGAGGCAATTGAGAACACCATGACTTGTGTTAGGAGCACTTTAGTCCTTAAAGTGACATCTTTGCTTTTAACACTTTAAAGAGATCCTTTGCATCAGATTCGCCCAATGCAATTTGTCTTTTGATTTCTTGCCTGCTGCTTCCATGGGTGTTAAATATGGTTCCAAGGAAAACAAAATCCTTGACAACTTCAATATTTTCTCTGTATATCATGATGTTGCTTATTGGTCCAGTTGTGAGGATTTTTATTTTCTTTATGATGAAGTGTAATCCATACTGAAGACTGTGGTCTTTAATCTTCATCAGTAAGTCCTTCTAGTCCTCTTCACTTTCAGCAAGCAAGGTTGCATCGTTTGCATATCAAAGGTTGTTGATGAGTCTTCCTCCAATCCTGATGCCCTGTTCTTCATACAGTCTACCTTCTCAGATTATTTGCTCAGCATACATATTGAATAAGTATGACAAAAGGATACAACCCTGATGCACACCTGCCCTGATTTTAAACCATGCTATCCCCTTGTTCTATTCGAGCTACTGCCTTTTGGTCTAAGTACAGGTTCCTCGTGAGTACAATTAAGTGTTCTGGAATTCTCATTCTTCGTAATGTTATCCATAATTTGTTATGATCCACACAGTTGAATGCCTTTGCATAGTCAATAAAACACAGGTAAACATCTTCCTCGAATTCTTTCAGAAATTACATTCTCTTGGATCATCTTTCTTTGGAATGGGTACAGATATGGATCTCCTCCAGCTGGTTGGCCAGGTAGCTGTCTTCCAAATTTCTTGGCGTAGATAAGTCAGCACTTCCAACACTGTATCCGTTTGTTCCAACATCTCAATTGATATTCCGTCAGTTCCTGGAGCCTTGTTTTTTGCCAATGCCTTCAGTGCAGCTTGGACCTCTTCCTTCAATACCTTCGGTTCTTGATCATATGCTACTTCCTGAAATGATTGAATGTTGACCAACTCTTTTTGGTACAGTGACTCTGTAAGATGTATTCCTTCCATCTTCTTTTGATGCTTCCTACGTCATTTAGTATTTTCCTCAAAGAATCCTTTAATATTGCAACTTGAGGCTTGAATTTTTCTTTAGTTCTTTCAGCTTGAGAAATGCCGAGTGTGTTCTTCCCTTTAGGTTTTTTTATCTCCAGGTCTTTGCACATTTCATTATAGTACTTTACTTTGTAATTTAGCATATTACTTGTACTTTAAAGTTCTTTGGAATATTAAAAATCACGGCCTATAGAAAGAGTTCTGTGGTCAATTACGTTTGTGGAACACTCATGCTTATAATTCCCATGTGGTGACTTAGAGTTCACCACATTTTTGAGAAGTCTTGCAATAAAGAAACCTGTTTTACTTTGTTTGATCTGAATTTCCAAATGCAGGAGTAACAAATTAAGAACAAGTTCTCAGAACAATTTGAGGAAATACTTGTCTAGACCATATGACTAGAATATGGTGACTGATCTGTTTCCTATTCTTCCTTGAATAGAATAACATAAAATTCCACAAGCAATAGCATTTGCTAGCAGTTGCTTAGCCTCTTAATTTTGAAAGAAACACTTAACAGATATTCTAACTGACAGTAGTCTATTTCACGACAAAGTTTTCTTCTTTCCCCAATGTAACATGCTTTGAATCTGTGCTTACTGAGCTTAGGGAAACTGGAGAGGTAACACTTTTTATTATTGAAAACACTTACTAGATGTTCTCCCAAGCATTTTTCATTAACAAAACATCTAGCTACTTCCACCTAAAATGGGGATGCCAAAAGGAGTCTCTTAGTCTGTGGTTATTATAGAAAAACTAAACAAACAAACAAAATCCCATCACAATATTCCGGCTTGAAGATACCACACAGGAGATGTGAAATAGCAAATGAATGTGACAGAGCCATCCTTGTGAAAGGATTGGTAAGCTATATTTCAGATGATGTTGTGTGATAATATTGTTCCTGACTTTTGTCATCCCATAAATATGTAATACTGAAATGTTGGAGAAAATGAAAGTATATAAATGACTTCTATGGAAAGCCTGAAATGACCAATTTCCAAGGAATCCATGTTCCTTAGACTCCCTCTTATTTTTATTGCTAAATTTATTAAAAAATGAGTTTTAAAGAAATTATTTTCACTAAAATTTTCTTATTAAAAAAGTTAGAAAATGAGCATACTCCCTAGGAGCAAACATCTGGAGCAATGTTAAATACCTTAAACCAGTAAAGGTACCATTTGATAAATCAGGTTGGTCTGTGTTGAGTATCTTCATTGGTCTCTACAGAAAATAATTCCTTCCAGGCAGTTTCATTCATTAATTCACTCATTCATTAAATACTTATCAAGTATTTGCTGTGTGCCAGGCCCTGTGCTAGGCAGTGGGGTTAGAGTGGTGGACAAATAAAATGTGGTCTCTGCTCTCATGAAGCCTACATTTAAGAGGGGAAGATAAACATTAATCAAATAATCATACCAATGAGTGGATGATTATGAACTAGTTATGTGTTTTAAAGAAAAGAACAATGTTCTACAAGAGCATTAACAAAGGAACCTGATATGTCAAGCAGGTCTCCACTGAGGAAGTTAACACTTATCTAAATCTGAAGGATAAGCAGCAATTTACCAGATAAGAGGTCGAGGGAAAAGCTTTCTGTATATAAGAACAGCTTATGAAAAGGACTAGTGGCTGATTCAGTTGAACCCCATCCTATGGAGAATAACTACTGAAATCTCTGAAGTGTGATAGCTCTGTCTATATTTTGCATGGAGGAAAGATTGGAAGAATGAGTATAAAAATGTTAACAGTAAAAGTGCTTTTCTTTTTTTACTTACTGTTTTTTTCTTGTTTTTTACAATGAACATGTAATATTTTTAAAATTAAAAAGTTATAAAAAGCCAGAAAGGACTTTTACTAGATTGATAGTTTTATACAAACCCTTTTATGAGAATTTATTGTCTTAATAAACCTGTTGATTGGTTGAGAAATTATTTTATTTTCCACAAAATTACCTGACACTGGAAGACATTTGGCCTGCTGGTTTCTGGGACTTCAGTACTGGAGATTTATAGAAACTGTAGCTCCTAAATGAGCAAGAGCCAAGATCATGGACCTTGGGAGCTGTTGGGGCAGTTTTGGTGTCTGCTTCTTAGGTCCTTTCTCCTCTCCACCAGTCCAAACATTCACTTGTACACAGAAAGTCTTAATTAGATCATGGAGTCCTCTAGAGAAAAAATGGCAGCTGGGTGGAGGTAGAAAACAACCAAGGCAATTCAGCTCATCTTGATTCATCACTGGTCAGTGGTTTACAGTTTTACATGTTCTTAAACTACCCATGTCCCTGTTATGGGGATCTGTGGCGTATGGATTTGGGGTCCTCTGAGTGCTACTTACAAGTGTGCTTCACACATTCTGTGTCTTTGGATCTTAAATCTCTCTGGGGAATTCAGATAAATACTTAAAGTCTACTAATAAAAGAGTCTCACCAAGTTGCAGGCACTCCTTAGTACGCTGCTGTGCAGTTAGCTATCAGCTGTTAGGTCTTAAATCTAATGCACAAATAAATCTCCTCCTGGGTGTAACAGGAATGTCCTGTGGTGATAGTGAGCACTGGCTGAGGATGGGGAGGTCCCTGAAGGACATTGCCCCAGAACACAATTTGGGGTATAATAGTCTGGTTAAAATAGCCTTTTGAGAGGTCTGTGCAAAACCACTGGGGAAACCACACACTTGTGCTGTAGTGGGGGATTTCCCTCAAAGAGGGAATTGTGTTCAGTTCCCATTTCTACCAGCCCTGCAAAGTTTCTGACCCTTCCCTGCTCTAGTACCTGTTTTCTATCCCTCATCCTCATGTTTGTGCCTACTGTATATGACAAGCAGATTGATACATCATGTTTGTGTAGCAGTTTTTTCTTTCCTAGCACTTTCTCACGCATCATCTCTTTTGTAGTTCACAATTAATCTGTGAGGATGGTGAAAACAGATTTCATTATCTTCACATGTGGAAAAGAAAACTGAAACTTTAGGATGAAGGTTATAATGTTTAAATGGTATTTATTCATCACAGTGTTATACCAGATTAAACATTTTGAAGCATTCCATCATGGATACAAGTATGGAGAGAAGAAAGTGGTACATAGTAAGTAGATCAGGACCTTAGAGGAAGACAGACCCCAGTGTGAATCCTGGTGCTCTGTGACCTATGGTTAATCACTTAACCTTTCTGAACCTTGTTCCTTGACTGAAAATTAGGAATAATCATTCTACTGCACAGAATTGTTGTGAAGACTAAATGAGATTACCTGTGAAAATTATTTAGCTCTGTGCCTGATGCATTCAATGCATGATACTCCTTAATTTCCAGAAGACATAAGGTGGACTGATACTCAAATTAACACCCAATTGTGAGTAGCCAGTTGGAGACAGCCCTGCCCAATTGCAGACGAAAAATCATGGGGAAATGCCCTTCCATGAGATAGAAAATGTATTTCGAATGGAAAAGAGAATAAACAACAGCTTTACTTGGACAATCAGAGTGGACTATTCTCAGAAAATCTCAAGGACATGTAATTGTACATCTTGAACATTAGTTATTTATGCCCAGTTGCTGAGTTGAGAGTTGCCTCTTTGTATAGCTCTCTGTTGAGAGCTGTTTTGAATCACTTCATTAGAAAGTTAAGTGTCTGAAAGAAAATAACAAATTATGAAACATATCCCACTATTGTTTTACACACAGAATGTCCCAGAGCTGAAATTATGGCCAGAACAGGGCCATGCATAAAACAGGCATTCACTATGCAAATAAATTAACGGTGACAAAGTCTTGAATAACCCATGGGCAAAATCAGGAATTTATATCAGTAGATGCTTCCTGCTTGCATGTAAACTAGAGTGGGAGTGGGGTGGCAGGAATTGTAATTTATTTGGAGAAGTGTGAGACTCACCCATTCATGAAATAAAGTACTGGTTCTGGCCTTTTAGAGAACCACTTATGAGGGGTGCCGTGATGGAGCAAGGAGACCCGCATTCCCATCTTATTTCTGCCACTGGTCAATTATATCACTTAGCTTTGCTGGGTGACATGGTCCTCTTCTGTTAAATGCCAGGCTAGTCTGGCACAGACATTCTAAACTTCTTCGAGGCCCTTGAATAAGGATGCTCCTTAACAACGAAAAAAGCTTTCTGTGCTTCACTCTCCCTCCCACTGTTCCCCCTTAGTTCATGGTTTTATCATTTCTCATCCAGATTATTACAGTAGTCCTAACCGGGTTCCTTGCCTCCATTCTCACTCCCTCAAGTCCCTCTACTGTATTGCTTTAGAAAAAATTATCTTTCTAAAATATCAAACTCATCAAGTCACTTCCCACTTTTAGGACTTTAGTGTCTTCTCACTGGTCTCAGGATGAAGCATGTATTTGGCATACAAGGCCCTCCATGATCGGGCCCTGTAATGGTTAAGTTGTGTGTCAACTTGACTGGGCCGTAATTCTCAGTGATTTGGCAGTTATGATGGAGTTTGGCAGTTGTATAATGACGTAATCACTTCCATGATGAGATCTGCTATGAGTAGCCAATCAGCTGAAAGAGAGTTTCCTTGGGGGTGTGGCCTACATCCAGTATATGTGGACTTTCTGACAAAGCTCACTGGCTTTTGCTGTGCTCTGGATCCTGCATTCAGCTTGTCAACATCTTACCTCTGGTTCTTGGGACTTGAGACAGCAGCCTTCACAGCTTGTGATTCAGCAGCCTCCCGTCTGACCTGTGGATCTTGGGTTCTTCAGCCCCTGCAGCATGTGAGTCAGGAAGAGCCTCCAGCCTGATGCCTGACCCACAGACTTAGGACTTGCCAGCCTCTACAACCACGTGAGCCATTTCCTTGAGATAAATCTCTCTCTCTCTGTATGTTGATACGTATGTGCACACACACACACACACACACACACACACACACACACTTCACCGGTTTTGCTTCTCTAGAGAACCTAGCCTAAGACAGGCCTCAATCCATCTTTCCAACCACATCTCATTTCCCTCACCCTAGGAGAAGGAACTGGCAATCTGCTCCTGTAAAGATTACAGCCTCGGAAACCCTATGGAACCATTCTACTCAGTCAAGTGGCATCACTATGAGTCAAAATTAACTCAATGGCACCTGATAACAACAACAACAGGTTCTGGCCACACAAAATTACTTGCAGGTCTCCAACGTACCTGGATTTTTTTGCTTCTGTACATTTGCTTATGCTGCTTTCTCTGCCTGGGGTGTTCTCCCTGTTGAATTTGTCTCCCCAAAACAAACTGTAAGTCCCTGTCTAATTCATCTGTCTCCAGTGCCTGTTGCTGTGCTTGACACGTAGCAAGACTTCATCTTCTAGTGAAAGAAAGAGTGAATGAATGTCGATGGTTCAGATTTCAAACTAGATAGTCAAGAGGGTATTTTATTTTTAGTGCTCTTTAAATTATAGCCCATAGCCTACTCACACAAAAAACCAGTCCTGCCTGTAGTATAAATGGAAATTTGCAACACGGAGGCCAAACTCATTAATTTTATGGAGATCACTGGTACAGAAAGGTGGTTCCCAGGCAGAGTTCTTGTTCTCTAAAGGAGGAGTTCTGGGCTCTGGTGACTTGTACATCCTTTTAAAAGGCAGTAGATGCCAGCGTGGAGGAGCAGTGGGGACCAGACATGGGAAGTATCATGGCCACAGAAAAAGGAAAAGGAAATGTTATTGGAGACTGGGAATCAGGAAAGACGCTGAGGGCGTGGGAGCTGGTGAGGAATCCAGTGTGGTAATGAAAATATTTTGAAGGAGATTATTGTTGAGCATATGGGAAGTTGAAATTTTAAAATGTCTGCTGAGTACAAAATGTTTGAACACCGCCACCCAAAGCATTTCTGAATGCCGGTGCTTATGGAGATGGCTCTTTTATGAAGGATATGGGCTCAAGGACTAAGTGTTAGATCTTGTAGTGAAAGATATAGCACTGTGAGGTAGCTGCTGTTGGGCCTTGCCCAGATCTGCACCAGCGCACTCGCCTCACAAACACACACCCACCCATGAGTGTTGGCTGCTAATAGCTCACAGTTGCAGTTGTACATTTCACTGGAGAGTTGCACTTGTTGGAGGGGAATTGCCTCACTTGAGAGGTTATATACTCTTCCCTCCCCTTAGGGGCGCCCTACAGTGGATGACTGATTATTTCAGGGGCCTAAAAACCCATCTCCTTTTCCTTGGGGTAAAATAACTCTGTGGTGGTTGCTATTAATTATCATGCAGAGGTTGGACTCCAGTTGAACTACATTCTTGCTTAGCTCCTTCCCCTGCTGTCTCCTGCTGCCTTACTTCCTTAAAATTTATCTCCTGAGAACACTTCCTCAATAAATCACTTGCAAAAATCACTTAGCTTGGACTCTGCTTCTAGGGAACCCAACCTGAGACACACTGGTGGTCCAGAAGCCCTCTCGTTGAGTCAGAACCTTCCCTGAATCAAGGGTTTGGGAGTGTGGCTGCCAGTCATACATTTGCATAGAGGGAGCCTCTTTCAAGCCACCATTCTCACCCTGAATAAGTGTCCCACCAGTGGTGTAGATTAGCAAGGCTCTTCTTTGAGTCTGTCCTTTTAGACTCTTATGTGATTCTCTCCCTGCTTAAATGTACATAGTAGACAGAGTGAGTCAGTCATTTGTCACAAATGGGGCTAAAAGAAGATACTGCCTTTCTGAAATTTGCTTTTCTTGTTGTTCCTTCTCCCTGCCACCCCCTCGAGCCCCAGAGCGGCACTTGCTTGCATCTCAGGAACATTGAACAGATTTAGAACCCAAAAGGCAGCTGGCAAGTTGCCCAGTGTGCCGTATGCCACCTTTTCCCACTCCAAGTGTTCTCCCTCTTGACTGGCAGCTCACAGGCTGGCTGTAGTCCAGTCTAAGAAAAGGAGAAGAGCTGGGAAGAGATGTTCAGCATAATTCTTCACAAAGCCAAGTCTCCATCTGGGTTTTAGTGTGTAGGACAGTATTTATCATCTACTATATGGAAATGCACACAGAGTTACAGCACGTGTGTTGCATGCACTTTGTGCCCTGAATAATGTAGACACACATGGGACCACATGGATACTCTTGACCTTGGTTTTGCAGAGAATTTGAAGTGATGCAGGGATAATCCCTAAGTCATTGATCTCTGAATTAAAATATTGACTTCAAAATAGATGGAGTCATTAAATTCTATGAAAATGTGCTAAATGTGATAAAAACAAAAGTTTGGGAACCACTCTGCCAACTGATCAAAGGACAAGAGCGAGTCAATTGTTCTCACTCTTACTCCTGATTTGTTTTGTGAGATTGATTCTGTCCCCTTAGGTGCTCTGCTCATCATAAAGTAGGGTGGGAAAATCTCTAGCAAGAGGTGATGCTTAATTGCTTGTTGATAAATGGTTTTTGGATGCTGAGATTATATAGCAAAGGTATAAACCACTGTGACTGCTAATTCACCATTATATAAATTTTATGTTTGATTGTGATTTATTTTTCTCAATTTTTTTAGTCAAAGAGCAAGGTTTTTAAATTGAGAAGCCACAGACTTTTGAAGCTACATAGTTATTTTTACTTGTTATATCAAGACAAAAAAGGTATATCACATAAAGGAGATGTAAAAGTAAATATGTGGGCGAGATACTCTTGACACATTTTTAAATATTTATTTCTTCCCAGTCACTTAGTAAAAATTCTTAAACTTGTATTACTCAGTGGATTTTAGACATGTAGTCATTTTATATAAGACATTGATTCAAATAATGAGCAGAGTTGGCTTATGTGGCCACTTTATTGATGTGTCTTTTATACATTATCCTTGAGATTTTCAAGTCTTACTAATCATCATAGGCCTGGGACTAGAATTTTTAATTCCTTTTCCCTTCCCCCTTCAATGATTTGCACTCTTTGTTTTAAGTTCGTTATATCCTTTCTCTGTTAAGAAAACCCCTGTATCTCTGCTCTGACTTCTTCCTCGATCAGATTTTGAATGTGTTCTGTTCTACTACTTCTGACTCTGTAAGATAAAGGGCAACTGGACTGGGGTAGACAGGTACTAGTGACATGCCCCAATCCACACTCAAAGCACATTTCCCTTAGAGAGTGGTAAGATCTTTGGGAGAAAAGGGCCAAAAAGGCAGTCACACTGCTTTTCATCTTACCCACTTGAGTTTGAGATACTGGGCCATTCCTGTTCACCTTGGGGATGTGACTTCTCCCCCCACCACCATCCACGTCTTTTACTGGATGTGTATCCTCCCTTATAAACCATGATGTTTTCCAGCTGAAGTTCCATGTTCATATTCCTGTCTAGGTATCTTGGTTTAGCGTTACAGATAAAGAAATGGTCTTGTTACCCTTGGCAAAATATCAAGATCTTTTCCGTGTAAAAAAACAAATTACAGATGGGGGTCTGGGAGGTGGTGGGCTGGAGGAAGACATAAAAACAGCAGCTTCGCATGGCCTCAGGATGGACAGGGAAATATCTGGGCAGTAGCAGATACCTACTGGGGAGTAAATCAGATCACAGTATGTGAAGGCCGACTGGCCAGCCACTCAGGGTTCTCTCACATCCCCCTTCACACTGTGAGCACTAAGCAGCTTGGGGTGGGAGGATAGAGGCATGAAACAAACAAGTACAGAATTCTAATCCTTTTACATTTAAAAGTGATTTCTATTGTAGCCTGTGTTTATATCATCCAAATGAAACATTCTAATATACCCAAAGTAATCAATAAAAAATTTTCCCATCCAAATTAAAATGACCAACACAGAACACAATATACAAAATTTTCCATTAAAATTGTTTTTATATTGCTTAATTTACAATCCTTAATTTCATTCTCTTCACATTTTTAACATAAATATTCTCATTCAAAAACTAGATTTATTTTCCAAGGAAATGTGCACGTGTTTGTGTGTTTATCAGTATTGGAATGTTTGTGTAGAAAAAAATTAATTTGGATTTGAATGATTCTTTAATATGTGCTGGTTCACCAGGAATTAATTTATTTAAAACTATGAAAGATCTTTTTTCTGTTCTAGCATAAATTCTCAACCAATAGATAAGAACTATAGGATCATTTAATAACAATGCTGTTATGAGTTGGAATTTACTTTTAAATGTTTATTTTGCATTTGATGTCCTATTAAATGATTGTTCCCGTTTTCTTATTTATAAGTAATTAACAGGAAACAACATAAATAAAAGTTTCTTTAATAAAAACAGAATTGTTGTTATGTGCTGTCTAGTCAGCTCTGACTCACAGCAACCTTACGAATAGAAACATGATAGCAGCACTTATTTACCAGAAACCCCCTTGATATTCTTGAAGCTCTGGACCATCAGTGCAAAGAGGAGACTGGCTTGCCCCAAATTGTTTACTGAGAAGTTTTAGGAAAATGGTTGGGTTTCAAGCTGGTTACCTTGGTAATGGATACATTCAGGTCAGACCCTGGACTGTCTTGAAGTCACCAAGGAAATGGTACCTTGTGAGGCCCGTTGGGAGATAGCCCTGCCTACAGCCTTCCCCTGGCACATCCTAAGTGTTTGATTGACTGTTTTCCACTTGCAACCTTGTACATTTATCACAGAAGAGCTTCATAAATATTGTATAATAATAAATATTCAAGACATATGGTTTGGGATTTTTATGTAAATTCTATGAAAATATATTCAGCTTTTACATTCACTTATACTACCATGTCCACTAATTTAAAAGATATTCAACTCAAGAGAGCCCCCAAATTCCTTACTTTCCGATTCAAAATGCCTGTATTTTAACTCACCCTTTCTCCCTTCCTTTCTGTTCTAGAGGAGGATGTAGATGCTCACCTTGTTCCTTCCATTTGCATCTTTGATCCCATTCACGTCTGCCTCTTTGAGAACCTTCATCCATAAATCACCTCTGCCCACTTTCATCTCTCCTTTTCCGCCGTATTCTTCTCCTGAGTCTGTAAACATGGACAAGTCTCCCTGATTCTAAAAGACAAAGCATAAAAATCTTCACTTTCTCCTTCAAGCAATTCTCCTTTATACCTTATTTATTTAATCTTCAAATTTCTGAAAACATAATAAGTGTGTACTGTTGCACTTCGTTTTCCATATGCTCTTTACTAAAAAAAAAAAAAAAATCCAAAAAACAAAACTCACTGCTGTAGAGCCGATTCCAGTTCATAGCGACTCTATAGGACAGAGTAGAACTGCCCATAGGGGTCCAAAGTTGTAAATTTTTAGAGAAGCAGACCACCACATCTTTCTCCTGCAGAGCACCCGGTGGGTTCGAACTGCCGAACTTTCAGTTAGCAGCCAAGCGCTTTTAACCACTGCACCATGCTCTATATGCTCGTTAGTCCTATGTAATTTAGCTAATACAAATTTACAGAGATTAAGAAATTGAAGATGTTAACCAATTTGTGCGGTCTGAAATTGATCAAATATGCAATCAAAATGCATTGATAACTACTGATGATTGGAATGTGAAAGGTGGAAACAAAGAAGTGTTGGTAGTTGGAAAATATGGCCTTGGTGATAGAAATGACACTGGAGATCACATGATAGAATTTTGCAAGACCAATGACTTCTTCACTGCAAATACCTTTTTTTTACCAGCATAAACGGTGACTATACACATGAACCTCCCCCGATGGAATACTCAGGAATCAAATTGACTACATCTGTGGAAAGAGACAATGGAGAAGCTCAATATCATCAGTCAGAGCAAGTCCAGGGACCAACTGCAGAACAGATCATCAGTTGCTCATATCCAAGTTCAAGTGGAAGCTGAAGAAAATCAAAACAAGTTCACAAGAGCCGGAGTACAAGTTGAGTATATCCCACCTGAATTAGAGACCATCTCAAGAATAGATTTGACACATCGAACACTAATGACCGAGGACCAGATGAGTTATGGAATGACATCAAGAACATCATACCTGAAAAAACCAAAAGGCCATTAAAAAAACAGCAAAGAAAGAAAAGACCAAAATGGGTATCAGAAGAACCTCTGAAACTTCCTCTTGAACAGGAGTAGCTAAAGCAAATGGAAGAAATAATGAAGTAAAAGAACTGAACAGAAGATTTCAAAGGGTGACTTGAAAAGACAAAGTAAAGTTTTATAATGAAATATGCGAAGACCTGGAGTTAGAAAACCAAAAGGGAAGAACTTGCTTGGCATTTCTCAAGCTGAAAGAACTGAAGAAAAAAATTCAAGCCTCACACTGCATTTTTGAAAGATTTTATGGGCAAAGTATTGAACGGCGCAGTAATCATCAAAAGAAGATGGAAGGAATACACAGAGTCACAGTACCAAAAAGAATTGGTCAACATTCAACCAATTCAGGAGGTAGCATATGATCAAGAACCAGAGATATTGAAGGAAGAAGTTCAAGCTGCACTGAAGGCATTGGTGAAAAACAAAGCCCCAGCAACTGATGGAATTCCTATTGAGATATTTCAACAAACGGATGTCATGCTAGAAGCGCTCACTTGTCTATGCCAAGAAATTTGGAAGACAGCTACCTGGCCAACCAACTAGAAGAGATCCATATGTGTGCCCATTCCAAAGAAAGGTGATCCAACAGAATGCAGATATTATTGAGTAATATCACATGTAAGTAAAATTTTGCTGAAGATAATTCAGAAGTGATTGCAGCCATACATCGACAGGGAACTGACAGAAGTTCAAGCCAAATTCAGAAGAGGATGTGTAACCAGGGTTATCTTTGCTAATATCAGATGAATCTTAGCTGAAAGCAGAGAATACCAGAAAGATGTTTACCTGTGTTTTATTGACTACGCAAAAGCATTTGACTATGTGGATCATAACAAGTTATGGATAACGTTTTGAAGAATGGGAATTCCAGAACACTTAATTGTGCTCATGCAGACCTGTACATAGATGTCTTAGTCATCTAGTGCTGCTCTAACAGAAATACCACAAGTGGATGGCTTTAACAAAGAGAAGTTTATTCTCTCATAGTCCAGTGGGCTAGAAGAATGAATTCAGGGTGCCAGCTCCAGGGGAAGGCTTTCTCTCTCTGTTGGCTCTGGAAGAAGGTCCTTGTCATCAGTCTTCCCTTGGTCTGGGAGCATCTCAGTGCAGGAACCTTAGGTCCAAAGGATGTGCTCTGCTCCCAGCACTGCTTTCTTGGTGGTATGAGGTCCCCCATTCTCTACTTGCTTCCTTTTCCTTTTATCTCTTGTAAGATAAAAGGTAGTGCAGGCTACACCCCCGGGAAACATTGGATCAGGGATGTGACCTGAGTAAGGGAGGTGTTACTATCCCAACCTAAGGCTCTTTAACATAAAATTACAATCACAAAATGGAGGACAACCACACAATACTGGGAATCATGGCCTAGCCAAATTGATACACACATTTTTGGGGGACATAATCCATGACAATAGACTAAGAGACAGTTGTTGAAATAGAACAAACTGATACTGCGTGGTTTAAAATCAGGAAAGATGTGCATCAGGTTTGTATCCTTTCACCATGCTTATTCGATCTGTATGCTGAGTAAATAATCCAGGAAGCTGGACTGTATGAAGAAGAACAGCATCAGGCTTGGAAGAAGACTCATTAACAACCTGCAATATGCAGATGACATAACCTTGCTTGCTGAAAGTGAAGAGGACTTGAAGCATTTACTGATGAAGATCAAACACTACAGCCTTTGCTATGGATTGCATCTCAACATAAAAAAATCCTCACAACTGGATCAATAAGCAACATCATGATAAACAGAGAAAAATTGATGTGTCAAGAATTTCATTTTACTTGGACCCAAGATCAATGCCCATGGAAGCAGCAGTCAAGAAATCAAATGATCTGTTACACTGGGCAGATCTTCAAATACCTCTTTAAAGTGTTAAAAAGCAAAGATGTCACCTCGAGGACTAAGGTGTGCCTGACCCAAGCCGTGATATTTTCAGTCACCTCATATGCATGCGAAAACAGGACTATGAATAAGGAAGACTGAAGAAGAATTGATGCCTTTGAATTATGGTGTTGGCAAAGAATATTGAATATACCATGGACTGCCAAAGATTGTGAGGACGGCACAGGACCGGGCAGTGTTTCATTCGGTTGTACACGGGGTCACTATGAATTGGAACAGACTTGATGGCACCTAACAACAATGACAATTTAGCTATTTTTCCCATCTAGCTACTGGAATCTCAAAGGTTACCAATACCTCTTTAAAACCCCTCTGAAACCTTGGTGCCCATCCTTTTCATTCTAAGGAATCTGATCTCCTTACTTTCTAGAAATGTGCTTCACCTTGGCTTCCTGGGAACAGACTTTCCAATTCTCCTTTTATTTCCTTGTTGCTTCTTCTCTATCTCCCCTTTCTCCCTCAGCCCCACCCTCAAGTGTAGGTGGACATTTTGATTCTTGACTAATTTTCTGTCCCCTCAAAACTCCCTGCCTCTGAAATGTCCTCCAGTATCAGTTTCAGTGTCTCCTCTGTGTGATGACCTCCTGATCTAAACTTCAGTACCCATTCTCTCCGTAGAGCTTCTGCAGCTTAAGAGCCTGCTGGATTTTTCATCTAGCTGTCCTCTAAATACCTTCAAAACTGAACCCACCAGCCCTCTCCCAGCTGCTTCTGCTATGTTCCTAATCCTGCTGGTGATACCCACCCTCCCGGTCTTGGAGTCACTAGGATCAGTTCTGACTCAGCCCTCTCCACTTGTACCCTACATGCTTCAAAATCTTGTCTGCCACATGTTCTTGTTGTTAGTTGCTGTTGAGTTGATTCTAACTCATGGTAACCCCATGTGTGAAGAGTAGAACTGCACTCCGTAGGATTTTCAAGGCTGTAAACTTTCAGAAACAGATTGCCAGGCCTATCGTCTGAGGTGCCCCTGAGTGGGTTTGAACCAACAACTTTTCAGCTAGTAATCAAGTACTTAACCATTTGTACCATGCAGCGACTGTTTGCCACATATTCCCCCTTTATATTCTTGCATTCCTACCTCTCTTCCTTTATAATGTTCTCTGTTTATAACTTTCTTCTCATTTCTTATGGCCCTATCCTAATATCCCTCAATATCTTCAAATAAGCTTTCTCTGCTTCTTCCATGCCAGAAACGCTCCCCAACCCCCAAGACTCCTTTAACACTCAGTGTAATATGTGCAAATTGCTCCATAACCCTTAGGAAGATCATGCCTGCTTGCTTGCTTGTTTGTATATATGTTTGTTTATTTATTTATATACTTATTTAAATTAAACCTAACTTGGCTTGACTCTCCCACCAGGCTTGGTAGGAAGTTACCTCTCCCTACCTCGCTTAGACCCCCCTATGTTCTCAGACAACAACCCTGGGGCTTACATGGTCTTAGGGAAAATAGGGAGGGACCTGGTTTTAGACAGTTCTGGCAGCTTCTCACCCATGTGTTGTAGCAACATCCTGGGCAGCCTTTATGCCCTCCATGCAAAGTCTGGCACAAGGACCTTCCCACAACCTCCAGGCAGGGTGCAAGTTTTGGACCCCTGGGGACTCTGTACTCCTACTTGTTTGGAACTCAGGTCTTCTGGTCTGACCATTCCTCCCTTGAACACAAAACACCAGCCTCCATTTCCAAACCCCTCACCAGCTTAATTCCTTTCCTTTTTCCAAGTCCATGGCAAGTGACAGGAAGCAAGATTACAGTCGGTTTCCCAGTATGTCACCCTGTTTCATTGGTATTTCTATCTCTCTAAAGCATTTCTACAGTTCAAATATGACCTTTGGGAAGGCTCAACTCCTTCCTTCCCAATCCCTCTAGCCAGACAGTCACTCCTTCTTTGGGTTTTCATGGCATCTTTTCGTTTTATTTTGTCCTCAGTACACACCAGACACTCTGGACATTATCTCATTTAATCCTCACTTTTAGAGAGATGAGGTAATGGTCTGAGATTGCACAGCTAGTAAATAGGGAAACCAGAATTTTAAACTTTCTGTTTCCAACGTCTGTATTACTTCGGCTTTAATGTCATTGAATAAATGTCCCGAATATATATCTCATTATTACTACTAAACGTTAAACCCACTAAGGGCAGGAGCAGTGCTCATTCTCTGTTCCCAGAACAGAGCAGTGCATATAGAATGTGGCTGGAAACTATTTGTAGAGAGGGAGGGAGGGAAGACTCAGAAAAATTTTAGTCTAAGCTCTTACTGATTTTCCAGTGGCCCAAATTATTTTTCAGATGTCATCTCTGCCTCTTCATGATATGAAATTAAAGGCCTAAGTGAAGGAACACAGCAGTCCCTTTTGCTCACTCCATCATTTCTGCCCTAAACACCCCCTATCTCCTTAGTACCGGGGGAAATTAGCCCTTACCTTTTGGTTGTTTAGAGCTGCTGGTTGTTATTGGCTGTTTGCTGGGTAGCTGAGGCACTGGGGATGCTACAGTGGAAAAGCAGATTATCTGATTACTGTTATTATGGTCATCAAATATGATTGACAAAGCACAGAACTGAAGCATTCTTCCTAGGGCACATTTTACACATTTACAAGGTCTACTTAGGTATCAGAACAAAGCATTGCTAATTAACTGATAAAGAAGGTTGTTAGGTTTTAACCCCTAAAAGTAAAATTTCCTTTTGAACATTATTAATTTAAAATATAAATATATATTTTTAAAGGTAGGACAACAATAAAGCCAACTGAAAGACACAGTAGAAGCCTTTTTTCTCTTCATCAGCAAGAGCTGGCAGGTCTGCCACTTTTAGTAAACAGCCAATGCTATGCATTTTTGGGATCAAATCTCATTTGTTTTTCTGTTACTATGGTTACCATCCTACAGAATCCCTGCATGCACCAATAAAAA
The DNA here is from genome assembly GCF_000243295.1 of Trichechus manatus latirostris. Lineage (NCBI taxonomy): Eukaryota > Metazoa > Chordata > Mammalia > Sirenia > Trichechidae > Trichechus > Trichechus manatus. The sequence goes on along the minus strand of NW_004444032.1, from coordinate 10,844,679 downwards.
AGGAGGAAAGAAAAGAGCACAAACATAAATTTTAATATTAGCCCCCTCCCCTCAAGTGTGTAAAACGAGCTGTAAGATACACTGGGTATGGAAAGTGCCAGCCCGGAGGCTAACTGGGTGGCCCTTGCTATCTCCAGAGGGGCCAGCTGCTGGGGACCTGCATGGAGCCTGGAATCTCTTGGTACTCATGTGCCAGGGTTGCCCATTAACCCATCTCCGACACTGCTATGGAAGGCAGCGACCGCCTGGAGCGGGTAGACGCAGAGCTCTGCCTGGCTCTCTGTGATCACAGAGCCTGCACACCTAAGTCACAGAGTCCTAGCCTGTCATAGACCCACACAGGTGACCTATGAGAGGTCAGAAAAACTAGGCATCAGGGTAGGGTGGGCATAGGTGTCCACGGCATGGATGATTTTTGCGAAGTTTCTTTTTTAAAGCAGATTTGTCTTTGATCCTCAGCTTCCTAATCTCTAACAGGAGCATAAAGTAATACCTGCCTCTCAGGGTTATTTTGAGAATTAAATAGGATACCGAAAAACCAAACCAAACCTGTTGCTGTCGAATAGATTCCGACTCATAGCAACCCTATAGGACAGAGTAGAACTGCCCGTCCCATAGGGTTTCCAAGGAGTGCCTGGTGGATTTGAACTACCAACCTTTTGGTTAGCAACCAAATGCTTAACCACTGCACCACCAGGGCCCCTTAGTCACTATAAATGTATTTTGTGAACTCATAGCACTGTAAAATGTAATTTTTAATCATTGTGGTTATGGTTATTACTATGAGCACAAAATTAACCACTACTACCATGACTGGTGGCTGGGGGGAAAAAGTGAGCTATATTAAACTTTGGAGCACTGAGGCTTCCCTTGTTACCAGTTTCTGTCCCTCGTTTGAGACTTCTTATCTTTGCAGTAGAAGAGAATTGGGCCAAGAACTTTTAATCTCAAATGAATTTTAATCCTTGTTTGTTGCATTCACTTATTCTTCATTCTCTGCTCATGGAAACACTTTTTAATAAAAATTTATTTTCCCTTGACAATAAGAATGCTTAGAATTTCCAGCTCTTGGGATGCAAATGGGCCCACAATCAATTCTAAGCTAAAAACATAACATTTAAGTAAATTTTAAAATAGAAAGATGTTTTCATCTATCCTTCCTTTGGAGGAGAATTCCAAAATGTTCGGAGAATTTCTTTCCAGAAGACAGTGAATCTAAGGGCTGAGTGTGGATAACAGGACTTTTCTAGCTACAGTAACTCATTTAAGCTCAAGTTAATAATAGTGAAGTGTGATTGAAAGGCAATCATACCCCAAAAGTGATGACACAGAGCATAGCTAGTAACGCTTTTTATTGCCTTAATCTTATTCATAAGGGGAATAGCGTCATCTTGACTATTTTCTCTCTCCATTCTTTTTGTTATAAGAGTCAGGAGAACCGGAGTCTGGTTCCCACTTTGACATCAGCTTGTTGCAGTGACCTTAGGGAAAGCACTTAATCCTTATTTACCTCTTCCCTGGTTTGCAGAATGAATCACACCTTCCTATTCATCTTACTGTAGTTCTTGCTATGACTAAACAATTAATGTGAATGTGCTTTGAAAAAAAGAATTTTTTTTAATGTTATCCCAAACCTGCATTGCTTACATTTTTATTGACATTTGCCCTTAAAGGAAGAAACCCTTAAGGTTGCAGTGATGCATGACTTAGCTGTTATGCTTCAAGATCACTCCCTGTGTAGTGCCCTGTGTAGGCCCTATTGGAAAGTGCTACCACCAGCCAGTCCCTCAGTGACCCCTCCCACCCAAGCCCGTGGAGAAAGGCCTTCAAGAGATTGAGGAAATTCTTTGTGTTTGTGTTAGGCTTTAGTGCACCAATATGCTCTCATTAATTACAGTGTTTTCCCTCCACAAAGAGGCCTAGTGACTGGGAATAAGATGAATTAGCCCAATCTGTTACGTTAATTTCTTTTTATTGGGAGTTTTAAATCATTAAACTAATGATATCATCCATATTTCAAAGCACGATAATAAAACACATGCAGTCATGATCACATTTAGCCCCCAAACCATACGGAACTTGGTAAATTACCTTATATTTCAATAATATGTTCTTAACAATAGAAAAAGAAAGACACTACTGCTGGAAATAAAGAAAATAATAAAATGAGCCAGAATATTAGAAAGATGTTTTACAACTTTTATTTTTTCTCAAATGCATTTAATGTATTTTTCTTTAACAGAGGATTGAATCATAAAGATGAACACAGTATATGTGGATAAGTAAATGCGTAGACCTCACATCACCACTTACTGATTGCACGGCTATTGCCAGGACTGATTTAGTCCAAGAAGAAATGGCAATGTGGACAGATATTGGAGCCTCAGAGGTCCCATGGGTAACCATAAGCTTTTTGTTTTAATGGTTGTATTATTCTTTTGAAGTTTGTCCTTCTCAGAGATAGTTGAGGGGACTCGACAGCTTCTGGGAATCTATTTCAATAGCCTGGTGATTTTATCAATATCTTTTTGGTCCTTTCTTATCAGTTGAAGATCAATACTAGATATTTTGAAAAATAGAAAGAATTTTCTATAGCTTACTTTGTAATTTTACAACATATTGCTTGCCAAATTTCGCTTTATAAAGTTGAAGATATGTTAATATTTCACTTTTATGAAGGTAACAAAAAGATAATTAGTAGAGCTAGATAGGTATAGATGCATAGATATAGTAACTAAACTACAACTTTGGTACTAAACATTTTGTGTTTTCACAAGGGATGAGGTCCATGTGGTTTTTGTGCTATCTGTTAAATCCACCCACCTCCTCACTTTCCTCATTACATTGGGCTACTTCGCACTTTCATTCTATCTCATCTGGACTATTGTAATTGGCCCTCCTACCTTCCATCTTTCCCTCTTCCACATATTTCCCTCTCTGCAGAGGACTGAGTGACATTTCTAAACACAAATGAGATCGTTCACCAGCCTAAAAAATGCTTGAGCAAATTCCTGCCCATAGAGTAAACCTGTTCTTCTACTCAAACATGACTGCATGCCTTTCTCTGAACACTCCATGCTCCTTCACATCTCCCAGTCCCCTCTCCTGGGAATATTTCTATTGACCTTTCAATGCTTTGTCATCCTTCGGGTGTTAAGTGTGTCGGAGATGCCCTCTCAGACCTGCCCCATCTCTCTACACTGCCACTCAATTTTACCTTCCAGCTTACCCTGTAGATAGTTATGTACATGTGTTATTTTATATTGCAACTTTGTATTTACCTCTTGCCTCCACATCTTTGTCCTTAATATAGTCCCATGATTTAATAATCGAGGAGTCCTGGTACGCAGTGGTTAAGCGTTCAGCAGCTAACTGAAAGGTTGGCGGTTCCAACGCACCAGCCATTCCTCAGGAGAAAGATGTGGCAATCTGCTTCTGTAAAGATTTAAACAGCCTTGGAAACCCTATGGGGCACTTCTTCTCTGCCCTACAGGGTTGCTGTTAGTTGGAGTCGACTCAACAGCAAAGGGTTTGGGTTTTTTGTTTTATGGTTTAATTACAGTGTCTGGCAAAAAATGCTTAATAAATGTTGATTGAAGAAAGGATAGAATAAAGGAAGGAACAAATGGAATGGTCTTGATATATCCTTTTGAATTTTAAATATTATTCTTAGGTTAGTCATAAATAAATACATCCCATTTTGGTAAAAACAAACACACACATGCATGTATATATACACATATATGAAGAAAAAACTGGAAGGATGCACCTATCTCTGGTGTGTGGAATTATGGGTGCTTTTTATATTCTCTCTGATCACCTACATTTATCTATGTTTTTATAATGAATGTTTGCTTATTTTATCAGAAAGAAACATTTTTGTTTTCAAAACATTTTTTATTTCTAGAATTTTCTCGTATTCCATTTCATAGACTATGTTGGAAGGTATTGTTCTTAACCTTTAGCTATTCAATAACACAGTATAACTTTAAAAATATATACAGTGGTCGTCAACCTTAAGTTTATAAACAGTTACTGTTTCCCAGGGTTTTCTTTCCTTTTTTTTGCTACCAATTTTCATCGTATTCTTTGCCTCAGTCTTCAAATGGTAGATTTTTTTGTCCTAAATTTTTTCTCTGTATGTGTTTACCGTTATGGCATTAAATTGCATTCCTTTGATAGGAAAATTCCTCCAAAATGTCAGGGTTATTTTGAATTCAGTCAATAGTATTTAAAAGCAACAGCAATCCTTCCAGAATGAGAATTCTCTGCAGATCTAGTAAGTGCATTCCTCATTCTAGGTCCTGAATGTTGAGTACAAATGCAGTGGCCTCAGGGCTGATTCTAATACACACTGCATCACCTCTTCCTCTAGACTGGGCCTTGGATTCAACTGTCTGCCCACATTGCAATAGATCGGTAAACACCTTACTTCCTACCTGTTGATGAAATGATACTGTGTAATGGCATGAAAATCCTTGCTGGATTTCAAGATAAATTATTTGAATCACTACCCCCTTTGTTTTTGTTGTGTGGCAATATCATAAAAAATGCAATTCCTTCAGCGTGCTTTGTTCTTCATAGAGTTATTATGGCAGTATTTAGTTGGCTAATCCTCAGCAGTGCAACAGCTGGCCTGATGAAATTTTTCTAGTCTCCAAGAGTTGAAAAGTCATGCTGCTTATATGTAGTCCGTAGCACATCAAAGCAAAACTCGTTAACATTTACAGTTGTGTCAGAGTGGCACTGGTGCCCCCAAGTTAATATTCAGAAAGATAAGCATTAAGGAAAATGTATATTATTTTTCTATCCTATGGGACATAAATCATACAACCAGTGTAATTTTTGTCTTCTGACTTTGTGATTACGTTCAATCATGAACAGGGGAAAACATTTTACCTGGGCTGCATTTATTTTTAAAGCCATCGCATTTAAATGAACTATAGAAATGGAAAGCTTTCACATCGCTGAGGTTGAAGAACAAATTAGAAGCAAATGATGATAATTACAAAGCACAACCTTGTGTTCTCCTGGATATGCCTAAAGGTAATGAGAAAGCACTGGGTAAAAGTTGGAGTGGTAAAGATGAGAATGGCAAACTGTCAGTGAGTTCCACATGAAAAACATCATATAACACCATCGATGGTGCTGGGTTTCATGGGGAGAATTGTCTGAGCATGGATGACTGAGTTGTTTTGTTTGAAAGAAAAATTTAAAACTCTTCGGGAATTTTGCAATCAGTTAATTATCATATACATAAAATATATTTATATATCCAAAAAAGATAAACACAAGGTGATGAATGAATGATTGTAGTAGAAGAACTCAATCAAGTGTTCAATATGAATAAATTCAATTAATGAAATTAGTCACTGTCACAATTACCAAAGCATGACATTGTAATATAAAAACTAATCTGTATCAAGTAGATTAATGAGAAGTCTTTAAAAAGTTTCTCTTCTCCATTTTCAAAGATCATAATTATAGACCAGAAGTTATATACTGAAAGGACATCTTGCACACATTTCTTCCTCTAAGGAGACTATTCCTAAAATGGAGGAGATTACACATAATATGTATGTATTTCTTGGAAAGTAATATCAACTATAAAATGTCAACTCACTGGAATAGCATAAAAACTGGCTTTATAAGAAATTTTTTTTTTCCTTCCTAATACTGCAGAGTATGCAGAGCACACTCACATACATTATCCCATCACTGAACTCCTCATTCCCCAAGACTCAGCTTAGATGTACCTCGTCTGGGAAGTCTTGCCTCTGAGCCTTGAATGCTCTTAAGTGTTCTCATGACAATTGCTGTGCATATCACATTCCCTGCCACTTATCTGTCAGCCTGTGCACTTATCTGTCTCTACCACTAGACTATGGTCAAGTCTTTGAGGCTATGTTATACCCATTGTTCTATACCCAAATGATCCAACACTTGCATCCCTTGGGCATTTATCCCAGCGAAATGACCACTTATGTTCACCAAAAACCTGTAGACAAATATTCATAGAAGCCTTATTTGTAATAGCTAATAGTTGGAAACAACCCACATGTCCTTCAACAGGTATGTTAACCAACACACACTGTGATACATCCATACGATGGACTACTGTTCAACAGTAAAAATGAATGCACTATCGATACATGCAGCATCCTGGATGAATTGCCAGAGAATTATGATGAGTGAAAAACGCCAATCCCAGAAGGTTATATGCTATATTTTATTTATATAACATTGTTTAAGTGATAAAATTACAGAAGTAGAGAACAGATTAATGGTTGCCAGGGGCTAAGGAGGAGGTGAGGATGAAGGAAAGGAAGTATGGCTATTAAAGGACAACTTGAGGGATCCTTGTAGTGATGAAAATGTTCTGTATCTGGAATGTATCAATGTCAGTATCGTGGTTAGAATATTGTACTATAGGAGACCTGGCTGCACAGTGGTTAAGCGCTTGACTGCTAACCGAAAGGAGAAAGATGTGGCAGTCTGCTTCTGTAAAAATTACAGCCTTGGAAACCCTATGGGACGGTTCTGCTGTATCATATAGGTCTCTATGAGTTGGAATTGACTTGATGGCAACGAGTTTAATATTGTATTATAGTTTTGTAAGAGATTTCCTTGGCTGAAAATGAGTGAAAGGTATAGGGGAATCTCTGTATTATTTCTTACAATTGTAGGTGAATCTACAATTATCTCAAAATAAAAGGCTTTATTTAAAAATAAGGCACAGAACCAGTAAATAGGGAAAGACTGATGATGAGAAAAGAGAATGTGAAAGAGAAACAGGAAGGAGGAATTTTACTTTTCGTTTAGGAGCTCTCATTACTGTTCCTGCAGTTTTAATTCCAATTCAGCTGTTTCTTAAGTTATAACACAGAGGAGATCCCCATTACATGGCAAGTCCTAATGCATCAAGTGGAGGTAATAATTAACGATGGAGAGTGGCAATACAAACACATTGATCTCTTCCTTCCTTGCGTTCTCCCCGATCAAATCCTCAGCCTAGTGCAGTGATTCTCAATCTCGGCTGCATATTGGAACCATCAGGGGAGCTTTCAAAAATACCAATGCCTGGATCCCACCCCCTGAGATTCTGATTAGTCTGAGGTATCTCTTGGACATTAGCATTTTTCAAAGCTCTCCAGATGATTGTTAAGTGCGGCCAAGATTGAGAACCACTGGGCAAGTGAAGCCCACTTGAATCTTATTTGTATCTATACATCACATGTATGTTTCAAATAGAAAGCTAAGGGATTAGGGTAAAGTGTTGTTTCACAGTACCTATAGTAATGAGCCCTGGTGACGCTGTGGTTAAGAGCTTAGCTGCTAACCAAAAGGTCAGTAGTTCGAATCTACCAACCGCTCCTTGGAAACCATATGGGGTGGTTCTATTCTGTCCTATAGGATCACTATGAGTTGGAATCAACTAGATGGCAACAGGTTTTTTGGTTTTATAGTAATGAAGTCTCTAAGTACATAATGGTTTTAAAGTAGATGTTATATTTATAAATAAAAATCTATTAATATTTTGGAGCCCTGATGGCACAGTGGTTAAGAGCTCATCTGCTAACCAAAAGGTCAGCAGTTCGAATCCACCAGCCGCTCCTTGAAAACACTATGAGGCAGTTCTACTCTGTCCTATAGGGTGTCTGTGAGTCGGAATCGACTTGACGGCAAGTTTTATTAACACTTTTGTTGTTAGCTCTCCCAAGACTTTCCTGCCTCACTGACCTTCTTTCAGCTCCTAGAACATTCCATGTTTTCTCCTACCACAGAACACTTTTTCACATATTATACCCTCTCCATGGATCAAGGAGAGTGTCTCTTTCTCTCTCTGTGTTTTTCTCTGTTCTTTCCTCCCTTCTTTGCCTAATTAATCTTCCACTTCTCTTTCAGATGTCATTTCCATCTTCACTTCCTCAGAAAAGCCAGACTTTCATGGTACCATGAACCTCTCCTTCCCAGCACTTGTCACAGTTGTAGTTTTACAATTGTTTTATAATTGTTCCGTTAATGTCTATCTCTCCCAGTAGACTGTAAACTCTATAAGGGCAGAAAATGCTTCTGTTTTTGCTCTCTATTTTATCCCCAGCCACCAGCTCAGTGCCTGACATACTGTAAGTGCTTGATAAATACTTGTTGCCTGAATGAACCAACCAATCTTTACATAGAAACTTGGGAAGTATTCAGCAGAGACAAGAGGATATCCAGGAGCAAGTGCCTCTGAATTATTCTGCTGAGAACTAGTTAATATGACCTTCTACAGGTGACTAAGTCCCACTGGGGCTTAGTGTGAACAGCTATGAAATGAGGAGGGTTCTCCAACTTGTCTGCATATTAGAACCACCTAGGAAGCTTTTAAAAATACTAATGTCTACGACTCAACACAGACTTCCCGATCTGACTGGTTTGGGTTAAGTCAGGAATTTTTAAATGCTCCATCAGGAAACTTCCATCAGGAATTTTAACTCCAGGGTGATTCAGTGTGCAGTAAAGTTGATAACCACTGGCCTTGATGACTTCTAAGATCTGACACAATTATAAGATTTTAAAATCTTATGAAACTTTGGAAACTGCTCTCCTTTTCCATTAGGATAACATACACTCATAGGAAACCAAGCCCATAATAACTGAGGGATAGACACAAGTGAAAGGTATTTGTAACCCACCACTTAATTTTTTCCTTCTTCTTTCACTTTCAACATCACTGTTGTTTGCATGGCCATTTCTCCACAGACTTGTCCTGCTGGCACCCTGTGAAGGGAGAGCATGGGATGCTGGTATATGAGATATAGGTAAATTGGGAATTGATTATTGACATAAAAACAGAGCAAACAAAAATTTACTCTTTTGATTGTTGAGTTTATAATTTTCAATGTAACAGTTTAAAAACACATTGCTGTATCAGAATGCCCAGAGGGACTAATCTGCATGAAAGATTAATTCCCTGAGATATTTCACTCTCTAATAGTCTCCTGGTTTGGTTTTTACTACATGACACTAAAAATAAAGCCTGTTGCCAAGTTTCATTTGTTGTTGCTTTTTAGCTGTAATTGACTCTAAGATCTAAAAGAACTCATTAGATTCCACAACTTTTGGTTATAACATAGCAGTGCTCCAGTTCAAAGAACTCAGATCACAAAATGCAAATTAGGAGAGAGCTTGTTACCCAGGCATATGGGAGGCTGTTCCAGAAGTAAAAAGCCAGAGCTGCCCCCTCCAGCCCTCCAAAGTTGTACTGTTTTTTGCTGTTGTTTACTTGGATTGTGACATACACTTCAGTTGATTGTCAGAATGACTGGAATTATAAAACAACCATGCTTTGAGGTGGCCTAATTTCATCCTAATTGGGAAAGTTCTTTGGCATAAGAAACAAAAGCAATATGAGGAGGAAGAATTTTTTTAATACTTTTTAGCAGCCCTTGAGAGTAAGTGCACTTTCATGTAGGTCTGATGGCAGGATGTGTGAGAGCTATGTGTGTGGAAACACTGGGACAATTTAAGTTGTTGGATGGCAGTTGGGGAGAGTTGTCTTCTTCATTCTTGAGCAAGGTAAATAAATACAAATGGGTCTTCTCATTGCCTTAGTTACCTGGCACCCTTGCACTCAGGCAAGTACCTGGGAAGCCTGCTCACTTGTTGGAGCCAGCAGGGTACTCTTTGAGCCTATACTATAGTGGTTCAGTTACTTATATGATGCCACCCTGAGTGCTTAACTTACTACTAAAGGATAGAGGCCTGATGGTACTTGCAGTAGGCTGGGTATGAAAACCTTTTGTTTGGGGGGCTGAAGGAGCAGGCAAATTGCTGACTTTCTGTTCTTCTGTTTTGAGAGAGGGATAGTGAAAAAGGGAAGCTCCTCATTCCCCACTTCCAACCCTCAAACAAAATAGCTCTGGATATAATCTGCCAATAGCTCATCTTTTAGTGTGAAGGCAACCTCAGGGAGAATGAAACCTTTTGATTATTCACTCTTTGGTATGAATTATGTAAATTAGAAGATCAGGCCATTTTTCTCCTCAGGGAAGTCAGACATAAAGAGAGACTGAGAGTCTGGATTGGGAGGGGGATGAGGAATGAGGTTAATTTCATAGTATAAAGAAGTTTGGAGTGGGGGCCCAGAGTGGAAGATTGCGAAGAGCCAGAAGCAGTCTGAGAGCCCCTGATGCTTGGGTATAAGAATGAGGTGCAGAGGTTGGGGGGAAGGGTAAGACTGGGAGGGGGTAATAGACAGGGGCAGATGCGAGTCTGTTTAAAATAAGCTTTATCTACTTGGCACATTTGCCTAAGTATTGAGAATAGCCATTGAACCACATCGCAGTGAAAAATACACATCCTTCTACATTGGGTGTGTACATTGCCGCAGGCAAATAAATGATTTTGTTCTCTTAACCTAAAAATTAGGAAGCGTAGCTGGCCTTAGAGAAACATGTATAATTGGCCAAAGTATGGCCAACTGCTCTCACAGTCTCTCCATCTGGAGTCTCAAACACTGATTTCAACACTGACTTCCACCCTCCCCTTGGTTCCCTAAGACCACAGGGCTTCAGACCGGGGATCAAGGACTACCAGGTTCACAGAAAGTCTCCATGTGGAAGACAACACAAATAGCCGGAGGGAATCAATTTCTAGATCCTCAACGTCTGTTTGTACTCTTTCCTGAAACTCATCTATCAGAGTAGGATCTCGTAGTCAAGATGTTGAGGTGTTTTAGATGGTTCTTTCCTATCTCCCCTTTCACAGTTACTCTTCTACTTTACAGAAGAAAGGCCTCTCTCACTCATCCAAAATCTCACTATGGTAACCTCCAGAGCGCAAACAAAGAGACAAACACTGGAGTTAGGAAAGCCTTCCTTAATCAAGGCACTGAGGGCGTGTGTCTTTCTTGCGTTAGATGTATTTCTGATATAGGCCAAGCATGGTGTTAGAAAGCAAGCAAGTTTGTCCTTGTTGCAATGATCTCAATTCCCAGAGTGATGGCAGTTTTTATTTAATGACCTCCTTCTTTCCATCCCCCAACTCTTACTGAAGAATGTGTTGCTCCTGAGAGTTCCTTGAAAGCAAAGCAAACAAAGCATAAAAAGAAATATTGAAGGTGGCAGCACTGTATTTCATCCTTGCAACAAACTCTTGGCAGAGCTCCATGCCCCATCTATCTATCTGTCTATCTGAGAATTAGAAATCTAAGTGAGATAGCTGTCATGAAAATGTGTATTAACACATTTATTAGAAATGAAACATGAGGCCAAACTGTTTCTAACAAAAAGTAAGTCTGTCAAACCAATTGTTTGACAATAAAGACTTTTGCCAATTACATTATATCAAGGACATTGCTCATAACTTGAATGAAATGCATTTCCAATGTATTGACAAAAATGTGTTTAAGTCACGTTACAAAAAATAAATTGTATTGGCAAATAAGTATTGAGATTAACAATAATTTTATTTTTCCAACCATTTCTGAGTACACCAAGTTAAATAAGATGCCTTTAAGTGAAAGGGAAACAGATATAATAGTTACTGAAAAGTCTTGGTGAAAATTTTTTGGGTGCACTTTACAGAACCTCATAAGCTTAATTACTCTAATGAATGGGTATCAAATGATTTTGCTAGTCATGTCTCTGTTTTTCAAAAGGAATTAAAATATATATTAAAATTAATTTTAATAACTTAATATTAAATGAATTAATTAAATTTATTTTGCTAAAATAAATTTCAATGAACATTAAATTATTAAGTAATTTTAATAATAGATCACTATGTAATTTTTGGCGTGTAACCTAAAGATTGTTTAAATAATTGATTGGCATTACCATAACACGATCCCATCTACTTATTAATGTGAACAATGTTTCTCAGTGTATTTCTATAAAAATGAAAGATAGGAATCCAATTGATGGTGAGCCCTGTCTCATTCTAGTAATAATATTAATCTAGGTATATTTGAACTAGCTCAACAGTAAAAATAAAAAAAATCATTAAGAACTGCATTGTCAATAACATTTCACTCATGTCTGATAATTTATCTAAACTTATAGTCTATGTGTATTGTTTTGATCACTATATACTACTACTAATAATAATTGTAATTTCTTCATTCAGAAGAAATTAAAAGAAAATTTTGGAACGTATGGTAACAGGACATTTAAAAAAAATTCCAATTTACTTAAATGTTTTGTTTCAGAGAAGTATAATAGGGTAATGAACAAAAGGTTTTCAAGGATTAAAATAAATCATATTTGAATAATATTTAGTGGGGGGAGTGGAATCAAATCCAAGTTAAAGTAGAAAAGGGAATGATATTAAAATTCCAACTAAGAAGAGCTTAGGCATGTTTTTTGTGATGGATGATACCAAACCAGTTGCCAGTTCCAATTTGGACAATGCCAGGTGTGTCAGAGGAGAACTGCGCTGCATAGGGTTTTCAATGACTGTGACAATAGGAATCAAGTATCTATGGTATGTAAATTCCAATTGGGTACATTTAAAAGAGCGATGTAAGAGTTTTATTTTGGAATGTTGATATACCTCCTTTGTAAATGTTTAGATTTATAATAAAAGATTTTAGATGTTAACTTGAAAAATGTGCAAAGGGATACGTAGTTTTTCAAAAAATTTGGAGATGATAAGTGAGCAAAATGTTCTGGGGACCTTGCCTTAGAGCTTTCTCTTCTTTTCCAACAAAACTCTCCTCCTCCTGTTCCACCAGGCTTCTCCTGTTTCCCCCCATCCTGATACATTAAAGCTCACTTTGGTGGGGTGAAATGTTGATCACTTATTCAACCCGAAAGACATGTGTGCTGTACCAGGATTGCTGGGAATAATAATGTAATGTAAAAGAATGATGTTAGTGGTGAGAATGTTCAGTCAAGTACAAAGGCATTTGAAGGCAGGGAGGATGTTCCCAGGACTCTCCAGTCACATCTGGTACATTGAATTTGCTTGGCCTTTTCTGACTGAAGGTGATACTGAACTATCAGGACAGCCTAACTCAAGAGAGAGGGGGCGTTGGTAACTTCATGAGTCAGATAGAATTTCGGCTAAACTCATGACTGAGGAGAGTAAACTCACTAGATACGTGCTCTTTTCATATTTTAACGATGTTTTTCCTGGCAGTATCAGCTCCAATATGTTGATAAGTGTATATACAAAACCCAAAAGCAGATTGAATGTAATTTAAGAGTGGAGATGGAGGGAAAAACACCATCTTAAAAAAGCAGCTGATTAGTTGCATTCTTAGGTTTGTTTTTGGTTGGTTGGTTGTTTACATTGTACTGACTCAGTCCTCCTCTGACTGGTCGCTGTGTGAAGAAAACACCTTTGATTTTTTTTTTTCCACTAAAAAAAAAATCTGCTAAACAGGCCAAGGTCATGGGTTTGATGACTATGTTGACTTTTAGCTCTATGTTGCCTGGGAGCCATAGACAATAACTCGTATGAGGGAGACAAGCCAGCTGTGCACAGATGCATCCAGGTGCCCTTGGGAAGACAACTGTAGATGACATATTTAGGTGATAGCCAGGAGCATCATTTTTAAAAATAAAGAATTATATATTATACATGTGGTTGTTCTTGGCACTAGTGGAAATTATCCTGCCTGTTTCTGTGGACTTCTGCAATTGTCAGGGTCTTGCTCACAATGCTAAGATAGCAGCTACCGTTACCCTCACTAAAAAATTTTTAAAAAATTAGTGAGTACCTGGTATACGCCAAGTGTATGAAATTTTAGGTGACATAAGATATGGTCCCTGGCCTCAAGAAACCACAATACACTGGAGAATCTAAAAAGACTCTTCTACAACTCATTTTATGATGAAAAAAGACATTACCTAAGGCTAGGGAGAAAGTTTGAGAAAAGATGGTTTTCTCTTTGCATTTATATTGCATGTGTTAGTATCAAATACATCAGGTGAAATACAGCTTGACCCACGATGCATTAACCAAAACTGGTTGGGGCATCTAGACATTCTGTCTCATAACTTTCTCTTACTATCATTCTAGTCTGTAGTCAAGACATCTTTTCCATCTTCCTCATAAAAATCCTGTATAATAAATGCTTAATAAACCCATAACCACTTAGATATACACATATATATATAGGACATCCATGCACATGCTTCACCAGCCACCGTCAGTCCACCCTCCCACAAAGAAGTAGATTATCACCCTTCAGTGAAGAACTATAAGAACAACAAAAAGTCCAAGAAAACTCAGGACCTTACTGCCTTGGTAATAGAGTAACAGGCCTCCAAAGTGGTAATGCTCCAACTTAGCTATACTCCCAGGAAGAGTTCAACTCATTCAGATTCATGGTACGCATCCCAGACCTAAGGAAGAGTCTTTCAGAGTCATCCCAGGAATCAATACTTCAAAATTTTTCTCAAAATCATTCTAATGTAGTCAATCCACAGATGAATGTTTAGGAGCCAATTATGTGAATGGATTTAAAGGATCTTGACTAATTTAACAGGACTACTTCTGTCCTTTGCCATAGACTCCAGCAGTATTGTATTTCTGTTGTATTGTTATTTCTGTTGAGTTATATAACGATTATGTCCAGAGTCTCATGGGACAACTTGGCCAGTTGGCATAATATAGTTCATAAAGCTTATGTTCTACATCCTAGTTTGGTGAGTTGTGCCCGGGGTCTTAAAAGCTTGTGAGCGGTCATCTAAGATATAACTATTAATCTCTACTTGTCTGGAGCAAAAGAGAAAGAAGGAAACCAAAGACTCGAGGAAACTAGTCTACAGGAATAATAGTCTACGTGAACCACGACCTTATCTACCCTGAGACCAGAAGAACTAGAAGTTACTCGGCTACCACTACCAACGGTTCTGATCAGGGTGACAGTATATGGATCCTGATAGAATGGTAAAAAGTCCATTTTTACTGGATCAGTTGAGACTGGAGGACTCCAAGGGACTATACCCTGAGATATTCTTTAAACCTTGAACCCTGAGGTCACCTTTTAGCTAAATAACAGATTATCTCACAAAATAAAGAATATTACACATGAGTTCTGTGCTTCTTAAAAAAATCATCTATATGAGCCCAAACAGTCAACAATTACTTTAAAACAAAGATGAGAAGGTAAGGGGGCAGGGAAACTAGATTAATGAAAATAGAACAACCAGAATGGAAATAATGAGAATGTTCATGCATTGTGAAGAATGTAACCAATGTCACTGAACAATTTGTGTAGAATTTGTTGAATGGGAACCTAAACTGCTGTGTAAACTTTCACCGAAAACACAATAAAATATTTTTAAAAATTATGAATACCATATTTTTATGCAAATAACACACGTATTATACATTTTTTGCCAGCTGCGCCTTCCCCCTGCATACGCTATGCTAATTATTTTTACATTTTTCTATAAATAGCATAATGCACTTACAAAAATATCTTACAGGGGGGAGGGTGTGGTTGGCAAAAAAAAAATATAATGCATGTGTTATTTGCATAAAATATGGTATGTGTTTGTAGAATCTAGTGATGGAATATAGCACAGAGGTAGATGCTGGGGCGAGGACAGGAGCTGGACAAGACAAGTAAGACAGTAGACCAAGAATCACGATTTACGGCAAGAAAGGGTCCAGTAACACAAGTAGACCTTGGAGCTGAGGCACGGCCCACACAGCCACAGTCAAGTTCACAGGAAGACAGTCAAGGAAGGCCAGGCAAAGACCCCAGAGTTAAAGAGATCTTAAGCATAAGACACTGAGACTTATAACCTGTACCTCATAGGAAGCCATTTCCTTTCGTAATTTTATGGGGCTAACAAGTAGCACTACTGGTCCTAATATCAATGAAATGACCTGATTATGAATCTATGTCTTCCATTCAGCCTGGAGATCCTAGAGGGCAGTCCCTGTGTCCATCTCATTGTCCCCAGCTGTGATGGTTAAGGTTGTGTGTCAGCTTGGCTGGGCCATGATTCTCAGTGGTTTGGCAGTTATGTAATGATGTAATTTGGCAGCTATGTAATAATGTAGTTATCCTCCATTTTGTGATATTATGTAATCACCTCCATGATGTGATCTGATGTGATCAGCCAATTAGTTGTAAGGGGAATTTTCTCGGGGGTGTGGCCTGCATCTAATATATATGGACATTGTGGTAAAGCTTGCTGGCTTTTTCTCGCTCTGGATCCTGCACTCGGCTCGTCAACATCTGATCTCCAGTTCTTGGGATTTGAGCCAGTGGCCTGCCATATTGCCTGCCGATCTTGGGATTTGTCAGCTTCTGCAGCCTGTGAGCCATCAGCCTGCTGTCTTATCTGCTGATCTTGGATTCGTCAGCCTCCACAGCCTGTGAGCCAGCAGCCTGCTGTCTGACCTGCCTATCTTGAGTTTGTTAGCCCCTACAGCTACTTGAGTCAAGAGAAGCCTCCAGCATGATGCCTGACCCATGGAACTTGCAAGTCTCTACAACCCTGTGAGCTATTTCCCTGAGATAAATTAATCTCTCTGTCTCGCTCTCTCCATATATGTGTGTGTCTGTCTATAATTGTAACCATCCTTCACTGGTTTTGCTTTTCTAGAGAACCCAGACTAAGACATTAGCCCTAGTCCAGTGCTTATCAGTCTTTATCAAACTGAGTTAAACTGAATCAAGGACTCCTGATATATTCTGACTCAAGTATTTATCAAGAGTCATAAAATCTTATCCACAAGAAAAAAATATGTTTTAATTTTAGAACACTAATTACAGCACTACTTGGAATAAAGACTGAGAATAATGGGAACATTTTAATGCTGAGTTGTATTTGGCCCACAATCCTTGAGACTTCTTCCAAAATTTGTAGATTCTATACCTCCCCTGATGGCACAGGACCAGGCAGTGTTTTCATTCTGTTGTACATAGGGTTACTATGAGTCAGAACCGACCAATGGTACCTAACGACAACAATACTTTCCCTAAAAGATTCTTTCAGCTCTATTAATCTATTCTTTTTTACTCTCAGCAGTTTTTTTAAAAAGAAAAAAAGGTTTTCTTTCATTTTTCCTGGTTTGGCTTCTACAGTGCTTCAAACTACTGAAAAATTATGTATACTTAGTATTTCTGCTGTAATGTTGGCTTCCCAGCAGAAGCAGTGTGTGCTGTGGCCATATGCATCAGAGTGGAAATAAGAAGGTGATGCTGATTTAACAGCTCTTTCAGCTTGTGTTGGAGTAACAGTTCCTTAAAGTAGTAGTGGGTGTGTTTGTTTCCACTCAAGAGTTGAGCTTAATGTGTATCACACATCTTAAATCTCAATATGCTGCTCACTGTTTTAGCTCCAAAAACCACCAAATTCAAATGGTCTCAGGAAAAGCAATCCTCTTCTCAAATTGCTCATGTCACAATTTCTATATGTGCTGATTCCATTCATAATGGAACATAATGACACCAGTCACTACAAGTCTGAAGACCAAGAGCATCAGTATAACATGAATATGATGGAATATTCAAGAAGGCCATTTATTTTAATCTAGAAGCTCCTGAATTAATGATTTTTATGGGCATTATTTTGCACTAGGATGGTGATTTTCACTGGCCAGTTTTTTTAGAAGTAGATCACCATGTCCTTCCTAGTCTGTCTCAGTCTGGAAGCTCCACTGAAACCTGTCCACCATGGGTGGCCTTGCTGGTATTTCAAATACCGATGGCATGGCTTCCAAAATCACAGCAACACACAAGTCATCACAGTACCACAAACTGACAGACAAGTGGTGGTAGACCAAAGAATTGATGCCTTTGAATTATGGTATTGGCAAAGAATATTGAATATACCATGGACTTCCAGAAGAATGAACAAATCTGTCTTGAAAGAAATACAGCAATGCTCTTTAAAAGAGAGGATGGTGAGACTTCGTCTTGCGTACTTTGGACATGTTATTATGAGGAATTAGTCCCTGGAGAAGGACATCATGCTTGGTAATGCAGAGGATCAGCGAAAAAGAGGAAGATCTTCCACAAGATGGACTGACACAGTGGCTGCAACAATGGGCTCAAACATAGCAATATTGTGAGGATGGCACAGAACCGGGTAATATATATAAGCAAAAGGAGAATGTGTTGGCTTATGTAACAGAGAAGACCACTGAGGGAATTCACACGATAGAAGAGTCTAAGGAATCAGGTCTGAGGGACTAGAACCAGAGGAATTGCCTCCCTGTCTTTATCTTCTCTTGACTCTGCTTGTCTCTTCTTGGCTTTATCCTGCATGTAGGCATGCTTTTTCCATGTGGTGGATAAGATAGCTGCTGATACCTCCCCAGCTTAGCAATGTTGGTAGAAAGATAGCATATTTCTTTCAGACTCTATTTAGAAATCGAAGAAAAGATTCAGATTAGCCCCCCACATGAGCCCTATTTCCACCTTTGATCAAAGTTTCTCAGCCTTTACTGTATTTAAGAATTGTCTCTAGTGCTTTTGAAATTCTAATTCAATAGTATAGAAAACCACGTGAAATGAGAGATGTGGTTTTGCAGAACAAAGGACACCAGCCAAACAAAAAACACATACATCTATAAAAGAGCCTCCTTTAGGATTTGGGATTACCATGAATGTCCACCAGCATCTGTGTAGCACAGCAGTGATGCCGTATAAATGTAGAGATGGACAGAAAAGATGGAGCCCTTTGTATGAAAACATCACAGCAGTCCCCAGCTCTCGTTACAAATTACAAATTCATCAAGGACTAAGGTACCTTATGCTTTGTCTATATAAGTAAATAATGTCCAGGATCATCTTGAAAATGAATTTTTTAAAGGCCACAACAATCTGAATTGGTGTGACACACCCCTTAATGACGTTAGTTGGGCATTTCATGAAAACTCATATTGACCCACTTGAAAAGTGTTTTTCAGACATTCATTGGTATTGCAGTTGAGTAGGAACTAATGTTAAAAATCCCCCAAAACAGAAGAATGAGGACTGAGAAAAAGCTCTTGAATGGGACACTAGGTCAGTTATTATTTTAAATATAAAGAAGAATGTCAGCAGTGACCTTTGAGAGAAGTGTAGGTTGAGTGCCAGGGAGGAAGCTGGAAAATGAAGGAGGGAGTGGGTGGTGATGAAAGTCAGGCAACAGACCCAAGACAGACCCTTTGAAAGTCCTGCTTTCACTAACACTGTGTAGCCCACTTTGCCCTCTATTATAGGATTGGTCTGAATATAAAGGGAAATTCACTCTCCTATTCTAAACTCTTTAAGGAGTATCCATTTACTATTGCCTTCCCACCCAATAGAGGTGGAATTATTCTTGGAACTCAAAAAATAGTAACAAAAGCAATAGTATTTCAGACATTGTACTTTTAATGTTCAAAGAGGGTGACTATATTTATTTAAATGTAAATCACAATTCAAAGTTTATACATGGTTATCTCTGGGGACATTGATCTCTATCTTTCTCCATCTCTTGGAAATGGCTGTTCCAAATTAATTAATCTCTCCAGAGAGAGCAGAGGATTCATGTAGGAGGCTGATAATTAATAGCTTCTTAGACCTTGTGATACATTTTTCACAAAGTAAACAGAAATAAGAAGTTTCTTTTGCATCAGGAATTCTACTGGTTTGATCATATCAAAGGACTTGGTGTTCTCTTTTTGGGTGCAGCAGCCACCAGGGACTTGATCGACGTATTTGAAAGGAATTGGGTGAGTCATTGTGATTGGCAAAAACATACACAGGAGCAAGAGGGCCTTGTGGTTATTCAACTAAAGGCTATAAGCAGTGTTGCACTAAGGACATTGAAGCTAAATTTGGTGAGGAGGATTCACAGACTTCACTAAAAGATCACCTTCACTTTTTCATCTTTTGCTTTTACCCCTGGAGATAAGCAAGTAAGCAGTTAAAGAGCACCTACTTTATGCTCAGGACTGTGCAGTGCATACAGAATCATGGTCTCTAGCATCAACAAGGGAAGAGCTAGTTCAGTAAACAAGACAGTCACCTAAGAATCAATGATAAATAATCTAAGGTAACATATAATTGAGAGCTAAACCATTTGCAACAGAATATGTTTAAAAAATAAAAGCTCCAATCACATGGATTTATTTACAGTTCCCTGACGTTAGACACTTTTCAGGATTATGAGAGGTCAGTTAAGATTTCCATGGTAATTAAGAGAGCATGTGGACTCCACCACCCACCCCACCTTTTTATTTTCTGGAGAATTAAGTCCAAAACACCTTAGCATGACATGCAAGATGTATGACTTAAGATTCTTTTAGTTATAAGGGATGTTGTTGCTGTTGGCTGCTGTAGAGTTGACCCCTGACTCACGGCAACCCCATGCACAATGGAACTAAATGTTGCCCCATCTTGCACCATCCCCATGATCGACTGCAGATTAAACCGTTGTGATCCATAGGGTGATTTTTAGAAGTAGATCGCCAATCTTTTCTTCCATCTTACTCTGGAAGTTCTCCTGAAACCTGTTCAGCATCATAGAACCATGTAAGCAGCCACTGACAGTTGGGTGGTGACTGTGCATGAGATGCATTGGGTGAGAATTGAACCTGAGTCTCCTGCATGGAAAGTGAAAATTCTACCACTGAACCACCAATGCCTTATTATAAGGAATGTTGTTGTTAGTTGCCGTTGAATCAGTTCTGACTCATGGCTAATGCATGTGTGTCAGAGTAGAACTGTGTTCCATAGGATTTTCAAGGCTGTCACTTTTTGGAAGCAAATTGCCAGACCTGTCTTCTGAGGCACCTCTAGGTGGATTCGAACCTCCAACCTTTCAGCTCAAATGTCAAGCATTTAACCATTTGTGCCACCCAGGGAATCCTTTATAAGGAATAGAAACCCAATTCAAACTGCCTGGAGCAAAAAAAGAAATTTGTTAGTTCATATAAGCCAAAAGTCCAGGATTCAGTCTATTTTCATGCATGGCTATGATGGTTAAGATTGTGTGTCAACTTGGCTGGGCCATGATTCTCAGTGTTTATATATGATCACTCCCGTGATTGAATATGCTGTGAGTAGCCAGTCAGTTGAAAGGGAGTTTCTTTGGGGGTGTGGCCTGCATATGAATATAAGCAGACGTTCTGGCTTTTTGCTCACTCTGGATCCCGTGATAGCCTCCTGTCGTCTCACCTCTGGTTTTTTGACTTGAGCTAGCAGCTTACCTGTCAGTCTTGGGATTCGTCGATCTTCGCAGCCTGCGAGCAAGAGTCCTGCTCCCCAGCCTGCTGATCTTGGGTTTGCCAGCCCCTGCAGCTACGTGAATCAGGAGAAACCTTGCGGTCTTGCCTTCTGATCTTGGAATTCGTTGACCTTCACAGCCTGTGAGCAGGAGCCCTCCTCTCTGATCTGCTGATCTTGGGCTTGCCAGCTTTTGCGGCTGCGTGACTTGGGAGAGGCCTCTACCCTGATCCACAGACTTGGGACATTCTAGCCTGTACAATCACGTGAGCTGTTTCCTTGATATAAATCTCTCTCTATATATATTTATACAGTTTACTGGTTTTGCTTCTCTAGAGAACCCAGCCTAAGACAATGGCTTAATCTAGGAACTCAGTTTCTCCCCAAAAATCATTGAAACCTTCTCCTGCATTGCCTTCAGTCTCAGGCTCTGGATGGCAACTCCTGGCAGCTCCAAGCCCACAATCCCAAGAGCTCTAGCAGAAGATCTGATTGGATGACATGACCATCCCTAAACCAATCACTGTAGTCAGGAGAATGAGATGCTCTGATGTGACCAGGCTGTAGTCACATGACTTGTCTTCCGGAGAGCTAAACAACAGATACCGCAAACGCAACACTCATCACAGTTAGGCCCTGTATGCCCAGCTTCATCTCTTGCTCCTCCTTTTTCTGCTTCACTGTTCCAATCACATGGAATTATTTTCTATTCCCTGAGAACACCAGGGAAACCCTGGTGGCATACTGGTTAAGAGTTCGGCTGCTAACCAAAAGGTCGGCAGTTCGAATCCACCAGGTGCTCCTTGGGAACCCTGTGGGGCAGTTCTACTCTGTCCTATAGGGTCGCTATGAGTTGGAATCGACTCGACAGCAATGGGTTTGGTTTTTGGTTTTGAGAACACGAGGCCTTTCTCAGGATGATGAGCTTGTGACTCTGCAGTTCTCACTGCCTGCAGTGCCATTTCCTCTTTTCAGAAAAAGTCATTCTCATCCTTCAAAACACCGAGCTCCAGTATCACTTCTGCCTGACCTAAGCTGATGAAGGGCCTTCTAAAAAATGTTATAAAAAACATATGACATATTGGCTATCACACCTGCAGAGAAAGAAGTAGTCAGGTGTTTCCATCACACCAGTGATTGTCCCCAGCTCCAGTCTGTGGGTGGTCATCACTCTTTCTCTACAGAAGGCAGAAAACTGTATGGGATAGTGGCATGGTTTGAGCACCAGAATCATTTGGGAGGGGGCAAGAGAGGAGACAGACGGGTTCCGCAGGGGCCTAGAAATGCGGCATGGGTAGTCAGAACAGAGGTGGGAAGTCCCTATGTGGGGCCATTCCACATGCTGAGCCAGAAAAGGCTAAATCAGCACAGAAGGATGGAAGCACTGGGTGAGAGTTCAGAGTCAAGTCGGCCTGGGATGAGCCACCAAGAGCAAATCTGAGACTGAGACTCAGGTAAAACGAGCCAGGTTCTGAAGGTAGTGTATGTAGGGCAAGAGGAGTGTGGATGTGCAGGTACTGAGGCCCAGACAAAACCAGGTGATGAGACAGTATTGCTTCAGCTGCCTTTCATCCAAGAATGCACCTGTGGTGTGTTTTCATCCTCTTGGTCAAAAACGTCCTCAGAATGGCAGATATTTTCTTACATATCTATTTACTACAATTTAAAAGAAAAATTCCTTGGTACAGCTTCCGTTTGAATGTTGAAAGTATTGCAATACCTGACCGGGGCTCTGAGATGTTTGGAAGTAAAAGATGATATGACTGGATAATCATCATTATGATTGCAAGTTAGCATTTGCTACTTGGATCCTTAATTCCAGATCTAAGTCATTTTACACCTCCACGGAAATGAAAACAAGGTAATCCCAGACCTTCAGAAGACGAGATATTGGTTCTATTTTCCAGTGACTCAAATATAGTCCAAATCACTTTGCACCAGAGGCCACGCAACTCTTTATGGCCACAAACAGCAAGCATATGGCCTAGAGAGTGCTTTCCTCCCCAACAGTTATATTTCCAGCACACCCAGGGCCCAGCTCAGCCCCAGCTGTAAGTGGCAGACAGCAAGTGTGGCTGGTTGTTTGCTTGTCCTTGTAAAATTGAGCGTGACAAACCAATGAGGGGTGGAGCTGTGCCCGTCGTAAACACATTTAGAATTCAAAAAAAGCAAAGTGCAGATTTGAGAATTTGATTTGCGAAGCTCCTAACAATTCACTCATTTCTTAACCATAGTTCGTTAAATTTAACAGTTGTGTGACTCTGAATTCACAGATGACAACTGCAACGTATTTTGGGCAGTAAATTACTAGCTGCTTTAAGTAACGGGACTGATTTAACAGTATATTGTGGAGTAGTGATAGAAGCACTAAAATCTATCTTTCTTCCTCTGAGGGGTTTATGTTAAGGGTTTAGATTGCAACAATAAACATTCTTTTAATCCTTAGGCTTGCAAGCAGGTCCACTTTCAGTGACAGTCATTTAGTTGTCTGGTAATAAACAGTAATTTATGATACGTGATGTCGATTTACATTTACACTTTCTCTCCATGGCAGGGGCATAATGCTCTTTGGTTGTTCTAGTGGAAAGTGCTTTGCAATTATCCAATGTCTGAAATAAAAATATTGCCTGTATTTAAAATATAAATAAAGTTCTGGAAGTTGGAGCAGGGCCTGGAATGGGTCTGAATTACACAGTTAGCATCGGAGAATGCCCCACTTAACATTTGCTTCTTGTACTCACTGCACTGATGTACATTTTTCTGACAATTATTGCATCTCTTTTCATTTACGTTTATTTCTGTTGGTAACAAGTATTCTTTCCTTTTGCTCTACAATCCTTTTCCTCTCCCCAGAGGTGTTGAGACAGATCGGCTCACTTTGTCAGATAGGAGCTTCAGGAGGCAATAGGGCTCCAGGGGAGATACAAGCAGCTACAGAAGCTAACAACCACAACATCTGTTAACCACTAGATAAAATAAGAGTTGGCAAGGGCCATTGGGTCTGAACTGATTATTTTCCTAGTGGGAGGGTTAAACTTGTACTGATTAACACACTCAAGATCCTCATTAACTTTCTGGCATGGTGTTTACATAATTATGTCATTGGCCTGCCTTGAAATGAGAATCTTACTTTCAGAGATGCTTTGAAAGGCAATTGTTTTACTTTTTTCTGGAGCCTGAGACCCCACAAAGACGGTCTAGCCTACCTGTTGTCTGCAACCATGACTTTTAGGATTTTCTCAAGGATCACATCTAAGTGTGTTACGAAGGGACTTATGTGGAAGATCATTTATGTAGGAGGGATGAATAGTGGGTCACAAACTCAGGAATACAGGAAATATTAGATTTCCTTCCACGCATAAGCGCTCGACTGCTAACCGAAAGGTTGGCAGTTCGTACCTAACAGCAGCTCTGTGAGAATAAAGACCTGGCGATCTGCTCCCATAAAGATTACTGCCTAGAAATCCTATGGGACAGTTCTACTCTGTCCTATAGGGTCACTGTGAGTCAGAATCGACTTGATGACGCCCAACAACAACAGAAACATTTTAAGTTAATTTTAATTCTGACTGTGTGGCACACCATATTTTGCTGGGTTATAACCTTAGCTAACTTTAGGCTCTCCCCATGGTGGTTTTGCTGAGTTTCTAGGAGTCAGGGTGTCCACTCTGGCCATCAGGCATCTGCCCCTATACCATCCCAGTCCTTGTCATTTAGTTCACTGGTTGGTGCCTTTGGTTTAACACTGGCCACACAACTATGTCAAAGCTAAAGTCGTGGGCCTTGATTCCTCCTAGGTTTTGCCACTTCTTCCTGGTGCTGCCTGGGACTAACTCATACACCTGATGCTCAAAGAACCACACACCTCTCTCCTCCTCTCAGACCAGAGAATCTATTTTTAGCCTTGGAAAATCTTTCTGTTTCTTCCTGCTGTTATCAGAGGCATACTCATAGACTTTTCTTTCTTCTCTCTCTGACCTAGGGAATCTGTTTTTATTTTGGGAGAATCCTCCTCCCTCTCCATATTTTCTTCACAAATACCCCCATCTCCTTATACCCTCTTTCCCTTAAGGGGTTTCTGCTTCTGGAAACAAAAGCCAAGAAGGCAAGTTTTTGTAGTCAATCTCTGTTTCTTACCCCATGACGAATCTCCCCTAAGGGGAAAAGAAAGTAGAAAATAGAGGGTAAAAACACAAATTGCTATCACAAAAAAACTGCCTTAGCACAGGCATACACGTATGTTCTCAAAGGTAGAGCAAAAAACACTGGACAAAGGGACCTGCAAATCTTATACATTGATTAATAAATGAATTTTTACAGTGTCCACGTAAAAGAGGAACTGCGTTGAGTTTAATGTCTCAAGGAGGAAGGAATGAAGACAGGGTCAGCTTGCCAGAAATCTTCCAAAGAACTTTTAATCGTCATGCCTCCACTTCCAAATTATACCATACTTACCCATATGATACATATAATTCAATGATTTTTTTAGTCATCTTTATCCATCAGCATTAGTCAATTCTGCATTGTAATGCTTTCTGTAGAGATCCGTGGAAACCCTGGTGGCATAGTGGTTAAGAGCTACGACTGCTAACCAAAAGGTCGGCAGTTCAAATCTACCAGGCACTTCTTGGAAACCCTATGGGGCAGTTCTACTCTGTCCTTTAAGGTCGCTATGAGTGGAAATCAACTCGACAGCAGTGGGTTTGGTTTGGTTTCATAGAGATTCAGAACTAATGGACCTTATCTTGACCTCTTTCTGCACTGGACACTAGTGACTACTCCCTTTTGAAACTCTCTTCTCCCTTGGATTCCATAGCACACTCTCTCATGGTTCTCCTCCTACGTTTCTGATCTTTCCTCCTTGAAATCCTTTTCAAGACTTTCTCTTTAAATGTGTATCTGAGTAATTATCCATGTGTACTTATCCACATACTATCCCCAGGCTTCCATCCTTGCCCTCTGCTCCTCTCACAGAATGACCTCACCCACTCTCAGAGTTTTAACCATCAAGAATATGCTAATGACTCATCCCTGTCTAGCCCCCTGAACCTTGGACCCTTATATCCAAATGCCTGCCGGACACCTCTATCTGAATGTCTCATAGCACCTCAGGGACAACATGCCCAAAATTCAGTGCCTCAACTTCTATCTCACTAACCTGCACTCTTCTTGCTGGTCCCTTTTATCATCCACACAGTTGTAATTTCCACCCCTCCTTCTTAATCTTGACCAACCCACCCAGGTACACAAAACCAGTGCCTATTCTACATAGTTCTAAGTGGTTGGTAACCCACTCCAGATTTATTCCTAGCCTCCATGTTACTTTTTCATTTAGCTGGCTCTGGGACTCCTGGTTTGACTGTACTGTTTGCTTCTGATCTTACTAGTTTGGTGATCTTTAGACTCCCTTTTTGGGTCTTGGACTTCAAGTTCCCTTTCAATACTTTACTCTCTTCTAATTATACTGTCCCATGAAATCTTAGAAGAAAACTCCCCTACCAACCAGGCTAACTTGGCTGCCCTCCACTGGTGAAGGATGAGATGGACTCCCAGCTTCCAGCTTTGTTCTACTCCTCACTTTTCTTCATTCCTCACATCTAGGCAGTCACTCAGCAGTGACTGAACCTGCGTTGTGCTCTCTTTGACACCCCTGCTGACTCTGCCTTGATCGAAGCCCCTGTCTGCTCTTCCCTTTCCCGATTATTCAAACAGCTTCCAAATGGTCTTCAGTCTCCTATTTTGTTCCCCATCTGGCAACCACAATGCTTGTTTTAAAACACAATGCTGATCATTCCTTTGCTTAAAACCTACCAGAAAATATTTACAACCTTGGTACCAGAAAAATCCATGAAACTTTTAAAAAATACAGATTTTGGCATTAACACCAAAGAGGATAATGGGGCGGGCCTGAGATAAAGTTAAGGCATCTGAGTGCTGGAAGAGCCCCTCTGGTGACTATGTGCAGCTTCCTTCTAAGGCCCCCAGTTCTACCACTGCCTGCCTTTACCCTCATCTCCATCCCCTCTCCTGCCCCAGGAGGACTGGGGGGTATCTTTTACCTCTCTGGATCTGAGGGTCTATTACAGTGCTTGATGATCACTGACATTAACTGGACAACTGAGGTATAACAAAAAGTATTTTCAAAGAGCCAGAGATGTTTTTGAGGTCATTAAAGACCGTGGAGCTACATTTTAAAGAATCCTGTTGTGATGGTTCTCACTGTAATTAAATGTATTCCTTTTCTTAATTCCATGTCAGTGCTATTTCTGTAGAGTACTATACAAAATAATTCCTCATCCTGCCTGATATTTACATCTTTAAAGTGTTTATAGATTGCTTTTATATCTCACTTAGTCACTCAGTTGAGCAATATGCATTCTGCTTCTACACTATTTCTTTAGAAATCCACTTCTCCATAAGGTGAGAAGTTTTCCTGAACTACATTCCATTCTTTTATATAGTTATTAAATTGTGTTTTTTCTGCCTTGAATGACTACATTGTAAGCTTGTTGAGGATAGCGGTTAATGACTACAAATTATGACTTTGGCTTCATCGTTACCTCTTCCATGCTTGACAATATCATGAGCATAAAACGTGCATGGGGAGAGAAAGGAAGAATGAATTTCCTGATGATATGGAGGGACCGTAAGTTCTGATTCTTCTTGTCATTTTCCCGCTTGTTAACCCATATTTAAGATGCTTGTTACTGCTACCACTGGGTGTTTTAGGTATCAATATTTCTCCTGACTGAACTACAAATAAGCTTATTCAGATGCATTATGGGTTTCCTTGATAAGAAAACCTAGGAGA
This sequence comes from Trichechus manatus latirostris, assembly GCF_000243295.1. NCBI lineage: Eukaryota > Metazoa > Chordata > Mammalia > Sirenia > Trichechidae > Trichechus > Trichechus manatus. The sequence continues at coordinate 10,816,717 of NW_004444032.1, read as the reverse complement.
AAATGGAATACTTCGTATTATTTTACTCACATCATGTAACTCGATGAGAATTTGCCAGCGATCCAAATGATGCTTCTATCAAGCAGTGTAAATTGTCATTGTGAATTTGTATCACAAGAAGTCATATTGGCTACAATCCAGTGAAATTTACCAAAGTGCAATTTCCAAGGCATTCAGAACTGTACCCTTCATTTGATTCTGTGCATGCCCATGTAGTAGCTGGAAAATATTCATTAAGTTTCTGTTACCAAGTGAAATAACTCAGGATCCACTTCAGTAAATCCTTGGTAATTCGTAGATCCTACTGACAACCCGCTAAAGTATCCAGTTCTGTTCTAAACCCAGGTGTAGGTGAAAACGGGTCTTTACCAGTAGAAGAGTAACCGTGGTGCCCAGCAACAGTGAGAACCACAGAACACCTAAATTTCAGACACAAAACACTGGGACTAGTTATTTCACATAATAGAAAGAAAACAGCTGTGCCACTGGAGGACGTACATAAAGACCAGGCTAGCCTTTGAGAGCTAAGGAGCATGGAAAAAGCATGGGCATCCAAAGAGGACAAGAAAGGAGGAAAGTAGAGAAGAGAGTGGTTAATATTAGAAACAGCAGGAATACCATGCAGTAGACATCATAAGCTTGTCATAGATGTTGGGATAGAAGTTACAGAAAGACAGAAGACAGAATAGTCAAGCCATGAAAGAGTGGGAGGCGAGTAGCGACAGCATACACCTTGGTGACGCCTAGAGCCAACTGCAGTGCAACTCTGCTGTCTGCCGGGACATCACTGTGCATACAGTACTGTAGCAACAAGCTACATATCTTCCCACACCGTCTATATCAGTGTCTGCAGCCTACCTGCTTGGCAAATGCAGTATATAATCCATAATCATATGGAGGACCCAAACTCATATAAGATAAAATAACATTTAGTTTTCTCTGTTTAAGAAGACACAGAAGTATATAGTATACTTTTTAAAAATTTCTAATCTTAAAATATTTAATATGAACCCCTGTCTTAGTTATCTAGTGCTGCTAAAACAGAAATACCACAAGTGGATGGCTTTAACAAACAGAAGGTTATTTTCTCACACAATCTAGGAGGCTAAAAGTCCTAATTCAGGGCATTAGCTCCAGAGGAAGGCTTTCTCTCTCCATCGGCTCTGGAGGAATGTCCTTATCATCAATCTTCCCCTGGTGAAGGAGTTTCTCTGCGTGGGGACCCTGGGTCCAAAGGACATGCTGTGCTTCTTTCTTGGTGTTATGAGGTCCCCCGTCTCTCTGCTCGCTTCTGTCTTTTATCTCTCAAAAGAGACTGGCTTAAGACACAATCCAATCTTGTAGATTGAGTCCTGCCTCCTTAACATAATTGCTGCTAATCCCATCTAATTAACATCATAGAAGTAGGATTTACAACACATAGGGAAATCACATCAGATGACAAAATAGTGGACAATCACACAATACTGGGAATCATGGCCTAGCCAAAATGATACACATATTTTTGGGGGATACAATTCAATCCATGATGACCCCCAAACAAGAAAAACAAAACAGAGATGCACAGTCTTTGATGAAACTGATAGATGTCAGTAACTTCAACCTGTAGTAAATGAAGATAGAAAGCAGGTGGACATGAGAGGACAATGAAGTCAAATTGTGATTAATTTACATATTTTTTAGTGGTTGACCCAGCCCATGTGCCTGGAGTATGTTGCCTCTACTTTGTTGTTGTTCTTAGTGGCCGTCGAGTCAATTCCGACTCATGGCAACCCCATGTGTATCAGACTAGAACTACTCTATAAGGTATTCAAGGCTATGACCTTTGGGAAACAGATTGCCAGGCCTGTCTTCTGAAGCACCTCTGGATGGGTTCCTTTTGGCTAGTAGTCGAACACGTAACCATTTGTACCACCCAGATACTCCTGCCTCTACTTTAATACCTATGATTTCATCTCCAAGCCAATTTGAAATTTTTTCCCAAGTATAATTTCTTACACCATTAAATCAAGTCTTCCCCTAAAGTAGTAATAAGTAATTGGCTATTTATCAACATCAACTAAAGTTTTAATTCTGTCAAAGAAAGTTATTGATCCAGTCTTCTATGATCTGATCTTTCTCAGGAGAGATGAAGCATGTTTCCTCATGCATTTCCCCTTGAATGCCAGACTCAAGTTTTCTATTTTAATTTAATCCATTTACACTGATGATAAGATGCCCTTACCATTTACTTCCCTTATGCAGTCTACACTGTTTATTTCATAATGGTAACAAATTAAGCTTGCATTTCGCATTTACATAAAAACTCTTTACTAATTCCTTTGCAGCCAATACGTTTATAATGGAATACATCAAAAAGTACCAAAAAGTGTCATTAATGGGCAATACCACTAGGCTTAAATGACCATTAATTTTGTCCTTCTGCTCCTATATCCTTTCCCATAGTCTTTGTATGTCTATATCTTGGACGTCTCAATTCCCTACCCCAGGGCTAACCTTTTCTTAGGTTGCAGATGATGCTTCTGTCATTCAGGAAATGAGGATAAAAGGGAATTTTAACTGTTGAACCCTTGCAGCTCCTTTAATGAGCCTGGCTGATCTTTAACCCAAGAAGCTGATGGCCCATCTGTTCAAGAGTAGATTGATTCTTGCAAATGGTTGCTCTTGTCACAGAAGGCATTTCAATACACAGCCTCCATCTGGTCACTGCTGCTTGTTAATCTAAAAAGAGACTTGGGAATGTGAGGGAGAATGACATTCCCAGTTAACAGTAATTATTTCTAAAAGCTCTCAACTTGTTTTGACGTTTCTTCCTCCTGCTGACACTTCTGTTTCCCTCAGAGGACTTTTAGAAAATGAGGTTATCAATGGAATCTTTGGACTATTATAAGGGAGATGTTCTCTTGCAAAATTTTTCAGTCAGGTAAACTTGTGGGTTTTTTTCACCCTCTTACCCTAATGTTGTGGATTCCAACCCCAATTGTTTTACTTTTCTAGGTACATTGCCCATATATGAAATACATGTAGTAAAACAGAGTGCTCACTATGCCTGCATCTGACCCATCACTCAGCCGCTCTAGCTGTTTTTTTTGCCCTGATGATCAGTAAAGGTTAGTGCAGGTAAATCCATGATGCATCTGTCAGCTTTGATTAACATGGATAAAATGGTTGGATTTGCTTATTGATGTATGTGAACATTTTGAAGCTCAGACAGTCACGTGTAGATGGAATTTATCAACCTAAATCAGGAGAGAATTTTTTCCCTGCAGTTGTTGTTAGATGCTGTCAAGTGGGCCCCTGACTCGTGGCAACCCCGTGGACAACGGAACAAAACACCACTCGGTCCTGCAGATCAGACTTGTGACCCGTAGGATTTTCATTGGCTAATTTTCAGAAGTACATTGCCAGACCTTTCTTCCTTGTCAGTCTTAGTCTGGAAGCACCCCTGAAACCTGTTCAGCATTATAGCAATACACGAGTCTCCCTTGAAAGATGGGTGGTGGATGCGCATGAGTTGCATTAACTGGGAATCAAACATAGGTCTATAATATGGAAAGTGAGAATTCTACCACTGAACCACCCATGTCCCCAGCATTCTTTCCTTAGTGACAAATACAGACGAATGAGAGAAGTTGAAGAAATTTGCCTAGGGTAACTTATATGTTGTTGTTGTTAGGTGACGTCAAGATGGTTCCAACTCATAGGGACCCCAGGTACAATAGAATGAAACTCTTCACAGTCCTGTGCCAGCCTTACAGTCATTGCTATGTTTAAGCCCATTGTTACAGCCACTGTGTCAAGCCATCTCTTCTCTGACCCTCTACTTTACCCAGCATGATGTCCTTCTCCAGGGACTGATTCCTCCTGATAATATATCCAAAGTACGTGAGACAAAGTCTCATCATCCTCCCTTCTAAGGAGCATTCTGGCTGTACTTCTTCCAAGACAGATTTGTTCATTCTTCTGGCAGTCCATGGTATATTCAATATTCTTCACCAACACCATGATTCAAATATATCAATTACTTTTCAGTCTTCCTTATTCAATGTCCAACTTTCACATGCATATGAGATGATTGAAAATGCCATGGCTTGGGTGAGGCAAAAATCCTCACAACTAGACCAATAAGCAACATCATGATAAACGGAGAAAGTCTTGAAGTGTCAAGGATTTCATTTTACTTGGATCCACAATCAACACCCATAGAAGCAGCAGTCAAGAAATCAAACAATGTATTGCATTGTGCAAATCTGTTGCAAAAGACCTCTTTAAACTGTTAGAAAGCAAAGATGTCACTTTGAGGACTAAGGTGTGCTTGACCCAAGAATAACTTATATACAGTCCTGCAAACAGAAAATACTTTAAATTCCTTGTCACCAAGACCCTTCTTTGATAAACCAAAGTAAACCAAACTCACTGCTGTAGAGTCAATTCCAACTCATAGCAACTCTGTAGGACAGAGTAGAACTGCCCCATAGGGTTTCCAAGGCTGTAAATCTTTACGGAAGAAAACTGTCACATCTTTCTCCCATGGAGTGGCAGGTGGGTTCGAACCACCAACCATTCGGTTAGCAGTCAAGTGCTTTAACTGCACCACCAGAGCTCCTTCTTCCTTTATAAGTAAAGGTTATTCTGAAGCCAGGGACAGTATTAGGCATTGTCTGACCATTTCAAAAGACTGTAGATCATTGTGAATGGAAGTCAAGGCAAGGTTTCATCTACAAAAAATATTTTCTCCTGAGCCCTGCCAGAGAGAATAAAACTCAGAGCTTCAGGTTTCGGTTAAGTGGTAATTAGTGATGAATTCTGCCACAGAGACCTTACTTACCATGCACTATTAATTAAGTCTTGAAGTGCCCAAGCCATGAATCACCACTGCATAATCAATGCTAACATTTTAAACAAAAATAGCCCTTTTTACTCCACACTGGGCTTTGCAAGTCTGAATGCTGTGACAGCTAAAGGAGAATGTGTGAGAAATGTGTTCTTAGATCAAAGCTCAGGAAGCCTAACTGTATAAGGTCCCAAGGTGCTAAAAATAATCTGATATCCAGGGATGAGTGTCACCTGGATTGCAGAACTGAGTTACAAAAACTGGGGCTCAATTTGGAAGATTCTGCCTTTCAGATGTCTTGGGTGGCCATGAACATTTGTCTTTGAATGCATTATCATACCCACACTGGATGCTGGGAGAAAGCATCAGTGCATTTTCAGATGCCATCTAAAAGGCGTTTAAGAACAAACTGTTTCACTGCTTCATCATCCATTCCACATGGTGGTCATCCGCTGCATATGACAGATGTTTTGCCATCGTTTTCTTTAACACAAAAGTGTAATGGAAGGAGCTTTGCGCTCACATTGGCATGGGTTCAAATCCTGATTCTGCCCTTTATTATTTTTGTGATCTTGAGAAGGTTTTCAGAATCTTGCTTTTTTTTCCTATGTATAATGGACATAATAACACCTACCACATGAGGATTACTGTAAGGATTGAATGGGATACTATATGAAAAAAACATGGCCTACTTATCTTCATTTAGTTAGTGTTCATAAGCAAATATTAATTACCTTGTTCTTTAAAATGTTAAAGTCTTAGGGATTTTTGTGCCTAAATTTTATATTTTTGATATCTTATTTAGCTTTCAATCTTTTTACTTAACTTGAAATCTCATCCTTGTTGTTTATTTTAACTTGATATTATTTTCTTGGATTTAAGTTGCAGTTATACCTTCATTCTGTTTTCTCCTTTTGTTTTTAGCTTTTCATAGAAATCTCATTTCAATTTTTTAGAAATCTCGTTTAAATTTTTCCAGCTGTAAACCTGCATAAGGTCACGAAGAGTTGGAACCGACTCAACGGCACCTAACAACAACCTAACAACAAGCCTGTTCTAAACCGTCTTAAAGTATTTTAAAATACTGTATGCTTCTCCTTTTTCTCTGCTTGTTGTTTCCTGTTTTACTTTGTATCCTTCTTTGACTTGGTTTTCTGACAGCTGGCTAGGAGCCGAATCAGAGGAGTGAGAACAGGAGATAGACAGCCCACAGATGCCTGAAACTCACCACTCAGGCTCTCACAAAGGGTTTCCCCATCCAGTTAAGGATGGCTCAACAAAGATCTTCGCCTCTTCTTGTGTGCACATGCACACATACACACAC
>NW_004444032.1:10735003-10810361 GCF_000243295.1 Trichechus manatus latirostris | reverse complement strand
CCCCTCTCTGGCTAACTCCTGCTCTTGCTCCTCCAGAACTCAGCTTCAGGGGAAAGCTTCTCTGAATTGGAGGCTGCGTTAGGTATCCTTCCCGTATGTCCCCATGGCACCTGTGCATATCCCATTATGATCTTTACGACTCAGCATATTAGTGACTCATTTATATGCCTCTCCCACTAAAATGTAAGTGACTTGAAGGCAAGTGTGAAAATGACATGGCAGTGTCAGACCTCCTTGTCTAACTTCACGAGGAGGAGGAGAGACAATCAAGACGAACATCATCCTCAACCTGATTCCTATGAGGTGGAGGTCAAACATACCTCCACCCTCCAACCTTTTTACCAATTCTGACAACAACCATCCCTCCCATAGCACTCTCTAATTCTTTGACGTGTTCAATAATTTATTGCAATGGCCACACAGAACTCACAGACTATACTCACAGTTATGGGGTTTATTAGGGAAGTAACAAGTTACAATTCAGGATCAGGAGTAACTCAAGATACAGTTCTTTGATCAGGACAGCTTCTTCTCAGCTGCTCCCACAGGAAAACCTCTCTCTGGCCCTCGGCCCCTCGACTCCTTGGCCCTGGTCTCTGCCCTGCTTGGGTAAGTGTTACAAAACTCTTTAACTCTGCCAGTAAGTACCCAGAGGCGCCCAGCTCTCTTGCTCTGTGGGTCAGCACACCGACTGTAGCCGCCTTGCTCTGTGGGCTGGGAAGCCCGCTGCACTGTCTTGCTCTAGTCCGCTGGTTCTTCTGCCAATGATTCTCTGCCACCACTTCTTGCTGTCTCACACCATCTCCAGTGTTACAGCTCTCTCTCTGTTTTCTGGGTCTAGGAGGTTCTCAGCGCAAGGACCCTGGGTCCAAAGGATGCACTCCACTCCCAGCTCTTCTTTCTTGATGGTAGTGAGATCCCTCCTTCTCACCTCTGAGGTGGCTCGTTTTAAGCCTAGCAGGATGGCAAAACTGACCAATCCCCTCGTTAGGATTTAATACACCTTATTTGCATGATCCCACCCCTGGAAGAGTTCCATGCACCCTATTTGCATTATTAGCAAGCTGTCCAATCCACTTGGTGGGCCACAAGCACCTTATTTGCTTAGTCCCACCCAATCATTGTGTGGCAGTTACAAAGACTGTGACTAGAAGGGCCATATAAAATAATCCACTGCACTGCAGCAAGGGTAGTGTGATTCCAGTCTATCCCTAGCACCAGGCAGATAGTGAGCACCAAATGATATGTTTTAAGTAAATGACAACTACCATCACTCTGTCTGTACAATGAGTTTGATTCTGTATTCTCCAGACCCAGGAGAGCCAAATAAAAGGCTGTTTTCTTCCCCAAGGCACAGGTGATGAGGACTTTAAGTTTTGACCATGGGTAAGGAAAGGGAAGATGTGAAATACACTGCAGAAACAAACATATAGGACTTGTTGACAGACCGGAGATGTGGGAGAATGGGGAGAAACTACTGGAAGGATTCTTAAATGAATTTGTGTATAGGACCAGGATGTTCAGGTTGTCATAAATAATAATATAGAAGCAGGCTTCTGTACTGTAAATGCTTGGTAAATGTTGGATGCATAAACTTGAATGTTTTTTTCTTTAAATTCAAGAGTCATCTAAATAAAGCACAGATGGTATTTAAAACCATGGGAATAAACGGGACCTCCTAGGGAGAAAGCCTAGAAAGAGAAGAAAAAGAGCCCAGGCTCAAGCCCTGGGGAACACCAACAATTATAGGTTATTAAAGGAGAAGGAGCCAGGGAAGGGGACTAAAAGCAAATGCCAACAGGTAAGAGAACAAACAAAAGGAGAGCATCCTGGAAAGCCAGGAGAGGGGAGTGTTTAGGGAAGTGCAGTGCGCTGAGAGACCAAGTAAGATAAGGGCAGAGAAACAGGCATTCTGCAGAAGCAGCAGGAGTGCTACCAGACCTGAGAGGAGCACAGAGGATGGCTAAAGAAGGAAGCGCCTTGGTTTTTTGTGGCCCCGGTTCCAAGACCTACTGAGAACCAGCAGCATTTGTGCACTAGGATTCTGTGGGACACACCTGCCACCTCTGTCCACAGAATAAAGTCCCCTTTGCGAATTTTAAAAGTACATGTCTTTATAACTGTAACATAAACACTTATGAATTCTTTCTAATTGTTGCAATACAAACATGGCAAATGTTTATGGTAAAATCTGGCTTTTACCCTTCACACTCCCACTGCTAGCCTTCTCCTCAGAGGCAATGGCAGAGATTTTCTTTCAGCTCTTTCTCAATGTACTTATATGCAATAAATATATACATACTTACATCTATTTTTTGTTCTGTTGTACATATGAGTTGGAACCAACTCGACGGCACCTAACAACAACAACGTGTCTATTTTATATAACTGAGGTTATGACTATTGATGTTTTATTCAACTTGCCTTTTTACTTAACAATTTCATAAAATAATGATTGAATGAGTATATGTAAAGAGCTTATAACAAGGTTTGGCTTAGGGTAAATACTCAGTGCTGGCTGTGTATTTATTAGCTGTATGTCTTAGAGTTTACATTTCTATAGGCCATCTTCTTTCTTTTTGGCAGCTATATTTAGTATAATATAAATATATTATGTACTATAATTATTGAACTTTTCACCAATTGATATTCATTTAGTTTGCTTGGAAATTTTTATGGTTACATACAATTCTGCCCTGAATATCTTTGTACCTAGATCTTTGTGCAAATATGTAATATTTCCAAAGGATAAATTTCTTATTTTGAAGTTGAATTGTCCTGTCAAATATATTAAATCAACACTACCAAAGTGCTCCTACTGAGAAGCTTTACTAGTTTATTCTTACAACAGTGTATAAGAGGGCTCATTTTGCTGTATCTTCACAAACACTGAATATTAACCAATCTTTTTTAAATTTTGGAATGAATCTCAGTGGACTGAAAAATGGTATTGTAATGTTGTTTTATTTTGTATTCTCCTGGTTATTACTAAGTTGAGCTTATTGGCTATTTGTTTTTTCTCTCCTGTGAATTTCCTCTTCATATTCATTGCCCATTTATGTAATTGGGCTGCTTTTGTTTTTCTTGTTAAATAATAGCAGCTCTCTATATATTCTTGCTATTTCTTCTTTGTCTATCATTTACTGAAACATAGTCTACCCTGATCTATTATTTTTAGCTTTGTTTACTGTGCTTTTCACTGTACAGAAACTTCACATTATTACGTGATCAAACCAATCAATCTTTTCTTTGATGTCTTTTGTATTTTGCTTACGAGTACTGTCCCTACATCAGGATTCTATACGTATTCTTATAAGTGTTTGTAATACTTTGTAGTTCTTGTCATAAAACAACTTCATCAGAATTTTTTCACATATGGTGTGAGAAAAGGGTACAATAATATTTATCAAAATAATTTTCAGCTTATATAAGTAATACAGAAAATGTTAAAGCCTTTTTTTAAAATCACCTACCCTCCATTCCTCCAGTCCCAGTGTGTCCTTTCTCCACTGACTTGAAATCATATACTAAATTTTGGTGGAAAAGCACTTCCATATATTTTCTTCCTGAGAAAAGCCACGTTTCCTCTTTCTCTTTTCTCTGTTATGGAGAGTAGACTTATCTTAAACTCTGCTCTGCCTTTGTCTTGAATACCTGCTGCTTTCTTACCAGGAGTCCCTATATCTTCTTTATACAACCGAAAGACCACAAATACTCCTCTGCTCTACCCTCTTTTAATCCTGAAATTTCTTCTCTTTGACTAGGAGAAATTTTAAAGTTTACTATATGATGTACAGCCGGAATGGTCCTTAGAAGCGAGGGTGGTGAGACTTTGTCTTACATACTTTGGACATGTTATCAGGAGGGATCCATCCCTAGAGAAGGACATCATGCTTGGTAAAGTAGAGGGTCCACAAAAAATAGGAAGACACTCAACCAGATGGATTGACGCAGTGGCTGCAACAATAAACTCAAGCATAACAACAGTCATGAGGATGGTAGATACAGGACCAGGCAGTGTTTCGTTCTATTGTACATAGGGTCACTATGAGTCAGAACCAACTTGATGGCACCTAACAACAACAATATGATTAGTGTGCCTTGGGAAATCAGGATTAGCCTGTGTTTGGGCGAATTTCCTAAAAAAAAAAAAATTATGATCATTGCCTTACCTTAGAAAAAATAAACTGTGATTCAGAACTGATTAAGTTTAGGTTTGTATGTTGAACTCAAATTTGATTAGAATATTATGGTCGTGGAGACCTAGCCTTAAAAATGTTTTCATTCCTTATATCACTTTGACTTTTTTCCCTAAGCAAGATAAGGCAATTCAACTAATGAAGATTAAGGCTTCTTCTTGTTTGAATGGTTTTAAGGAGCCAATGAGTGACACCATCTTCTGATGGACAGATGCAGGTGTGGGGACTGCTATAAAAAACCTGAGCCCTGCTGTGGGGACTATAGTCTCAGGGAACATCTAGCTCAATTGGCATAGCACAGTTTATAAAGAAAATGTTCTACATTCTACCTTGGTGAGTAGCGTCTGGGGTCTTAAAGGCCTGTGAGTAGCCATCTAAGATACTCCAATGATCTCACCTCTTTGGCAGCAAGGGAGAATGAAAAAAAACAAGATACAAGGAAAAGATTAGTCCAAAGGACTAACAGATCACAACTACCATGGCCTCCACCAGACTAAGTCCAGTACAACTAGATGGTGCCCGGCTACCACCACTTACTGCACTGACCGGGATCACAACCGGGGGTTCCAGACAGAGCTGGACAAAAATATAGAACAAAATTCTAACTCACAAAAAAAGACCAGATTTACTGGCCTGAAAGAGACTGGAGAAACCCTGAGAGTATGGCCCCCGGACACCCTTTTAGCTCAGTGGTGAAGTCAGTCCTGAGGTTCACCATTCAGCCAGGGATTGGACAGCCCTATAAAACAAAACGGGGCTAATGAGGCACAGCAGTCCAGGGACAAGGACTAGAAGGCAAAAAGGAACAGGAAAGCCGGTGATAGGGAACCCAAGGTTGAGTAAGGACAGTGTTGACATGTAGTGGGGTTGTTAGCCGTTGTCATCAGGCAGTATGTGTACTGTTTAATGAGAAACTATTTTGTTCTGTAAACCTGCATCTAAAGTGAGAATAACAGCACAGCTGGAAGAACATAGTTGATGTTACTGAACTGTGCATGTAGAAATTTTTGAAATGGTGTATCTGTAGCTATGTGTATTTTCACCAAAAAAAAAAAAAAGTCCTCCAAGGTTGAGAAAGGAGAGTGCTGACATGTCATGGGGTTGTTAACCAATGTCATAGAACAATATGTGTACTGACTGTTTAATGAGAAACTATTTGTTCTGTAAACCTTCACCTAAAGTACAATAAAAAAAAAAAATTAAACCACTTCAAAGTAAAAAAAAAAACCCTGAGCCCTGGCCACAAACCAGAGTTATTCTTTGAGATTTCCCAAATTTGTTCTGTATAGAACATGCCCTGGTATCCAGTTCTACTGATCCCCGTTCCCCAAAATGGAATCTTGTCAAGAGACCCTGCATAGACAAGTCATGATCCTCAAGAAGATTAACCCTTGCCTCCTCCCCAGACACATTCATCCAATGAGAAAGGCTGCTGGAACAACCCAGTGCTGGGAACAGGTATGGGGGGATGCAGGAATAATTGATGCTGCTTCCTTCTTCGTCTACTTTGCCCAGTGCAAGGACCCTTTTGAAAATAACTGGTACTGAGAGTTTTCTATTAATTCAACCCACAGAAGTGGGAGAGGAAGAACAGAAATTGCCTAGTTTTAATTCTTCTAGCTAAGCCAGGTGCCATTCAGAGCAAATTGAAATCAGTGTAATATAACATAAATGCTGATGACCATAAGGCATCACTAATGACTAGAATTTTAATCCCTTTTGGTAATTATTCCAGTCACTTTTAAGACCCTGTGTTTTAGAGAATAAAAGTAACTAGAGTAGCAAAGCCATATTTATATGCTTTGGGGAAATTTTCATAGCCTCATGGTCATCTCGGGATATAAGCTAACCATGTGGCACGAGTCATTTTGTGTAACGAGTTGTAATTAGGCAAGTAACCACAAGATTATAATTTGCCTTCACAAAGACAAAAATTTGGAACATTATAGGGTCAGAAGCAATTTGATTGGGCATCTGTTGTCATCTCCCTTAGGAATTTAACATTTTCTTTTCCCATTAACCCCAAGACCTGGAGTCATTTTTCTCTCAGTTCTTTGTAGGAGAAACAGAACTTTTAGCTGAGAAATGATGGGTGAGAGGAGTCCAGTGACAGCGTTTTGTGACAAAGACAGAACTAGTCCATCTTATAGGTCAGCTCCCCTCCAGTCAGTCATTCATACTGCATCTCCATGTATCTGCCAAGATTACTTCAGAAGAAGAGGGGCGAGCTTTTATATTTTATGGTAAGTGGAAGGCAATTTGGGGAAAGGGAGAGCGAACTGTGAATTGTGGGATTCTTTAGAATTACACGTCCTCCCTCTGCATCTCACCAGATGTGGAGCTGTTATAAACCAGACTCTGGAAAAGCAAAGAAGTACCTTTTAGTGTTTTGAAAAGATATCCATCCAACTTAATTGAGGACAATGTCACTTAAGTCTCAAATTTAGGATTTCAGGATTTGGGGCATTAGATAAAACCTGATAGTTTGTCTGTTGGGCTTTACACCAAAATGGATACTGCCTCATCTCATCTTGAATTCAAGCCTCTGTGTCTTTTACCCCCCTAATAAGCTTTCAAATCATTTCTACCTTTGAAAGTTGTCCAATTCCTCCTCTAGCTTGTTTAGAGCCAATTGAATAATATGAAAAATCATTCCCACTTACACCATTACTGTAAAAATACATACTTCTCGACCAATCACTACCTTTTTATCCTCATCTTTCTCTGGCTTTGCTACCTTTTCATTGAAGAGAAAAGATTGAATAACAAATAAGCCCCACCAAATGTCATCAGCCCAGCTTGGCTTCCTGGGTTTTAACCTCTGAATGAGCTGTTCATTTCTTTCCTCTTTTCTAAAGTCCAACCCTGCCAGTTCCCATCTTGCAGAATCACTGTGTATTCTTGCTGCTGCATCTGCTGGCCTCTAGGGAATATCCAAATCTTGTTATCAGTCAGCAAGTCTGCCTCCTGACCTGCTTACTCTGAGAACAGTATGAAGAGGGGTTCTAATCCTCCATAAGCTTTAGAAGCATGTGCTTCTAAACTAGAGTGCGGTGTGATCCAACACCTGCCCTCCAATTGTTATGTTTAGCTCTTTGAGATGTTGCGAGAAGGGTTAGTCTAACCATTTGCATCCTTCTGACCAGCAGCTCCTTTCTCCGACCCTCCAAAAGGTTCCCATAATTAGAACTTGCTGCTTCAGCAAATCTATTCGAAAAGTCGATGAGCAAGGAGACTGCTTTGTCAGTCTTCTTGGATCAGTTTCCTGCTTTCCCCAGGCCTGCTTTCCGTACGGGGCATTGCAAATGGAAAATGCAGGACTGCTGTAGCAGAAATATCATAGTAGGTAGCTTTAAAGTACATTTATTTTCTCACAATTTAGAAGGCTAGAATTCCAAATTCAGGGCCCCAGCTCTAGGGGAAGGCTTTCTCTGTTGGCTATAGGGGAAGATCCTTGTCCCAGCTTCTGTAACCCCAGCTTTCCTTGGATTCTTGGAGATCCTCACATGTGCTTCTGTCTTCCCCACTTTGTGTTTGCTTGTCTCTGTGTCTGTACTGCCCTTTATATAACTCAGAGGAGATTAGTTTAGGACATACCCTGCAACTGATACGGCTTCATTAACATGACAAAAAAAAACCCTATTCCCAAATGGAATTACAGGTATAGGGGTTAGGCTTCCAGCATATATTCTGAGGGCACACAGTTCAATCCATAACACTTTCTTTCCGATCTGGCGTGCAAATCTTCAGACACTGAGCTTTAAAGGATTGTTGGCCTCCCCTAAGCCCACTGTGAGCTAAAAATCTTGCAAAGTTGACCAAAAATAATAATGAATACACACAAAGGAGAAAAAATTTTGCCTGGTATTAGCAAACTAACTTTTTGTTCCAGAGCCTGGTTCAGAGCTCTTCAGCTATGTGACATCATGACATAAATGTTTTAACTAATTTTATGAACCAGAATGTATTTAATGAGTTGTTAGTGGATACATGCTGTTTGCAGCCTGACTTTGAAAGAAGTATCCCAGGGAAAGAACCATGGAATTTTATTTAACACCTCATTTGTAGTTTGTCTTTAATTGTATATTTCTAGTGGAAATACATAAATCCGTAACAAAATTTTTAATCTAGCACCTTTGGATCAGTAAACTGATTTATCCTTGACATTCCCTTGATATGTAGCCAAGACTCATTGCCAGCTACTTATTAACTGCACATTGTATAGTGAAGGTTTGTAAAGCACTAGATAATAAACGTAACTTTGCAGGGGGAAAAGATAAAAAGTCATTCAAAAGAAAGTCAAATAAGGAAACTAGTCATTGATATGAAGACTGTACTCTCAGTGAATGGGTCCCTCCCTCTTCTGTATGTGACAATGTAGATTCCTTTCATTGTAGCACAGATTGTTACTATTGTTAATGTTCTTAGTAACACATTAAATTAAAGATTTGCCATAGCTATCAAGAATCACGTAAAGAACTCATCACCTAAAATAAATTCTTGGACCCTCCGCAGGTTGCATGGCTGAATTACGAGAGTAATGGCTTTGGGGTTAGAGATGCGGGTTCAGATCCTGGCTCCACAATCTGCTCTCAGAAAGCTATGTGACCTTGGTCATTATTCGGAGCCTCAGTTTTCTTTTCTGTAAAATGAGGGTGATAATTTGTACCTAGCTCATGGAGTTTTTGAGAGGTTTACAAGAACTCAGCAAAGGGTATGTGATGGTTAAAATTTTGCGTCAACTTGACTAGGCTATGGTAGCCAGTTGTTTAGTCAAACGCTAGTGTTAGATGTAGCTGTGAAGTTATTTTGTACACGTGACTAAGATGTACAATCAGTTGACTTTAAGTAGAAGAGTTTACTCTGGGTGATATGGGTGGGCCTCATCCATCTGCTGAAGGCCTTAAGAGCAAAATTTGAGGTTTCCCAGAGAAGAAGGAATTCTGCCTCAAGACTAACATAGATATCCTGCCTGAGTTTCCAGCCTGCCAGCCATCCTACGGATTTCAGACTCAAGATTGCAACATCAACTCTTGCCTGAGTTTCCAGCCTGCTGGCCTGCTTTACAAATTTCGGATCTGCCATCCCCTATAATTATTGAGTGTGTATGTACACACACACACACACACACACACACACACACACACACACACACACACAGGAGCCCTGGTGGCACAATGGTCAAGAGCTATGACTGCTAACCAGAAGGTCAGCAGTTCGAATCCACCAACTGCTCCTTGGAAACCCTGTGGGGCAGTTCTCCTCTGTCCTATAGGGTCTCTACGAGTCAGAATTGACTCAATGGCAATGGGCTTTTTGTTTGTTTGTCTTTATACATACATACATTAAAAAATTAAAAATTAAAAAAGAAAAAAACAGTTGCCATTGAGTCTATTCCAACTTGTGGTGACCCATGTGTGGCAGAGTAGATCTGCTCCATAGGGTTTTGAAGCCTGTGCCATTTGGTAGGCACATCACCAGGCCTTTCTTCTGAGATGGCTTCGGGTGGATTAGAACCACCAGCCTTTAAAGTAGTAGTCAAGTGCTTAACCATTTGCGCCCCAGGCATACCTACATATATGTGTGTATGTATGTGTATATATGTATGTGAGTATATATACAATGTTTGTATACACACACACACACACACATGGGGCCCTGGTGGTGCAGTGGGGCACTCGGCTGCTAACAAGAAGGTCGCCAGAAGGTTCTGTTTCTCTGGAGAACCCTGACTGATACATGACAGGTTTTAATATATATAATCTATGCCAGTTAACGCCCCTGCTTCCAGGTGGAACTAATTTATTCACCTGTCATTGTAGATGGTTGCATCTGTCACTTCCATATATTCCAGGCATATAGCGTAGTTCTTTTTCAATAGCGTATCCCAAGGGTTGGAATCTAGGCCAAGATAAAGGTAAAGAGTATGAATACTCAACGGGGACACGGTTCCTGGGTGGTCTTCAAGATCGCCTCTTGAATATAAAGCAGTTCGTGTGCACGTGTACCCTGTATAAGTAATTCATGATTCCTGATGATGGTCAGAGTAGACACACTGCTCCAGTTGTCCAGAAGAGCCATGTGTTTTCATGCCATCCCCAAGTTTAGAAAACTCTTCCATACAGCTTCATTGACCTCCCACTTAAATGGCCTTTCTTGTAGCACAGGACAGGAGGGAAAATAGGAGAATGCAATAGAGATGGATACCCTTCCAGGTTCCAGGGGCCAGAGAAGCTTGTGGAAGGAATTTTTTTGGCCATCCCTCCTCAGTTTTCATTTTTATCAGATGTGTCTAATGAAAAGTAATAAGACAACCAGGTAAAATTTTAAAATTTTTAAACATTCTTTATACTTTGCTCTCATTGTAAATATCAGCAAGTACAAGTTAAACCCCAGCTATTCCAACTCCGGATAAAAGTGACTATCATATAGTATGACTTTTCAGAAACTGGGAATATGCATCTAGGCAAATATGAGACATACACAATTAATTAATACTTGAAGATTAAAGCTCGATACATTTTAAACACGTTATTATAGTCTAAGTGGCATTTTCATCCAATATGCAAACTAAATGTGAACCAAAATGTCAGAAACCAATATTCTTTTAGCCATAACATTTTGTTCTAAATTGTTAATGCAGCTCTCCCCTCAGTTAGTCTTGATTTCTTGTTTTATTTGAAACATTTGTTCTCCAGTTGCAGGTGTGTGTGTGAGCATACAAATAGTTCTGTGTTAAAGAAAATGAGAGGAAAAGCAGTGAATGGAGAAGAGCTCAAGCAAATATAAATATGTATTGTCTACACATATCCCCAAAACAGTTTTAAAAATACGATTTTTTTTAAATTGGTCATTCCATCTATGACTGTTTGCTGAAGAAAAAACCCCTGCTTTAAGCGCTCCAATAGGAATTCTAGAGGCAGGATATGGCTTGGCCACGCTTTTACTATTAGCCTGCCCAGGTGAGTGATGGGAGGAATGAGGAGCCCACAGTCTTATTCTGTCTCTTTCTGTGAGAGGGTCACAATGCAACATTTCTGGGCAGATCAACACACAAGTACTAACCACAGACTATGAACCAACCCTGGGGAGAAAGGAGGCAGCCACTAGTGTTCTTGCTTTCAAGGACACTACAGTGTGGCTGCCGACACAAAACAACTAGACAATAGACTAGTACATTTATTTTAAATGTTTGATAGAGCCGTATAGTCCTTAAGAGATTCTGAGAGCAGAGTCTTTGAAGAATCCAATAGTTGGATTGGTGGAGGAAAGGGCACAGTGGTTAAGAGCTCGGTTGCTAACCAAAAGGTCAGCAGTTCAAATCCACCAGCTGGTCCTTGGAAACACTATGGGTCAGTTCTAGTCTATCCTATAGGGTCGCTATGAGTTGGAATTGACTTGGTGGCAATGGGGCAGCAGGTTATAGGTTGAGTCCCTGGGTGGTGCATACGGTTAACACGTTTGGCTGCTAACCAAAAGGTTGGAAGTTCAAATTCATCCACAGGTACCTGGAAAGAAAGGTCTGGTAATCTACTTCCAAATAATCAGCCACTGGAAACCCTATGGAGCACAGTTCTACTCTGACACGCGTGGGGTCACCGTGTATTGGAATTGACTCAGTGGCAACTGATTGGTTTTATACATTGAGATGGCAATTGATAAGATCTATACAAGGAATAATGAGGGAACTTGCCATATTGGTGGAAAAAAGGAAAAACCCGTTGCCGTCGAGTCGATTCCGACTCATAGTGACACTATAGAACAGAGTAGAACTGCCCCATAGAGTTTCCAAGGAGCACCTGGTGGATTCGAACTGCTGACCTTTTGGTTAGCAGCCATAGCACTTAACCACTATGCCACCAGGGTTTCTGGAAAAGAAGAAATAAATGACAAATAAGATTTAAAAAGTAATGTAGAAGTCCAAACTTGACACAATAATCAAGGTGGGCTACTGCAGATTCTGAATCAGAAAAGACGTTAGTAGCAAATGCCTTCTCATGCTTACTATGTGCAGGCACTGTTCTATACACTTTATATATATTGACTCATTTAATCTTCACTACAGCCCTATGAAGAGGGTTATGATCCCCATTTACAAATGAGGACAGTCAAGCATAGAGAAGCTAAGTATACTGCCTAGGTTGTACAGCTAGCGTGTGGTGGGGTTGGGATTTGAACCCAGGCAGTCTGCTGCAGAGAGTTCTTTCAACCACTATATTATACTGCTCTTGAAGCAAAATGCTGGAAGGGCTGCTGAGTGTGATGTACTGTCTTTGAGCTCAGCTTAGTGTAAGGGACTGAGGAGGAACTTTGGTCTAGGAAATCTAAGGAGTCTTGATAAGAATGGCCTTGTGCAAGTGAGGTCTCAGTTTCCTGCTGTGTAAAATGGTGTAAAATATAGCTGGAAATGTTTTTAACACTCTGCCGTGGTAGACATATGTTAACTATTATTGTCGGCACAAATAACCAGAACTAATTAAAATAGAGGAGTCACTAGCCTAATGTTTTTTCAAGGTATTCACTTTTCAGCACCCCCCCAACACATACACCCATTTATGTGTGTGTATGTATTATATACATACATATATATTTAGTATGCACTTCCACTACCCAAATGTGTTGGGGTGGTGGTAATTAAGGGACATTGCTGTCCAGGTTTTGCTTTTGTAATTGATAGATAAGCAAGGAGAAACAGATGAGGTTAGAGAAGAAAACTTATAGCAGATTTAAGTACTCCTTCATAGATGTCTGTTACACATTGGGGAAGTTTTTTCTTAGCTTCTATATTTCTGTATCTATCTGGGGACCTTAATTATTTTTAATTTAACTTATGCACCAGGCACTGTGCTGGGTGAGCACTGGGGATACATTGATGAGTGGCAGGGCCCCTGCCCTCCTGGAGCTTACAGCCTAGAGAGGAGGAAAAATGTGTTAACCGATAATTATAATAAATATGCTAAGTGCTATATCATACATCAGTAAAAGGTACAGTGGAGGCCAAAGAGAGGGGGCAATCATTTAATTATTTTTGCCCTGGGGAGAGGAATAGAAGGTGGAAGGGCCTGCAGGTGGTGGTGTGGTTGGGAAGATAACAGCTCAAGGGTGAGGAAGAGTCTTCTCAAGGTCAGGCAGTATGGGAAAGGACATTCTGTCCAAAGGCACACTGTTACATCACCAGTCATTTGAAGGGCAACAGAATATGTCGGAGAAAGATAGTGGAAGAGGAAGCTGGAAATGGAATCATTGGTCAGAACATGAAGAGCCTTGATTGCATGGCAAAGGTTTTTGGATTTTCTCCCGTAGGCCAGGAAAAGTCATTGGGGCTTTAAGTATCCTGGTCGGCTGTGTATGTTAGGAGGGTCACACTGACCTCTGCTCTTACATGAGCAACATAAGACTACCAGTTCTATTTAAACCTGTGAAAATGATTTAAATTTCTTAAAGGTAGAATAGAGGAACATATCATTTATTTTTATGATTTTTTTTAAACCTTGGGAAATTATTGTAGATTTCTTTTTCAAGCTGTTCTTATAAGCAGTTATAGTCGTCCTTGATACCTCTTTTTTTTATTTTTCCAATCACATACTTCATAAAGGAGAATGAAATCCCTTCAAAAAATGTTCTTATCTGCCAAACAGTATGAAAGCCTCTCAAAATTTTCCAGAGCTCTCCTAGCTCTCTCACCCAGTTATATTTAGCTCAGCTGTAGACCTTGATCTTTTCAATAGACTGCGTGACATGATGCACTAATCAGAACATTTCTTAATAGACTTGAAAGAGGTTAGTGGCCCCAACCCTGGCCTTGTCCACACACACACACTTATTCATGTTTGGGTGCAATTTGGAAAACAACCATTAAGTTGGTCCCAGATAAGACAAATACTTTCTAGTTTTGCTAACAAAATAGGTTTTGAGTGACTTTATTTCTTTGAGCTTAGAGAAAGCATGGATTTGCATTTCTTCTTTTCTTAGGAACTTTTTCTTTCTGTTTGAATGATGTTGGCATGTTTCCAGTTGCTGTAAATCTTACCTTGAGTAGCTCTCCCTTGGGTTCTATTTCTCATGTGTGGCTTGTGTTTGCAGGCAGGATCTGTATGCAGAGATTGGACTGCAGGTGGGGAGTGCTCTTCTGAGAAACAGGAACCCTGTCCCTCTTTTTGTGCCCACCCCCTTCTGCCCCTTCTCCTATGGACTGATTTTGCTCAGCAAGACCTCTATCATGTGTTAAGGCACTTTCAATGCAGAATCAAGTTTGTTCACAAATGCCACCACTCTATTATTTATTGTAGTATTAATAGTTGTACTGATTACAGCAGGACAAAATGAAAAAGCAGGCATGCTTTCCTGGCCTTCAGCAACACAAACACTGAAAAAGGTTAACCAAAAATATTGATCAATTCTATTTAAATCAAAAGTGCTGGTGATTCTTTGAAAGAGAAGTAAAAGGAAACTGAATAATCGGGAGGCGGGGCAGGGGAGGGGGGGAGGTGGATAGTTCTCCCAGGGAAGAGTGTGACAGCAAGAAGACAGACTCCTTTTGAAGCACATCAGTCTCCAGCTGGTCATTTGCTCACTTGGTGGATGCGGATGTGCTCTGCTAATCAGCCACCTTCTCTTCTCCAGAACTTTCAGTTTCATAGCCTGGTGCCTCCTCCCTGTTTCTGGGGAGTACCACCTTAAGCCTTGTTGACCCTTGGAGATCAGAGCAATTTTTTGTTCAGGAAGGTGGATATATGTGGAGGATAAGAGGAGGGTCTCTTCCATTAGCTTGGCTGGGTTTGAATCCCAGTTCTATTACTGACTAGCTATATGCCTTGGGCAATTAACGTAACTGCTCTGTGCCGCAGTTTCCTAATCTGTAAAATTCTGCCTAGACCATAACCATAGGTCATAAAGGCCACAAGAGTTAGTCCACAGAAGCAGCAAAGAAGCATCAGTGAGTAAGACATGAACCAAGTTTCAAGAAGTGCAGCAATAAACACTGGTAGCAAGACTAGGGCCAAGTGGTCATGGTCAGACATAAGTCAGAACCATGGAGAGCTCAGTGTACATCAACAGTGGCCTTTCTATTAAGGAAAGGCTTACTTTCCAACTCTGTAGCAATTTCTTCCTGATTAGGGCTCTGTGGGTTTTAAAGGAGGCCAGAGTGTCGCTCTGTCAGTGGTTTGGCCTTTTAGGATATTCTGGCATGACTACAATTTTTGCTGAGGGTCCTACGTGGAGGATCTAGGTTTCCTGAATATAGGGTAGGAATGTGAAGGCATCTTGTTCTCCCCTCAGAATAATCATCTGTGGGATTCATCATCTTTTTTGAGTGAAACAATGGGGTCTGAATCAGAGTTGGGCCTTGAATGAAACAAATTCAGTTCTTGGCCATTTCTAAGGAAGCACAGCACCCGGCAACATTTCATTCTGTTATGCATAAGGTCTCCGTAAGCCAGAGCCGACTTAATGGCAGTTAACAACAACAATATCATGAAATTTCTATATATGCAGATTTTTATAATTGAAATATTTTTAAGTCTTTAAGCAGGTTTTTAAGCTTTCTGATGTAATATAATGAATCCATAGAGAAGAAAATTGCTATCTCCTAATTTTCCTCTTTTTGTAATCTGGATTTTTATCACCTTGAAATATAAAGTAGGAATTAGGCTCCTGGATTCATATCCTGGTTCACCTTTTATTATCTGTGTGACCTGAAGCATGCTGCTTAACATTGACTTGCAAAATCTAATAGCATCCTCCAGTTCTTAAAATACTGGACCTCTCCACTGAACTTCAGACTGATGATGTTTTCCCTCCTGAAACCCTCCATTTCCTTGGTTTCATCACTCCACGACTCCTCACACCTCTCTAGCTATTCTTTTTCCATGCCTTTTTTCTAGATCTTTCTTCTCTACTTGTTCTTCAGATGTAGTTTTTTTCCTAGGGTTTCATTCTACCCTATTCTTTTTATCATTATATAAAATCTCCCTGGGTGATCTCATCCACTCAGATGTTTTTAACTAGCACTTAACTTTCCTGTATTTCTAACTATGTGCTATACTTTTGTATTTGAATGTCCCATGGTATCCTCAAACTCACACAGTCAAAACCAAACTCGTTATCCTTCCTCTAAACCAGGTTTCCCTTCTTTATTGTTTGCCCTGGTTGGAGGTGTCAGTATTTGCCCAGTTCTCAAGCTAGAAGCCTAGTAGTCCTAATTTGACTCTTGCCTCTTTCTCATTTGTCCCATGGCCAGTTAATCCTAAAGTCTTGTTTATTTTGATTCTTACGTATCTCTGAATTTGACTTTGCCCTGGTCTAGTTCAGGCCCTTATGATCTTTTTTCCCTTAGATTATAGCCAAGCCTCCTCAGGTATCTCCCCACTTTGAGCTTTGCACATTTCATATCCATTCACCATTCTTTAGAGTTTCTAGACTATAAATCTGAATTACTCCCCTGCTTAAATCTCTTCAGTGACTTCCCAGCCACCTCCTCTAACATTTTATGCTCCCAAATGCTGAACTATTTGAAATTCTCCATATACACTATGATGAATCTTACATCGAGGTCTTTGTTCATGCTTTACTCTTTGCCTGGAAACCTTCCTCTCTCTAGTCATGTATTTCATGTCTACCCATCCTTTAATGTTCAGATTAGGAGCAACTTTCTCCCTGGCATCCCCATACTCCCACCTGCTTCTCCACATGCCCCATAGCAAAGTATTGTGTCCCTTGTTAAGCACATTTTCTTGTGATTTGTGATGTGTAATATGTCTATCTCTCCCACCTCCTTCATATGTTCCTCTCTTGAAGTCAGGAACCAAGTCTGTATCCTTAGAATCACAGTTACTGATCCATGTTTGATGTTTAGTAAATGTGTATTGAATGAATAAATCAACAAAATTTTGGATCATTTTCATGGAATACAGGAAAGCCGAGGCTAGGTGGATTCAGTTGAAGTGTCATCAGAAGGCAACTGGTGAAAGGGAGAAATTGAGCCAGAGCCTAGCGCTTAAGGAGGGGAAGAAGAGAAACTCTGGGGACTTGGTCATTGTGGACGATTACCCAGTGAGAGATATTTGCCAAGGAGATTAATACATGCATAGAGTAAAGTTCCTCAGGAAGTGATGGCAGGTAAGACTGATGGCTTTTGGAATTTAAGCACTAATCACACTCATTTTTAATCGTTAGCCACGATGTGGTTGAAGCCATAGCCTGCTTGTTTCTTGGGGGACCTGGAGGTCAGGTACAAGATTACTGACTGAAGGCACTGGGGGGGTAGGGGAATGGTCCGTGAAACAGAGTGAGTCATGGCAAAGAGGACAGCAACTCTCTCCACGTGGACAGAGGATCAATAGGTCTGCCCTGGAAGGATGACCTCTGTTCAGTATAGGGTAGGCATATCTATCCTTTGTTTACACAGAAAGTTTGTCTGAGGGTTAAGAACTAATAGCAATGCCAAGAAGTGGCTTGAGGGCATCTCCGGGGTACTTGAGCCCGCCTGTAATCACCACCAGTCCCCTCCTTCAAATTTCACAAAATGAGCGTGCAATCAAAATATAAAATACTGTGTTTTGCAATCTTCGTTCCAAGATAAATTCCTTAGCCACCTTTTCCAAAAGATTGCCTCTCTTAAGACCTTCTATATGGAAATTCTGGAGACATCTCCGTCAAAAATACCAGTTGGAAGGAAGAGGAAAGTAGGTTCTCATTTCATATTTAAAGGGTAATGTAAAGAAGTCCACATCAAGACTTACTGGGTAGGTTGTTTGCCTCTGCTTTTTAGAGGTCTTTTGGCACTGCCTGCTGTTTTCTCACCCACTTTCCACACGTTAAAAATAGGCCTGTTTGTCAATAATATATAAAAACTTCACATAACACTTTCAGTGAATTTTATGGTGGGAATTATCTAGCTGGTCATACCCAATTTCTATTATCATATTCTTCAAATTAACTAATCTCCAAATTTCTTTTCAGGGTAGATTCTTTTCAAAGTAATTAGGGACATGTGGTGGTTAGTTTTATGTGTCAGCTTGGCTAGCAAGAGTACCAGTTATTCAATCGAACACTAAGTGTTGTTGTAAATTTATTTTGTAGATGTGGTTAACATCTACAACCATCGACTTTAAGTCAAGGAGATTACCTCGATAAAGTGGGTGGGCCTCATCCAATCAGTTGGAAGGCCTTAGGAGCAAAACCTGAGGGTTTCCCTGAAAAAGATATTCTGGTTAGGTTGTTATTTGGGTCAGGCACAATGTCTTTGGGCTTCAGTTTCCTGATTTGCTAAACAGGATAAATTGGACTCTTTCTATGGTACCTCCAAGAGAAGTAGGAACTCTGGGAGCTGTTATTTGCTTTGAGCAGTCTGTCATAGATTTAGCATTTGCCAAAACTCTTACTTAAAAAATATAAGATGTAAATGTAAGTCTGTTAAGGAACTTTCTGAGTAAGAAGATAATAGTTATATTTTCAGTATAATTTTATGTTAAGTGTACTTAACTCTATTCTAATTTTTTTTAATTAACAATCTTTTAATGATATTATATCCTTATCCAGCACAGCCTGTTCATGTCCCTGTCCCTGCCTCTTAATGGCACTTGGTGCAGAAGGATGTATGCTGATGCTGTTTCTTTTCAGCTAGAGTTGAACCAATGATATTCTGATTAATGGCGGTATTAGACAATCAAACCACCTCTCTTAGATGGACTTCTTTTGGTTAACAATCATGAGTGGTGAATATAATCAGAAAACTCTCTTCCTATGACACTCAAATTTTATTTCTTGGAAATTTCTACAATTTCTTAATTTTGTCAGGATTTTTCATAGTTACCTATTTCTTGAGGACACAACAAAGAGATCTTATTTAACAGTAAATATTTTAAAGCTATGACACAATAATCTTTTATTCCAAATGTCAATCATTCCGCTTTCTGCCTCTTCCAATTCATGTTCCTTTGTGGATGGATGTCACCCTCACTAACACCAAAATTACAGTGGAATATTGTTCTTTTTTAACAAAAGACAGATGAGAACACTCAGATGGGGCATTCATAAAGGGAAACGGAATAGTGATATGCTTCGAGTAGTTGTGCATTACAAAGCACTGTGACCAGAATAAAGGATGGTGTTCAGGGAGGAGGGGAGCATCACCCACTAATCGCCTTTTCATCAGCAGTGACCACTGACCAAAAGAGTAACAGACTTCTCTCTGCCCATTCCTGGGATTCTTACTGTTATGAGGAAAGGACAATTCATTGACTACGATGTAGGTATGAATGTAGCCATGAATGAGTGAAAGAAATTTTCCAAAAGGAGAAGACACTTACATGGAAAAACAATGGCATACTAGATGATATTTCATTTACGGCTCAACTTCCTAAATTCATCCACGTACCCACTTAATAGCCACTCACCACCTGCATATTTATTTATTTAATATTTTTATTTAAATCAACTCATTTTTTTCCCTAAATGAATTTATTTAAGATAGAAACTTTCAGTACTACCTTTAGTGGAAATCCAGTATCAGTTGCTGTAAATATAAAGTGATTGTTAACCTAAATACAGTGAGGAGACCTGGTGGTGCAGTGGTTAAGCATTCGGCTGCTAACTCAAATGTCGGAAGTTCGAATCCACCAGCCACTCCTATTTAATTCTAACTAAATCTTGCAGCTTTCCAAAAGCTGTGTTCTATTTAAAAGGGGGAACTGGATAATGCTAAAGAGGTGTCTACAACATACAAGCACCAAAATGAGACTTGCTTCTTCTCTTAATTAACAGGTGTCATGGATTGAATTGTGTCCCCTGAAAATATGTGTCAGCTTGGTTAGGCTATGATTCCCAGTATTGTATGGTTGTCCTCCATTTTTTGTTATAATTTTCCTATGTGTTGTAAATCCTAATGAGGCAAGATTAGATTATGTTATAGAGGGTTTGGGTGGGATTGTCACATCCTTACTAAGGACACATCCCTGATCCAATGTAAAGGAAGTTCCCCTGGGGTGTGGGCTGCACCACCTTTTATCTTACAAGAGATGAAAGGAAAAGGAAGCGAGCAGAGAGTAGGGGACCTGATACTACCAAGAAAGCAGGGCCGGGAGCAGAGTGCATCCTTTGGACCTGGGGTTTCTGCAAGCGGAAGCTCTTAGACCAGGCGAAGATTGATGATAAGGACTTCCTCCAGAGCCAACAGAGAGAGAAAGCTTTCCCCTGGAGCTGATGCCCTGAATTTGGACTTGTAGCCTACTAGACTGTGAGAGAATAAATTTCTCTTTGTTGAAGCCATTCACTTTTGTTATTTCTGTTGTAGCAACACTGGATAACTAAGACAACAGGATTGAAAGATAATTGAAGATCAAATACCTTTCTCACTATGGGATTCAGTGTTATTCAGTATGGCCCCTGAAATGTCTAAAATCATCTGTTATAATACCAGTGGTGAATGTTCATACTTAGGAAAACACTAATCTACTTTAGTCCCTATACAAGATTAACCCTCATAAGCAGAGGACTATTAGGAAATCCGTGCTATTATAAGGTAACCAATTAGTAGAATCGTATGAAAACTTTTTTGCTCCTTTGCAAAATTATCAAGAAGATAGACAACACAGACCACATTTTTCAAACAGCAATGGAAAAAGTAATTCTTCTGTGACATTTGGTCATATAAAATTGTTGAACAACATAATTATGAATATTCACAGTGTTTGAAGAAAAGAGATCTCTTCAAAAGACTTAAGCTATAAAATTGTTTTCTCCTCTAAATGAGGATATGAGTGGTACATACACTGAAGGGTTAATTTGAAGATTGAATGAATTAATATCTATAAAGCACTTAGACTGCTGCCTCATTAAACGTTAATTGGTATTATGATTAGTCATATACTGGGTTTCCTTATTGTAAGGTACCTCCCCAAACCACCAGCTCAATACATTGTAGCCTACCATGTTATTTCAATCCTGCATCTAAAATAAGAATCTAGATCTTGTTTTATAGATTTTTTTGCTGCAGTATCCTTGCCCAAGAGAAACAACATTTCACGTTCTTAGAGTTCACACCTTTTGAATTGAAGCCAGAGTTTGGCCTTCAGATTAACAACTCAAGGCAGAAGGCAGCCCACAGAAACTGTGCTATAAGACACAAAATATGCCATCCCTGCTGCTCTGCCACCTTTCTGTCTACTTTGATAATAAGTTATAAAGGATCCAGCAGCCTCAACTGAGATAGAGTTGAGTCCTTCCTTTTGGCCTAACCTAGGGAGCAGGGAATGACTTGAGACCACTTGCGACTTCCCTAATCTCTGAGCACTTTCCAGAAATTTTTTAACCCTAACTCTCCCAATTGGATGTGAAACTGCCTCCTAGGCTCAGTGAATTTGGGAATATGAATCTAAAATGCAAGTAGTTAGACGTCATCTTGCTCCCATTTATCTTTTCAGTTTAACATTTCTTTTGTTGTGCCTTGCTGATTTACATCACACTTTTCAGGAGACTTAGGGCAACTTACAATTAAAACCACAGAAAATGAGATCACTTCACACCCTACAAATAGTCAAGTCCTCTCTGTTGCCATACTAGCATCCCAGCTGTTATTGACATTTCATGCTGAGAAATAAACACCAGAACTTAATGAGTCCAGGCCTGGCTGAATCTTCTTTTCCCAATAACTAGTGTCTGGCCGGACTTGAGGCTCAGGTGTTGACTGTGTGAATGTGAATTATCATGGGTTGTAGATTCATTGTGATTTATTGTCTCTCCTAATGTTCTCTTTCCCTAGGTCCTATAATCCCATATGATATCATTCCATATGACACTCAGGTTTCCTCATGATGTGACCTTTTTCTGGCTTATGACAATCCATCAATAAGAATCTCTGATCTTTTGCATGCTGCTTTGTATCAGTCATACAACAGATCATCTTTGTTTCTTTCATGTTGACAAACAAGCTCAGTATTTTTGGAGTCAGGGCTGTTTTTGTTTTTTGTTGTCTGATAATTTACCAATCTCAGTTGATTCCACATTATTTTCTTTATCTATGAGACTTATTACAATAATATTATAATTCTTTTCATTAATATTGTATTTTTCTTATGCATTCTGAATGATTTACAAAACTTATTTGCCTATCGAATCCCACATCTTACAAGACAGCTAACTGGATTGTAAGCTAATAATTTGATTGGAAGATTCTTGGGATATATATTTTATCTCCTTCAAATATAGCTTTCTATATAAAAAAACTCAATAATTGTGAATTAAGAAATCAGCTGGCTCAGCAGAAATAGTAAAATTAGCATTCAGTCAAGGATTTAATGACTGAGTGTTAGACAAATGGAGTTACTATAACTGATTGTCCTGCATTGGAAAATACCCAATACCAGTACTAATGGCTAATATTTATTGTTTGCTTGTTATGTACCAGGCATCATGCTAAACACTGTATATGCAATATCTCATTTGATCCTCTCAACAATCTTATGATGTGGCTACTGTTATTTTATAAAAGAGAAAACTGAAGCATAGAGAGATTAAGTAACTTGTCCAAGGTCACACACCTGATGGAATCAGAATCGACACCTACATCTGCTTGACTTAAAACCTGTGTCTGTGACCCCTATGTGATGGGCACTTCTACCTCTCCTTCTTTTGATTGATGTTTGGAGGCCTAAGTTAGGATCACAGCTTCACTTGTCACATCTCATACTCGATAATTCTTAGAAAATCCTTCTCAGCATTATAAAATATGCCAGTAAGATAGATAAAACAGCAAGCAGTAGGAACTGATGACATTCAATTCTATTTCATTCAATTCAACAAGTATTTATTGAGGGCCTGTAGTGTGTAAGATATAAAGCTGGTTATTGCAAAGAATACAAAGTTATTTGAATAATGTAATGAACTTATCTTAATACCTCATAAAATCTGGTCATCTAAGTAAAACTTAAGTTTTTATATGAGAAAGAAACAAAACAGCCAGATTTGGACATAGAGAAATACGTTCTCTTGAATGTCTTTCTGAGGCTGTATTGGCCGATAATGTCTTACGACCAAGGCAATCAGATGTGAGTGTGCAGCCAGTCTGCCTCAGAGGGCAGTGGGAAGGAGCTGATGATGGGAAGGTTGGACTTGAAATAACAGACCAACTGCTGGACTATTTGGTTTTGAAGTCTGGGAGGGCCACCCCATGACACCCGCCTTGGCTCTGTGTTGCAGATACATGTGCCAGGATTGCTATGGTGTGAAGACTGAGGAGGAGAGCGCCATCTTCCTGTCGGTGGTGGAATAGGGGAATAGAAGAGAGACTCGGGGTGTTGACTGTGTGAATGAGAATTATCAATGCTCGCTCTTCCATTAGCAACAACTCTAATGATAAAGAATGACTCCAGTGATAAAGAAATATAAGCTGAAGGAAGTCAGTAATGGAATCTCGTGAGCCTGGAAAATTAAATATCTATGTGTGGCCTGCATTGGTTTGGAAAATCATTCTGCAGATGGTATAATTCCTCATCAATAGAAAATACTGTTAATTGGTTAAAATTATAGTTGACCAGTAGACTTTAGAAAAATACAAATAAGTCTTTGAAATCATCTAAGGATTTAAGTATGTAATATGACAGATTTATTGAAATACGTAAGTCCTATAGAGATAACTTTAGTGCTGTGGCTCATAGATATTTTGAAAGAAAATAAACCTTCCAGAAAATCATAGATTTTGGTCCACCTCCTGTTAAGAAAACTCTGTGCTTTAAATAATACACTTAAGAGACTAATGGATAATATGAAATGCTGCTGTTTACTTGAGCACTCTCTAAGAAGCTACATTTAAGAAGCAAGACTAAACTAGCCTTTTTGTTAAATTGGTCCAACTTGTCCAAAATAGGCTTGTCCACTAGGTATGAAGGGAAATTGTGTTAAGAGGGAAGAGAAGGAATTGACAGAAAATGGGAGAGGAAAAAATGAAAAACTTTCTGAATATTTAAGTCCTGTGAAAATACTAAATTAAAATACAGATTACTTATTGCCTGGAATTTTCATGAAAGCCATTCAGCAAATGCACGTTCTTGACCTGATTGGATACCATTTGTCCTCCTTTTATTTCCAAAGTTTCTCTGCACTTGCGTAATGGTACCACACTTTATCTTCTTTAATATCTACATATAATTCCCAACAGTCTTGCCATATGACTTGACACTCCAAAGGGTCAATTCTGGGGCAAGGGTAGTCACAAGTATGTCTCATGTTGCATCTGATTCATCAAAAAATATGATAATGAGTGACTTTTGTACAGAAACTGTATCTATGCAGGTACAGAAGACTTTAAAAATCTTCCTTTTTAGTAGTCTTTATACTATCAGTCAATAGGTACTTCTGGGCTCCTGTCTTGGAACAACTACTAGTGAGTGATTCCTGTTTGTGACTCTGTGTGACAGGGC
Organism: Trichechus manatus latirostris; assembly: GCF_000243295.1. Classification (NCBI taxonomy): domain Eukaryota; kingdom Metazoa; phylum Chordata; class Mammalia; order Sirenia; family Trichechidae; genus Trichechus; species Trichechus manatus. The sequence continues at coordinate 10,785,745 of NW_004444032.1, read as the reverse complement.
ACTGATAAAGCCCACAGCCATCTCTTCACCAGAAGGAAAGGGTCTTTTCAGCTAGAAGAGCCAATTGGAGGCAGGAATTGGAAGAAAAGCGCTGATCGGTTTAGTGGCTCAAAAACCACCATCTCCCTACACTTAATACTAACACTCAGCTTCTACATCTGGAAAAAAGGTGAAAATAAAAATACCCTGACTTCTCATGGAAGTCATTTTATTTATGTTTAGAAATTGAATTGTGCAAAATATTATATGAGGGCATTTAGGGTTTCTTTATTAAGGAGCAAAAATGATGGGTTTTTTAATAAGAACCAAAGATTGATCGTGTTATTAAAACTGAAGGGTGTGGAGAGAGCTACTGCATGAGCCTGGAGCCTTGTTCTGATGCTACTGTTTCCCTGTGCACACAATACAAAACCGGGGCTAAGTAAAGTGAAGTACCTTGCCCCAGGTCACATGGCTTGCACATAAATGGAAGTAAGATTCAAATCCAGCTCAACCACTATTCTATGCTGCCCTTGCCTAATTTTCCTGATTATCTTCCAGGATAATCTTAAAACAAGGCCATGAAAATAATAAACATGTGCTATGATAGAGACATGACTCATTCATTGTTTTAAGCACTAGAGTCTTATATGAAAGTGTTCATTTCTCCAAAATACCTTCCCTTTTACACATTTTAAAGCACTGGCTTAAATTAAGTTAGACTGTCTCTGTGTTATAACAGCTAGACTTTCCACCAACCATTGAAAAATTGTAGGTTGGATAAAATTTGCAATTGCAGAATAATACCCAGTAAGTATTGATTGATTGATTGATTAAAGCCTTCCCATTGCCACCTTTTGCCTGCTCTTGTCAGCCCTGCCATGTGCTCAGCAGTCATCAGCACTGGTTACACCCCTTATGGCGACAGACAGCACACTTTAGCTAAAGATGGCTTATGTGTATGCCTTTCCTTAGGTGACTTACCCAAAAGAATGACTTTGTGTAGGATTTCAAGAACTCTGCTGGCTGGTTATGTTCTCGGTGACACCACAGTCTCAGCCAATTTTTAAGTAGACATGGATGCAAGACAGAACTTGAACTCAAAAGTGTGATTTGCATTTTTTATTGTATCACAAGCCGAAAAAATAGAGCAAATTTTCTTGAACTTCAGTCTCCATGATAAATGGACAGATGCTCTAGATGAAGCACCTGTTCCTGTTATCTTCAGATGGACGCTGAGCAGCTTCGTCTCTATTATTGTCAGTTAGCACCAGTAGAAGTGTTTCTAATGAGCTCCATACTGCTTTACTCTGCACTCAGATGCGTAAAGATGCACCCTACCTAAATAGTCCTGTTTTTCGTCCTAGTGATGGTTCTGGAATATTCTTATCTTGTAACAAATCAGGCATTTTCACATTACTCAGACATCCTGCCCTTAGTGTTCACCTGGTAAAAAGAGCTTTTGAAGAGCAAATGTGAGTAAATGTAGCATCTGAATTAAGATGTTAATTTGATTATATTTCACACTCTGCTTAAGATCATCTTGCCTCAGTGTTAACAACCTCTTATGAACCCTTTCAGCAACTTCACCGTAAATGGTTTATGATGTCAGTAATTCATACTTCTTGTTTTTACATGATGCCCTAAGTGTCTACTTTATACGGTATAATAAAAAGGCCATGAAAAATTTAAAAATTAGTCATTATTAAGTCAAAAGACCATAAATTATTGCTTCATTAAACCAAACTTTTCTGTCTGTTTCTGTTTCTTTGTTTATTTGTTTTTACTTTTCCCATTTTCAGTCATGGCATAAGGTGTGGAATGAAGTTCTGGGTTTCAGCACAAACTAATTGGAGAGTCCTTTATTTGGTAGGAATTGTAGAGCTCTTCCATATTCCATCCTTCACCTCCTCACAGTGCAGCTATTTCCTTCTTGATGTCCCTGGCAAGTGGTTCCTAAGTTTTTTCTTGAGCACGTTAGTGAAAAAGAACTCACTCCTTTTGAAGAAAGCCAAATCCACTGATGGGCAGCTCAGGTTATGAGACAAATGCTCCTGAGTTGAGGAAAAAAAATCTGCTTCCATATTATTTCTACCAGTTAATCTGCATTCTACCTATAGAAGAAACACCAAATAACTTTAATTCCTTTTTCCCACTGGCAGCCCTGTAAGTATTTGCAGACAACTAAGTGTTCTCAAAGGAGCCCTGGTGGTGCAATGGTTAAGTGCTAGGCTGCTAACCAAAAGGTTGGCAGTTTGAACCCACCAGCCATGCTTGCAGGAGAAAAGACCTGGTGATCTGCTCCCATAAAGATTACAGCCTTGGAAACCCTATGGGGTAATTCTAATCTGTCCTCTAGGGTCAGTATGAGTTGGAATTGACTCCATGGCACACAACAACAACAGCAAGCATTCTCAAGACTAAATATTCTCACATCTCAGCCATCACTCTGAGGAATGGTGCTCAGAATCTTCACCATCCTGAAGATTTTCCTCTGGAGGCACTCTATTTTGGCAAAAAAATCTTTCAAAAAATGATATATTTATACTTTGTTACTGTAATAATCATATTTTTCTTATTCCAAAAGTTCTAACAATATGTAAAGTAGACCATGAAAACATTCAAAAAATCTCAGAGATGAGCACTCAGTGCCGTTAGTTTGGTGGATACTCTTCTGTCAGTCTGTCTTAAAGTATAGATTTTAGTTGAATAATTCTGTTTTCTTCAAGAGATGTACCATCTGAGTTTTGAAAAATCAAATTTGCCAAATCAAGAAGTGTGGTGGGGTTTTCAAGAATTTTCCACAGAGATGTGAATCTATTTTGTGTTACAAAAAGAAAACAAAAGCTTACATTTTAAAAGTAGCATACAAGTATAATTTTAAACTTATCTGTGGTCCACCTTTCAGCAATGTGACTTTGGAAACAGAAAAATATGGGTGTAGGTTAGGTGAATGATCGAGTCTGTTTTAGTCCAACATAATTAATATTTAATTGAAATAGAAAGAATTTCATAGCTTCCTGGCCTTAATTTGGGATGCTAAAATCAAGTCTTTTGGTGAGATCTCTTTTCTTCAAACCTTGTGAACATTCGTAGTAATGTTGTTCAACAACTTTATATAACCTAATGTCACAAAAGAATTACTTTTTCCATCACTTTTTGAAAAATATGATCTACCGTATTATCTATCTGCTTGATAATTTTGCAAAGAGCAAAAAAGTTTTCATACGACTCTACTAATTAGTTACCACATAATAGCACATATTTCCTAATACTCCTCTGCTTATGAGGGTTAATATTGTACAGGGACTAAAGTAGGTCAGTGTTTTCCTAAGTATGAGACTTCACCACTGGTATTACAACAGATGATTCTAGACATTTCAGTGGCCATATTGAATAACATCGAATCCCATAGTGACAAAGGTATTTCCTCTTCAATTATCTTTCAATCCTGTTAATTAAGAGAAGAAGAAAGTCTCATTTTTGTGCTTGTATGTTATAGACACCTCTCTAGCTTTGTCCAGTTCCCCTTTTAAACAGAAAGAACACGGTTTTTGGAAAGCTGAAAGGTTTAGCTGGAATTAAATAGAATCATTTTATTTCCATTGTATTTAGGTTAACAATTACTTTATATGTACAGCAATTGATATTGATGTTCCATTAAAGGTAGTATAGGAAGTTTCCATCTTAAATCAGTTCATTTAGGGAAGAAAAATGAGTTGATTTAAAGAAAAATATTAAATAAATAATATGTAGGTGGTGAGTGGCTATAAAGTTGATAACGAAATTGAAGCATAAATGAAATACCTACTAGTATACCATCATTTTTGCATGTAAGTGTCTGCTCATTAGGAATTTTTTTTTTTCCGCTCATTCATGGCTACATTCACACTTACATTAGAGTCAATGAATTGTCCCTTCCTCCTAACAGCAAGAATCCCAGGAATGGGTTTGGAGACGCCTGTTACTCTTTTGGTCAGTGGCCATTACTGACAAAAAGGTGATTAGTAGGTGATGCTCCCCTCCTCTCTCAGTACCATCCTGTATTCTGGTCACAGTGCTTTGCGATGCACAACTACATGAAGCATATCACTATTCCTTTATGAACACCCCATCTAAGCTTTCTCATTTGTTTTTTGTTAAAAAAGAGTAATATTCCACTGTAATTTTGGTGTTAGTGAGGGTGACACCCATCCACAAAGGATCATGAATTGGAAGAGGTAGAAAGTGGAATGATTGATGTTTGGAGTAAAACACTATTGGGTCATAGCTTTAAAATATTTTCTGTTAAATAAGATCTCTTAGTTGTGTCCAAATCAATACAAGTGCACTCAAGAAACAAGTAACTATGAAAAATTCCCACAAAATTAAGAAACTGTAGAAATTCCCAATACATAAAATTTGAGTGTCATAGCAAGAGAGTTTTCTGATTATATTCACCACTCATGATTGTCAACCAAAGAAAGTATAACTAAGAGAGATGGTTTGATTGTCTAATACCACATTTAGCAGAATATCACTGGTTCAACTCTAGCTAAAAAGAAACACACATCAGCATACATCCTCCTGCATTAAGTGCCATTAAGGGGCAGGGACGGGAACATGAATAGGCTGTGCTGGATAAGGAACATGAGAGTATTACAATATCATTAACAGATTGTTAATGTTAAAAAATTAGAATACAGTTAAGTACACTTAACATATAATTGTACTAAAAATATAACTATTATCTTCTTATTCAGAAAGCTTCTTAATGGACTTCACATTTTTTAAGTAAGAGTTTTGGCAAATACTAGATCTTTGAAAGACTGCCCAAAGCAAATAACAGCTCCCAGAGTTCCTACTTCTCTTGGAGGTACCATAGAAAGAATCCAGTTTACCTTGTTTAACATATCAGGAAACTGAACTCCAAAGACATTGTGCCTGACCCAAATTACCACCTAACTAGAATATCTTTTTCAGGGAAACCCTCAGGTTTTGCTCTTACACCTTCCAAATGATTGGATGAGGCCTACTTACTTTATCGAGGTAATCTCCTTGACTTAAAGTCAGTGGTTGTAGATGTTAACCACATCTACAAAATACCTTTACAACAACATTTAGTGTTCGATTGAATAACTGGTACTCTTGCTAGCCAAGCTGACACATAAAACTAACCATCACATGTCCCTAATTACTTTGAAAAGAATCTACCCTGAAAAGAAATTTGGAGATTAGTTAATTTGAAGAATATGATAATAGAAATTGGGTATGACCAGTTAGATGATTCCGACTATAAAATTCACTGAAAGTGTTATGTGAAGTTTTTATATATTATTGACAAACAGGCCTATTTTTAACGTGTGGAAAGTGGGTGAGAAAACAGCAGGCAGTGCCAAAAGACCTCTAAAAAGCAGAGGCAAACAACCTACCCAGAAAGTGAGGTGGACTTCTTTACATTGCCCTTTAAATATGAAATGAGAACCTAGTTTCCTCTTCCTTCCAACTGGTATTTTTGATGGAGATGTCTCCAGAATTTCCATATAGAAGGTGTTAAGGGAGGCAGTCTTTTTGGAAAGGGTGACTAAGGAATTTATCTTGGAACGAAGATTGCAAAACTCAGTTTATATTCTGATTGCATGTTCATTTTATGTGGTTTGAGGGAGGGGACTGGTGGTGATTACAGGTGGGCTGAAGTACCCCTGAGATGCCCTCAAGCCACTTCTTGGCATTGCTATTAGTTCTTAACCTTCAGACAAACTTTCTGTGTAAACAAAGGATAGATATGCCTATCGTGTACTGAACATAATCCATCCTTCCAGGGCAGACCTACTGATCCTCTGTCCACGTGGAGAGAGTTGCTGTCCTCTTTGCCATGACTCACTCTGTTTCATGGACCATTTTTCTCAACACCCTCCCCCCAGTGCCCTTCTGTCAGTAATCTTCTGCCTGACCTCCAGGTCCCTCGAGAAACAAACAGGCTATGACTTCAGTCACATCATGGCTAACGATTAAAAATGAGTGTGATTAGTGCCTAAATTCCAAAAGCCATCAGTCTTACCTGCCATCACTTCCTGAGGAACTTTACTCTATGCATGTATTAATCTCCTTGGCAAATATCTCTCACTGGGTAATTGTCCACAATGACCAAGTCCCCAGAGTTTCTCTTCTTCCCTTCCTTAAGCCCTAGGCTCTGGCTCAATTCCTCCCTTTAACCAGTTGCCTTCTAATGACACTTCAACTGAATCCACATAGCCTCGGCTTTCCTGTATTCCATGAAAATGATCCAACATTACATTGATTTATTCATTCGGTACACATTTACTGAACATCAAACATGGATCAGTAACTGTGATTCTAAGGATATAGACTTGATTCCTGCCTTCAAGAGAGGAACGTATGAAGGACATGAGAGGGATAGACATATTATACATTAAAAATTACAAGACAGTGTGCTTAACAAGGGGCACAATACTTGGCTATAGGGCGTGTGGAGAAGCAGGTGAGAGCGTGGGGATGTCAGGGAAAGCTTTCTGTAGAAAGTTACTCTTAATGTGAATGTTAAAGGATGAGTGGACATGAAATAATGATTAGAAACGGAAGGTTTCCAAGCATAGAGAACAGCATGAACAACGACGTGGATGTAAGAATCAGGATAGGACATATGGAAAATTTCAAATAGTTCAGCATTTGGAAGCATAAAATGTTAAAGGAGGTGGCTGGGAAGTCACTGAAGAGATTTAAACGGGATTAATTCAGATTTATTGTCTAGAAAGATCACTCTAACGAATGGAGAATGGGTTTGAGACGTCAAAACTGGAAGTGGGGAGATACCTGGGGAGGCTGTGGCTGTAATCTAAGGGGAAAAAGATTATAAGGGCCTGAACTAGACCAGGGCAAACACATATTTGAGAGAGATGTAAGAAGCCAGACTTTGTGATTAATTGGCCATGGGGCATATGAGAAAGAAGCAAGAGTCAAATTAGGACTACTAGGCTTCTAGCTTGAGGACTGGGCAGATATTGACATCTCCAACCAGGGCAAACAATAAGAAGGGAAACCTGGTTTAGAGAAAAGATAATGAGTTTGGTTTTGACTGTGTGAGTTGGAAGAGACCGTGGGACATTCAAGTACAAAAATGTAGCGCACAATTAGAAATTCAGGAAAGTTAAGTGTTAGTTAAAAACATTTGAGTGGATAAGGTCACCCAGGGAGATTTTTTATAATGATAAAAAGAATAGGGTGGGAAGGAACCCTGGAAAAAAACTACATCTGAGGAACAAGCAGAGAAGAAAGATCTAGAAAAAAGATATAGAAAAAGAATAGACAGGTGTGAGGAGAACCAGGAGATCATGGAGTCATGAAAGCCAAGGAAATGGAGGGTTTCAGGAAGGAAAACGTCATTACCAGTTTGAAGTTCAGTGGAGAGGTCCAGTATTTTAAGAGCTGGAGGGTGGTATCTATTAGATTTTGCATGCCAGTGCAGGAGGGTTTTCCATGGAGTAAGGAGGGACGAAGGTGAAAGCCAGATTGCAATGGGTATATGCATGAATGGATGCAAGAAAATGAGAAATAAAAGTGTATTTGAGAGTTAGGATAAGAAGAGGAAGAGAAGATGAATCATAACTAGAAGGAAACAGAGACAATGGAGAGAAAAGAGTCAGAAGAGTGATAATGATTGAACATGTGTGGAGAAGGTAGAAATGGCTGATAAAATATGGTTCTAAATTTACTGGAGAAGGTGTAGCCAAGGGCTCGGTTGGAGGTATTGGACTTAACCACCTTCATCATCTGAAACTTGAATATGCGTATGAAGATGGGTTGGATGTAGGTAAGTTTGAGAGAGAGTCAAACCCACTGTCGTGGAGTCAATTCAGATTCTTAGTGACCCTATAGACCGTAAATTTTTATGGAAGCAGACTGCCACATCTTTCTACCCCAGAGTGACTGATGGGTTTGAACTGCCAACCTTACGGTTAGCAGCCGAGTGCTTTAACTACTGTGCCACCAGTGCTCCTTGAGAGAGAGTAGGGGGGCTAAAAACAGGAAGTCGCATGAAATCATGTCCAGTGGCCCCTTCTGATGTGAGTCTGAGAGTCCAACTGAGGGGAAAGTAGGAGGGAGTTGACTGAAGACAAGTAAGAGATGGATGGGAGATGCTCCTCTGGGAACTTCTGGGCACTAGGGAGGCAGGAGCCATTGAAACTGCACCCAGCTTAGCAAATAAAGGGCAAAATGGTTGTCTAGTTACATACTCATCCCAGTAAGTGGTGATAGCAGAGCAGCTGTTATGGAGTGGGATATGGGGTTCTGGGATGAGAAAGGAAGGAGACAATCCCTCTGCCCTTTTTTCTGAAAGTGCTAATGTCCCCGGAGCAGAGAATTTGGTTGAAGCTGGCAGTAGGCAAATTAGACTTATTTTTACGGTAATGTCTTAAAAGAACTGCTGTCAGTGGTGTGTGTGTATGTGTGTGTTAATGAAGAACCAACATTTCGGTGGTGTGTGTATGTATGTATGTGTGTACTAATGAAGAGCCAATAGTTGAATTTAATGCTCTAGCCCTCTTGTTCTCTCTTTATTCTGACACCTTCTCCTCCTTTCCCTTGTTTCTCCTGATTTCCCTTCTCCATCTAAATTTGTCCTGTGATTGATTCTTACTGATGTGAAAATAAGAACTTAAACCTTTTTTGTTCAACTGTGTTTCATCTGATGTCAAAGAATTTAAAGAAAGCATTTGAGCTCTAACAGTTAAAATTCAGGCATCAGTCTTCAGATGGCTGCTGACTTGGGGCAGCAGCACATGATTTTTGCCTCATCTATGAGCTGGCCTTTCCTTCACAGTGGAATACCGAGTATGCCAGAGACTGAATAAAAACAATCAATCAAAAAGGAAAGCACTATTTACTTAATGGATCAGGTTCCACCACAGAATGAACAAGTGAGACTTTTTGTCTTGAATAGTTCTCCCTTCTGAGAAAATTTGAAATATTTGGAATCACCAGTCCTGTTGATGCTGTACTTGATCCATCAGGATCACAGGATCAAGGATAACCACCATCATAGAGAAGGTTTGTTCAAGTCAGAGTTAAACTATTTTATTAGCCATCTTGACTCAATCCAGGATTTCTCACTATTAAAATCCCCTGGAAATAAAAGAATGGGAGTTCCTCCAGAGTCCTTGGGAGAGAGTTTCGCCTTAGAGACACATGTTCTGGAAACTCTCCCACACATTTAGACTGCATTTTCTTTAGTGAATTAGCTAAACTCCTCCTTGACACATTGCTTTGAAACATCTGTCAGTTCTATCATTCAACAAACACGACACCTACCATGTGCCAGGCTACAGCTGGGTGCAAGGAACCCAAAAGTGTGCAAAACACAGAGCATGCCCTCAAGGAGGCAGAAATGTGCCCTATCATTGTAGTTCAGTGTGAGAACAGCTATAACAGCAGGATGTTTTGTTGTTGATGGTATTGTTAGTTGCCCTTGAGTCAGCTCGGTCTCATGGTGACCTCATGTACAACAGAACAAAATTTTGCCCTATCTTGTACCATCTTCATGATCATGGGTGTGCTCAAGTCTATTGTTGTGACCACTGTGTATTTTGAGTGCCCTGTAGCCTAGGGGGCTCATCTTCCAGCACTATATGGGATAATAATTCTGTTGTGAGCCATAGGTTTTCACTAATTTTCAGGAGCAGATCATCAGGACTTTTTTTTTTCCTAATCTGTCTTAGTCTGGAAGCTCCACTATGAGTGACCCTGCTTGTATGTAAATACTGGTGGTATATCTTCTAGCATTATAGCTACACACAAGCCATCAGAGTATGACAAACTGACAGATAGGTGGTGGGCAGGTTGCTTTCAGGGCATCTCAATCAGACCAGGCAGTAAGGAAAGGAGGTGACAGGGCACCATCAGATTTCTGTTTTAGAAAGCTCATTCTTGTTTGGGGATTTAAATGGTCCACAGTCAAGATTCATAAGCTCTTGACTAATGTTATCCAGGAACAATTAGTAATCTTCAATTTTAGAAACAGCAATGAAAACAAATTTGAGATTCTAGGATCTCCTACTACTTTAGTGACAGGCTATACAAACTAAATTCTCTTCAATTATCTCAACTGATTAGATACCTACAGAACTGGAAGTTAGGGCTCTTAATCAATCATATCATCTCCCCCGTGCCTCAGTTTCTCTATCATGTAAATATAAAGTGGCAGTGGAACTACTGTTCACACATCCCAGATAACATACTGTCCCCACCTTTCTCCTCCATGGCGTTGGGTTACACGTGGCCAGCCGACACAGCTAAATTCCCTTAATCTTGTCTTGTAATTCGATCACCTTGTGTTAATGATTTTCTGCTGCCATTCTTTGAGTTCATGACAAGTTTTTTTTTTTTTTAACTTCCTTTTGACATTGAAAGCTCCATGTTCTACTTAAGAGTTATCCTGATGTATGTGAGGAAAATAATCATTTCCTTTTCCTGTGTACTTTAACATTTGTGTTTACGGAGTCTTAAACTTTTAGCCACTGCATTTAATTATAAGACCACATGCAATTTATTTTCCATCAATGCTCTCAAATATATACCCTTTCTACGGATTTTCAGTGTCCGCAAATTGAATTATCTAGTCCCTCCTGCCTTATAAACTAGTAATTCCAAGCGTGTCATTAAGTTCCTGTTGAATGGTAAACTATCAAAAATTAAAATTAAAGATTTTTATCTCTTTTGAAGGAGCCCTGGTGGTGCAGTGGTTAAGCGCTCTGCTGCTAACCAAAAAGTTGGCAGTTTGAACCCACCAGCTGCTCTGTGGGAGAAAGATGTAGCAGTCTGCTTCCATAAAGATTACAGCCTTAGAAACCCTATGGGGCAGTTCTGCTCGGTTATAAAGGGTCACTGTGTGTCAGAATTGACTCAATTGTCAACAGTTTTTTTTTAAAATTTATTCTCTTTTGATTGTGTCATAGAAATTTATTTTCACATTCCTAAACTATATTGTTTTATTAGTAAAAATCTATTCTCCACTCTTAATAGATTATGACTAATAATAGGCAATTAAGGTATTTTCCACATGAATGTATCCTTATGAAGTCTTTAAAAGAGTGGAAAATAGGCTGTCATATCAGAGAAACAACAGATTTCCTGATCTGAAAATTGCTCAAGGGCCTATTACGGTGAGATTCTGTGGTCAGAGGTATGGCTATATAACACCACCAATTAAATTATGTTTGTCTGGTTTAAACCCAACCCTTTGTATTAGCTAAATAGCATTCCGTTGCCTAAAATCATTACTGTTGATTTTTTATTTGATAGGGTCATTTTCATGAAAACGATTATTATTATCAAAGGCAGAGTATTTAATAAGTGACTTCCCAATGAATGTTACTGGGAAAAGCCACCCTTGGAGGATGGGAAGATCCGTCTTTGGACCGAGGGTAGAGGATTGTATGGAAACTCGGTAATGGATCTCATCTGAGTTAATCCCACACTCCTGTTAGGACTCAGGACTTCCCTTATGTAGTGTCGTGTTAGTTTTAAAGAAATAACATTAGGAACTGGAAGAGGCCTAGGAGATCACTTAGTCTAAGTCCTTCCTTTTATAGATGAGGAGCCTGACATGCAGCTGTCACCTCAGGTCACAAGGCTGGCTAGCTTCGAGCCCAGACCAGAACCTGGTCCTGAATTCTGTATTATGTCAATTAGTCTTACCAAACACTATTCATGTAGCACCATAATACTCTATGAGAGGATACATGAATCCAGGCCATAGAACCATCTAAATGAACTGAGGTATTTTATTTATTTCAACTGCACAACTTGACATTTCAAATTTCTGTTTTATGATAACTGTAAAAAATGTAGTTAATTTTGTTTACTTTATTTCACAAATGTTGTGGCGCAGTGGTTAAGCATTTGGCTGCTAACCAAAAGGTTGGCAGTTCGAATCCACCAGCCGTTCCTTGGAAACCGTATGGGGCAGTTCTACTCTGTCCTATAGGGTCGCTATGAGTTGGAATCGACTTGATGGCAACATGTTTGGTTTGGGTTTGTTTTACTGAAGACCTTTTCTATGTCAGTTATTGTATTCAGTGCCTTATTTACTCTCATTAAATAATATCAAAATATGCTTTAAATATGATTGATGGTTTAAATTGGCATCTTATTTTTAAAAAGCCAATAAAATTTTGCAACAGTCTTTCTTCTCTAAGTTTATCATTTAAACTACTTTGAGATTAAATTCACCAATTTTTATTGCATGCATACCATCTGCAAGGTCCGTAGTTGCTGTGGGAGGTAAAGATGCAGATGTCTTAGTATATTTGTGTGTATAGACAGTTTAATCAAACCTAACCCCCTGTGTTGCAGAGTAGAACTGGACTCCATAAGGTTTTCAAGGCTGTGTGACAAAGCAGATCACCAGGCCTTTCTTTCAAGGGACCTCGGGGTGGGTTTGAGCCACCAACCTTTCAGTTAGTAGTCCAGCACTGAACCCTTTGCACCACCTAATACAGATGTCTTAAGGAGGAAACGTCTTACTGTCTGTATTTCAGAGAATCAGCAGTCTGTAAGTGTGTATCCCTCTGTATGCAGGACACCAGTGCCTGTGCCAGGGGTGCAGTCAGCCTGCCTTTTTTGGCAACAGCTCACCCAACCAGCATAGGAATTCCTGTCATTGGGGAGGTTCATTCATTCATTTATTATATATATTCCACCTGCCTCCAAACAGGATTTGAGGAGCAAATAATAGAAGATAGATACCATATTTTATCAATTCTAAGAATGCACATTTCTCGCTCGTTTTTAACTCTCTGAAATTGGTATCTGTCTTAAAATCAATGACATCTTATCATTGTTTCACAGATCAATTGGCAGTGGGTTTTTTTTCCCTTAGTGGTTCATAGAATAATTTTGTCTTATAGTCTTATAATCTTAAATTTGATGAAATATAGTACATTAGGATAATTATAATAAGAATTTTAACAAATAGGTACAAAGTAATTAAAAGTGAAAAAAAACCTAGGCTAAGGATAGCTACTGCAGTGGAACTACAAACTTAACTCTAGGTTTTCTAAAAACTTAGGTAGGATACCAGCTAAACATGACAGTACAAACACACATATTCAACTCTTCTCCCTCCCATAATACCAATAAAATGGTAAGGCAGGAATAAAATAGTATAACTCCCACCTCCTGCTCCTAAAAACCTAGAGAGACTACCTCAGTAGATGAGAGATGTTGGCATATTTTCGGATGATAGAAAGCAGAGCAGATATAAGAGTGATAACAGACATGACAGAGCCAAGGTGGCAATAACCTAAGTGCCTGTAGAGGGGATACTAATGACAGAAAAAGGTAATTTACCCTGTAGAGAGCTCAGTACATGAAGGTACCAGCTAATTCAAAGGAGCTAAAAAACATAAGAGGACTTAGATATTGAAAAGCTTTCATTGAAAATAGTGGGATCTCCTTCCCTCCAGCACTGTTTTTCCACCTTGCCCCAGAAAGACAGCAGCCAGATGTTTGTGCCCTGTCGCCAAAGCCAGGATAAGGAGTATTACTCTCTTAGAAAGCTGAATAGCTAGAGGGAAAATAATTACTAATTATGATACTTAGGGATTCCCTATAACAAAAATTCTGGTTTGCCTGCTTATTCCCCTACAATGAATTGCATTAGTTGACAAGCCCTACCCTGCCACACACTGGAGCTTCCAGTCAGTTTTTCAGTGCCTTCTTTTTAACTATAAATGAACAGCCTAGGATAACCAGCCATTTGAAGAAGTCCTTCTATATGAAAAAGAGACAACAAAACAAATGTGGAGAAATATGAAATTCTGAGGAAATAGAGATAATACCGGGAATAGAAGACAATTGCAAATAGAATTGTAATTACTTTTCTCAAAGATATGAGAACATGAAACAAAAAGAGCTTACTATGCAAAAGGAATCATCAGAGAACAAGAAAGAATCTTTGGACAATACAGTCACGACAATGAAAATAGAAAATTCAGGAGAACAGTTGAAAGACCCAGAAAATAAAGGGTGGGAGAAGGAGAAAATATGTGGTAAATAGGAGAGGAAAAAATATAAGAAAATTTTGAGATTAAATTCAGAAGGTACAACATCCAACTACTTGTAGCCCAGAAAGAAAGAATGGATCAAACAGAAGAGACTTTGAAGAATATGGAAAGGTGGGACAGGGGACCACTGTTTTTCATTAAGCCTATTTGAATGTTTTTGTCATGTGTATATATAACTTAATAAAAATAAAATTAATTAGAAGGGAAAGAGAAGAGAAAAAAATGAAGATTTAACCTAAAATAAATGCTAATGCAAGGGGGATACACATGATTTTCTAATAAAAGAAAGCACTTTTTTTTTCCAGAAGACAGAAATTTCCTAATCTTAAATGATAAGAATTTATCACATGGATCTTTATATAAGAATTTCTATACAACAGTGCTTTCATAACAATTTTATTAAAGATGCAGAAATGATCTTCATATGGTTGATTCTTATAACAACCCATAATAAAAACAAGAGCATGATATTAAAATGTGCTTTAATACATTTTATGATATTTCTAGGGGTATCTAAAATTATATGGCCTAGGTAGGTAGAGTTTTCTTAAGTACTTAGAGATTCTCTAAGGAATGAATGGCTAATCCTCCCCTAGGTCATCCCTGAATAGAGTGGGAAAAATTCTCAGGTCAGTTCCTGCTAGACAGATGGGGGTGGATACAGGCAAAAAAGTAGCTGGCATTCCTCCTTGGTGCTGCTTTTTCCAAAGAATGTCTTGGGTCAGCACTCGAATAGGCTTCAATCCAATGTAAAGCTGATTTTTGCCATCTTACCTTTAAATATAGCTTTTAAAACTTATTCTAGATTTTATTTAAGTTTGGAAATTTTTGAAAACCTTGTCAATTTTACTCTTTTTAAAATCATATAATGTTCCATTCTTCGAAGGGAGGGCTAAGAGGATTAAAATCCAACTTCATATGAATATAAGCATGAAAATATATTGTTGTTGTTAGGTGCAGTCTAGTTGGTTCCGACTTATAGTGACCCAGTGTACAGCAGAACGAAATGCTTCCTGGTCCTGCGCCATCCTCACAGTTGTTGCTATGTTTGAGCCTGTTGTTGCAGCCACTGTGTCAATCCATCTTGTTGAGGATCTTCCTCTTTTTCGCTGATCCTCTACTTTACCAAGCATGATGTCCTTCTCCAGGGACTTGTCCCTCCTGATAACATGTCCAAAGTAAGTGAGATGAAGTCTCCCGTCCTTGCTTCTAAGTAACATTCTGGCTATACTTCTTACAAAACAGATTTGTTCGTTCTGGAAGTCCATGGTGTATTCAATATTCTTCACCAACACCATAGTTCATAGGTATCAGTTCTTCTTCGGTCTTCCTTATCCATGCATATGAGGTGATTGAAAATACCAGTGTGGGGGGAATATATATTTATATGTGGAGGGGGGAGTATTTTTTTCCTCCTCTTGCACAAAATGAATTCTTATTTCATATTCAGGTTTTTAAACTTACAGATGGTTTCCCCTAGTGTCCCTCTGATGATATTTTACAAATTCACCATTTAGCCAGAAGTTTTCTTCTCATCCATAAACTATACCTTCTGTAAATGCTAATGCCTAAGCAGGAGGTTGAATATATTCTCCATAATGTGAGGCATATTGAGCTGTGTTTTCTGTGAGTGGTCATTTCCTTATATTTTCTAGAAAATCATCTCTGTGCCCATTCTGCCCAAAGACTCCTAATACTTTCTGACATCTTTAATAAATACTTAAAGTATTTCCACAGTAAGACAGACTCTCTTTTTCTCCTCAGCGTTGGGAAAATGAGAAAAATACATTTGAGTCTGTTTCTCTGTGGAAAAACAAAAAGAAATTCTGGAAGAATGCTGTAAGTTTATCATCTTTAATTGTGGCATAGATAGGATGTCAGGCAGAATGGTGTCTCAGAAATGCAGTAGAGGACAATTACTTAAGGCGTTTTTCTGAGTCACTTATATTGGTTCTTTGTATCACATATGTCAAGAAAAAGTTATAGGCAGTTAACTTTTCCAGGGAAGAGGTTTCAAAAGAGTCAGTGTGATTTGTTTTTTAGGATTCACAATATTATAGACTTGTTCTGAAAAGGCTTCCTCCAGGCATGGATAACTCCTACTGAGCCCCCTGCTGAGAAGCCTCCATGGAGCTGCCCTGTGATGGGCCCTACTTCAGTTATAATTCTTGTCACTTTCCATCCCGCTTCATGAGACCTTGAACACGGGGACTTCCTACTCATGATAGAAAGATTCTGCCTTTGGCTGCCACATCCACACTTCCCCTCTCCAGCCAAGGGAACCTTCTGCCCTTGCCTGTGGGTTCTAGGCCACAAGGCAGGTAGGCAAAATTGTTCTGGAGATCAAACAAAGGAGCTGAAAATATTTCAAAGCCTTAAAAAAATTGATATTATCTTGTGTTATATATCATATTAACCCGTAAAACCTGTTGCCATCAAGTCGATTCAGACTCATAGTGACCCTATAAGACAGAGTAGAACAGCCTTATAGGGTTTCCAAGGAGCGGCTGGTGGATTTGAACTGCTTACCTTTTGTTTGGCAGCCAAGCTCTTAACCACTGAGCCAGCAGGGCTCCATATATCATGTTATATCATATCAAATCATATTATATTAAAATGTCCTATTTTGCACGCCTACCCATTCCTCAGCTTTCCTGGTGTCCAGTCCTCAGCATATATCCTTGAACCACTGCCCACCCTGTGCCCCACTCAAGGCATGATGGATGCTACCTGACAGTACCCACCCACTAGCAGGGACCACTCTGCATCTTAGCCTAACTCAGTGTTCTAGGTGTGGCTCTGAAGAGAGCTGGAATTAATATGGACAGATCAGTATGTAAAGTCAGAGCCAACTGAAATACAGCTGCGTGATCAGTCTAAGACCATACTTAACTACTTCTGAACTTAAAGTAGAATTATATTTTAAGTCTCCTAGTTTGATGTTAGGAGCCCTGGTGGCACAGTGGTTAAGAGCTTGACTGCTAATCAGAAGGCTACAGTTAGAATCCACCAGCTGTTCCTTGAAAACTGTATGGGACAGTTCTACTCTGTCCTATCGGGTCACTATGAGTCTAAATCAACTTGACAGCAGTGGGGCATTTTTTTTTTTTTTTTAATTTGATGTTAAGGTCCTGACCACCAGCTTCCTGGAACATCCTCATTATTTGACCAAGTGGTTGAGGGTGTATAATAATGCATTTTAGAAGCGTATAGAGCTCTAACAGCCGAACTACATTGTGCTGACCTTAGCTTATGGTGGAAGCCATAGTGCTTATTTCCTCCCCGTTTTCTAAAGGCCTCGCTAAAGCAATACAGTAAATATTTACTATGTTCATGGAACTAGGCTAGCTCTGGGGACACAGTAGTGAATAAGACAGAGTTCCCACCCTCCTGGAGCTGACTGCCTAGCTAACCCGAAGCTAGAACTTGCTCCCATGGCTTGTTATAGCTCTTAGAGGTTAAGAGTTAAGTCTCCTTACTAGCTGATTGCAAGACTTGCAATTCAAAACTCAGCCCTTTGCAGTCAGGTATTTACTCAAATTGCTGACTCTTCTGTGCTATAAACAGAAGAACTTTTGATGTTTATTCTTTGTTGAAAGGTGAGATATCCACCAATGTACTAGCAAAGACCCTCAGGAGACTTATAGAAATTAAAATACTCATCTTTAGTTCGAGTAAGTTCTGAGCATGTTTTCATGCTTAGTAAACTGTTCAGCTGACTAGTCAGAATCCCTCTAGAGTGCTGATACATGCAAATTATTGGTGACTATTTGTGAAGGCCCAGGAGTACAATCTATCACAGATGACAAATGGCAGTATATGTTATTTTATTTCTTTTTCCAAATATTTTATTATGAAGGGCTTTAAACATAAGAAAAGCTGAAAGAATTGCATAGTGATCACTCATGTATCCACCACCTAGACTCTAAAATTGTTAACATGTTTGTGCTTTATCACATCTTTCCATTTATCTATCCATCAATCCATCTTATTTTTTATCCATTTCGAAGTGGGTTGCAGACATCAGTGACCTTCACTCCTAAACACTTCAGCATGGATATCATTAACTAGACTTCAATATTCCATTATAGTGTAATGTACAAATCTTAAATGTACCATACAGTTCTAACAAATATACGCCGTATATCCCTGTAACTCAAATACATATAAAGACATAGAACATTTCCATCACCCTGGAAAGTTGCCTCATACCCTTCCCAGTCAGTCCTCATCCCTACCCTCAGAGGCAACTACTCTTCTGATTTTTTTACCACAGATTAGTTTTGCCTATTCAACAACTTCATATAAATTGAATAATACAAGATATACTCTTTTGCGTAAAGCGTCTTTCACTTGGCATTATGTTGAGATTCATCCATGTTGTTGTATGTATTGTAGTTCTTTTTATTGTTGAGTAGTATTCCAATGTATGAATGTACCCAGTTTGTTTATCCATTCTTCTACTGATGGAAATTTAGGTTGTTTCCAGTTTATGGATATTATGAGTAAAACTTTTATGAACAGTCTTATACAAGTCTTTTTGTGGACATATTTCATTCCCCTTGGGTTAGAACCTAAGAGTGGAATTGCCGAATCATAGGATAAGTGTAGGTTTAGTTTTCTAAGAAATTTCCAAAACTTTTTCCAAAATGATTTTACATTCCCATCAGCAGTGTATGAAAGTTCCAGCTGTTCCTCATCTTCACCAACATTTGGTGTTGTAATTCTTTTTAATTTTAACCATAACAGTAATGGTATCTTGTGCATAACGGTAGCTTGTTCTGATTTTATTTTGCAAATTTCCAAAGATTTATGATGTTGAGCGCTTTTTCATGTGTTTATTGGCCATTCATATATCTTCTTTTGTGAAGTGTCTGTTCAAATATTTTGACTATTTCTATTGAGTTTTTTTTTTTTTGACCATTTTATTATTGAATAATTGGAGATTTTTATATGTTCTGGTTGCAAGTCCTTTGTGAGATATATGTTTTGCAAGTATTTTTCTCATTGTGTGACTTACCTCTTCATTTTCTTAATAGTATCTTCTGAGGAAAAGAATTTTTTTATTATAATGAAGACTAATTTATCATTTTTTTAATTTTATACTAATTGTTGCTATGTCCTGTCTAAGAAACCCTTCTTACACTTAGGTTATGAAGATGTTCTTCTATGTCTTCTTCTAGAAACTTTATAGTTTTAGCTTTATTTAGGTCTATGATCCATGTCTTATTTTTGTGTAAGGTTCACTTTTTTCATATAGATATTCAGCTGTTCCAACACCATTGAAAAAGACTTTCTTTTTCCTATTGAATTAACTTGGAGCCTCTGTCAAAGGGGTCTATATCTGGGCTTTCTATTCTGTTCCATTGATCCATTTGTCTATTCTTATATCTTGATTCATGTAGCTTTATAGTAAGTTTTAAAGTCAAGTATTAAAGTCCTTTAGCTTTGTTCCTCTTTTTCAAGATTGCTTTGGATAGTCTATATAATTTTGATGTTCATCTAAATTTTAAAATCAACTTGTTTATATTTGCCAAGGAAAGCCTTGATGAAATTTTTATTGGAATTGTATTCAATCTATGACCAATGTCAGGAAAATTGATATCTTAACTATACAGAGTCTTCATATCCAAGAACATGGTATATCTCCCCATTTATTTAGTCTTCTTTAATATCTATCAGCAATATCTTGTAGTTTTTCTGTTTTTGTTTTTTTTAACAGTAGACATATTGTTTTATGACATTGGTTAACAACCCCACAACATGTCAACACTCTCCCTTCTCAACCTTGAGTTTCCTATTACTAGCTTTCCTGTCCCCTTCTGCCCTCTAGTCCTTGCCCCTGGGCTAGTGTGCCCCTTTAGTCTCATTTTGTTTTATGAGCCTGCCTAATGTTTGGATGAAGGGTGAACCTCAGGATATCTTGTAGTTTTTAGTAGAGAGGTTTATACATCTTTTAAAACTTATTCCTGAATATTTTGTTTTTTGACATTATTATAAATTGAATTGTTATTTAATTTCACTAATTGTTTGTTGCTAATATATTGGAATGCTATTAATTTTTGTATGTTGACCTTGTAACCTGCCAACTTACTAAATTCACTTATTCTAATAATTATTTTATGGATTCTTAGTATTTTCTGTTTAACAAGTATGCCATCTGTGAACAGAAGCAGTTCCCCCCCACCGCCTTTTTTTTTCAATCTGCATTCCTTTTATTTATTTTTCATGACTCATTACACTGGATAGGACCTCCAGAACAATGTTGAATGTAAGTAGTAAGAGTGGACATCCTTGCCTTAATCCCAATTATAGGGGGAAAGGTAGTCGGTATTTCACTGTTGAGTACAATGTTAACTGTAGGTTTGTCATAGATACTCTTTATCAGGTTGCGGAAGTTCCCATCTATTCTTATTTTGCTGCAAGTATTTGTTATGAATGGGTATTGACTTTTGTCAAATGCTTTTTCTATATTTGTTGAAATAATCACATGGTATTTCTTTTTCTTTTTTTAGACTGATAATATGGTGAATTACAGTGATTGATTTTTTTTTTTAATAATAAGTCAGGATTACATTCCTGGGGTAAACCTAATATGATCATAATGCATTATCTCTTTTATGTGTTTTTAAAATTGATTTGCTAATATTTTGTTAATAATTTTTGCATTTAATACATATTACTTTTTTTATAGTAATATACGTATTCCTTTATTAATATATTATTAACAAGATCTAGCAGTGGACCTAATAAAGACTTTAGTATGATGCATAAATGCCATTTCAAAATGGTTGCAATAACTATAATGTTCTATGAAAATATCTGTGATCTCATCAGTGATAAATTCACAGGTATTGCTAATATTATTGTACTTTGTTGCCTATATTCTTTTTTCTCCTTTTTTTTATTATTGTAATTAAATGAAGTTTACATTTCAAGTTAGTCTCCCATACAAATTTTTTTTTAATGCATATTACTTTTTAATAAAAGATTTTAAAAAAACTTGAAATCACTGCATAGCTAGTGTGGCACTTCTGGAGCCACTTCAGGGAGAACCTGGATAGATGAGGTCTTAAAGTATGGCCAAGATAAGCTTGTTTAAGCCAAAACATTGCAAACATCCATTTTTCTCGCTCAGTCAAGCAGTTAAATAGAGACTAGAGATCATTTTATCTTTATTAGTAAAGTTTTGACACAATTTCTTTCAATCACCTGGCAATTTACTAAAATATCATTTAAATGTACACCAAGCAGTAGGCTATTCTCCAGGAGTAGAGTTCGGTTGTTATATCTCAAATTGGAAGACTAACCAAGTGAAGAAAGTCTAACTGAGTTCTAATATAGACTCTTGAACATGATAAATGAGAAAAAATATTTTTTTCTAAATGAGTTTGGCAGTGAGTAGCTAGATAGAATACATTTCCTCAAGGAAAAATGCTCATATTACCACTTCAAAGAAATAGTAAAACCCAGAAATTATGAAAATAAGAAAGGAATCAGTAGGCAGTAGTCAAGAGAAAGAACTCAATGGCCACAGTGTTCACAGAATAAACAGAAGTTAGCATGTAGTTCAGTGAATCAACTAACTTAAGTCAACTAAGAAGTGTTGAGTAGGTTTACCAAGATAGACGGCATATGCAGGATTTTGGGGTTTTATGTTTTCATACGCAAAGGTTAAGAGCTTGGCTTCTAACCAAAAGGTCGGCAGTTCAAATCCACCAGCTGCTCCTTGGAAACCCTGTGGAGCAGTTCTACTCTGTCCTGTAGGGTCACTATGAGTCGGAATCAATTAGAAGGCAACGGGTTTGGTTTTTTGGTTTGGTTTATGTTTATACTAAAGTCTCATGTACATACGTGAAGGGTAGCTGTTGGATCACACTGTAGTCCCTTAGTGGCATCCATGGTTCTTGTGCTCTCAATCCTGATTGGAAGTTTTTCTGCTCTTTCATGCTCTTGCCTTCTCCCTACTCCCAATACTCTTGTGTAGTCTTGTACCTGTTCTCTCTTTCTTCCTTTTATTATCTGCCCTCCATTTTCCTTGTGTCAAGGGCCTGTCACAGCTTTTTGTGACTCCTGTTGATTCCCATGGGGGCCGCTTTGCTTGGTGGGATGCCTAAGACTTAAAGGATTCTACACAAGAAAACCTCCTTTTAACCAACTCTTTGATCCTCTAAAGGAAAATGCTGACATTTACCACCAGCAAGTCCTACTTTTGTCAGAATCTACACAGGGCTCTTCAGTATTCCACCATCCTCTTCATCTTTTTTATCCACAGCCGTTTTATTTTAATTTGATGCAGCTAATGGTAGAAGTAGAATAAGTCACTGAAAAAAAAAAAATTAACGTAGCTTTGTCCCTGATAAGTGTTGAAGAGAGCAAAAACCTTGGCATGGTGAAGTTATGGCAGACTATATTGTTCTATAGTTTATCAGTTGATAAGTTTTGCTGCCTCCAAGTCATTGTGTTTTCCCAAGTGAGGAACCTTTGGCTGAGCCCTGGAAATATACACGCTGTACAGAAATGAAAAGTTATTAAACCAGGACTGCAGGGGAATGCAAAGGAATGCTCTGTTATTGTGAGGAAAACAATTTAGAATGCACTTTTTAAAGCTTAACAAAATTACTTAATATCTTACAGGGAAACAACCAGCCTTTTTCATCTGGTCCCCAAGGATTTCATTTATCATTTAGATCTAGTTGCTGCAAAGATACTGATAATGCACACATTTTGTGAGGCATTAAATCTGCATGTACCAGTGGCTTGCAGAATTAATCAAATTACCTTAAAGTTAATGCAGTCAGTGAGGAGAGTTTAATGGTATTCAAAACATTCGTGGTAATAATTACAGATAAAGAGGGTCAGTCAGTTGAGAATTATGTGTAAAGTGAAGAGAATGAAAATCTGAATTAGGATATCAGCAAGTGCATAAATTGTGGGGAAATTGAACCGTGAAAATAAAATTCATTCATGTTCATTTGGAAGGAGGTAAAAAAAAGAAGATGTGTTGGAATTTGAACCCAGGGAAAATTTAAGGATTGAACAGTTCCAGTGGAGAAAGAGAAAGAGGGGATACAGATGATTGGAAAAGCATGTTAGAGAAGATTGAGCATTATTTCTTCTATTTACATCTACTGCTATCATTTTAGGATGCTGAAAACAGCTATGATAATTCACCTACTGCTTTCACCCACAAGTTTCTTCTCCCTATGTTATCTGTACTCACATGTCTTATTTCTCCTCTGTATTTTTAAAAGAAGAGATAACATGGTTTATAAATTATTCTTCCTCCTCCAAAAATAATTGATTATAAAAAGCACTACACCATCTAAGATGCATCAATTGGTCCCAACCACCTGGAGTAAAGGAGAATGAAGAACACCAAAGACACAAAGAAAGTATTACAAGAGACAGAAAGGGCCACATAAACAAGAGACTGCATCAGCCTGAGACCAGAAGAACTAGATGGTGCCCGGCTACCACCAATGACTGCCCTGACAAGGGAACAGAATAGAGAGTCCCTGATGGAGCAGGAGAAGGGTGGAGTACAGAACTCGAATTCTAGTAAAAAGACCAGACTTAATGGTCTGACTGAGACTTGGAGAACCCCAGAAAGTATGGCCCCTGGACTCTCTGTCAACCCAGAACTAGAACAATTCCTGAGGCCAAATCTTCAGACAAAGATTGGACTGGACTGTGGGACATAAAATGATACTCATGAAGAATATGCTTCTTAGCTCAAGTAGATACATGAGACTAAATGGGCAGTTTCTGTCCGGAGGTGAAATGAGAAGGCAGAGAGGTTAGGAGCTTGTTGAATGGACATGGGAGATCAGGGGTTGGAAAGGAGGATTGTGCTGTCACAGTATAGGGAGAGCAATTAGGGTCACATAACAATGTATGTATAAATTTTTGTATGAGAGACTAACTTGAATTGTGAACTTTCACTTAAACTACAACAATAAAAAAAAGCACTACAAAGTAGAAAGTTGACATGATTTAAAGTAAAATACATTTTTTCTTTCTATTATACCTCATCCACCCAGATCCCCTTTCTTAGAAGTTGGAGGGAAATGTTGTTGTTTTTTTGTGTGAAACAAAGAGAGAAAATTATTTCTGATATGAAAGCCAAAAACAATAAAGAGGCAAATGCTCACTGAGTTATTCTTTCATTCAGTCTATTTTTATTGAGCATTTACCATATTCCAGGGACTGTGATATATGCTTGGGATACAGAAATGAATATGAAGGCATGGTCCTTGCTATCAAAGAGATCACTGTCTGGAATGCAGAGATATCTATGTAAACCAGCAAATGCAATGACATATTATGGCTGCCATGATAGAAGGATGTACAAGGGCATAAAGAAAAACGAAGTCAGGAACATTTTCCAAGTTGCATTTTACGAGATGAGTCGTGTTCAAATGCTAGGCAAAGGGAAGAAGGCAAAGGAGACAGGTACAAAAGCAGCCCAGGGCACCATGAAATGGCCCAATTCTGGAAACTGCAAGTGGCTCAGTTTAGCTAAAGAGTTGGGGTCACTGGAGAGATGGCAACTTGGAGAAATAGGTAAGTTCCAAATCACAGAAGCCTTTCTAAACTGTTAAAGGGTTTGGACTTTATCCAAGAAGCAGTTGGGAGTTCTGAAGATTTTAAGCAGAGGATCACTAAAGTTAAATTTGACAGTTACGAAGATTACTCTGGTGGTAGGAAGCAATACTTAAAAGTATAAGGGAAAATGTTTTCTTTAAAGACATTATTTTTACCAGAAATTAAACACTCACTGATTATCATCAAGAAAGTCATCTGGGTGATATGGAGGGTGGGTCATAACAACAGCAGACTGCAGAAGCTGCTCTTTCTGCTGGTTCAGTCACCTTCCTCTGGGAGCTCATAGGCTACATCAGCTCCTGTTGCTTCTCCACCTGCCTGTCCAACCAGTTTATCCATTTATTCAGAGAGAGCTTATGATGCGCCAGGACCCAAGATGGGCCCTAGGGATAGTGAGACAAAAATAAGCCATGGTCCCTGCCCTCAAGGAGTTCACTGGAGCCATCCCCAGATCTCTCTCTCTGGACCCAGGTATGACCCTTGAATAGTGATAATCTCATTTCTACTCGTGCAGCCACATCTGACCCCTCCCACCATCTTCCCAAAACCAAACTTAAACTCGTCGAGCTCAGACTCATATGCAAAGACTCATATGCAAAATTAAGAAGACGCACTAGTAACGGCAACAGTGACCAGTTCCACTTGGAGATTTACTACAAAGGGAGGGTTGGGAGGGTTGAGGAAGAGGAATGCAAGAATATAAACGTGGTCTCCTAGTGAGCCGGAGCCTCACACACCAGTTTAAAAAGTTAAAAATGTGACTCTGCTTTGCTCGAGGTTGCTGTATATGAATTTATGAAAGTTCTGTATATTACTCTGTCATTCTTAACGAACCAAAAACTTCAGATGGCAATGATGGACTTTTAGGTTAACAGATTAATTATTGTTTTGAAAGCTAGAAAAACCACTTCGTCAAGCATTTCTCAGAGCACAGACTTTACTACACAAGCCACCATCTCATTTAGTGTTCAGGAAGAGTAAAACGCCTAAAATATAGGGTGAAAGTAAGAGGAGTAGTTAACCCAAAGAAATATTATTTTATAATGTTATCCTATTTTTTAGCCTTGTTATGTGTCTTATAACAAGCTAGTGCAGAAACCCACTTGAGTCGGAGTATGCCTTTGATTTCCTGACAAATCTTTCATAATTGCTTTGGTAAATTAAACTAGAAAGATATGGTATATGTATGTGAAGGGGTAGGAGGTTTTATGTTTTGACCTACATTGAATATGGATCATCTGCCACAGCTTTAGGCTGCTGTTGGGCCTGTTATTCGCACTGTTGTTGTTGTTAGGTGCCATGGAGTCAATTTTTGACTCATAGTGACGCTCAGTGCCACAGGGTGCCATAGCACCTCCCTGTGAGCGCTCAGTTTCCGGAGAACACCTTTAGAAATCTCTTGCCAGCTTCCTGTAGCTGAGTTGTTCTAATGGAATGAATTCCTTGGAAACTCCCAAAAGGCTTCATGCTGCCCCTGATGATAAATGAAAACTTCTCTTTGAAGATGCTGTAGCTTCCAGCAACATCACGACATAGCTTCCAGCAACGTCAACTTTGTAATTATAGCCTTGAAGGCTGCATTGCAACCTCAGAAACTTTGACAAAGGGCCTTAGCACATGTGGTTCCATCATTAATATAAACAAATGTTTATTCAGAGCCAACTGTGTGACAGGCACTGTTCTACGAGCTATTTCCGTGCCTGGACACTACACACACCCCCAACCCTGCTTCCCTCACCTCATTATTCTTCAGGTCTCAGCCTAAACATTAAGGAAGACTTCCCTCAATCTCTTGGAACCAGGTTAGGATTCTCTGGTAGGTGTCCTGATAACCTTCTGTCCCTCTTCTGAAAAACATTTATCACAATTAAAATTGAGTAGTTATTTTTATAGTAAAAAATAATAAAACAAAAAACAAACTTGTCTTCCCCAGACTGTCAGTTCTGTGTTAATGGGTATCATTTCTATCCTTTTATTAGTTACTTGTACAGGGACTGGTAGGGCATGAGTATTGTGGTGTTTAGTTGTCATCGAGTCAGCTCTGACTGATAGTGACCTCACACATAACAGAATGAAATGTTGCCCAGTCCTGCAGCATCTTCATGATCACTGGTATGTTTGAGCCCATTGTTACGCCATTGAGTCAGTTCATCTCACTGAGGGTTCCCTTGTTTTAGCTGACCCTCTACCAAACATGATGTCCTTCTGTAGCAATTGATCTTTCCTGATGACTTGTCCAAAGTAAGCAAGCAGAAGTCTCATCATCTTTGCTTCTAAGGAGCATGAGTAGTGATAATGCAATCTAAAGAATGAAAACAGAAGCCTTATTTTGTAACTAAAGTATTGTTTTTATAATATTATTCTTACAATATTCCAACTAGAAATATTGTCGTAAGTGCCAGAGTGTCTAGGGCACATCACTTGACTCTCATGTGAACAATCAAGATCATTAGGTGCCAGGTGACATGAACTGCTTTTCTAGAACCTGACATTTTCTAATAGTTTTTTTAACGGAATACTCCCTCTAAGTGCCCTTCATCTTGCAAACATCCTTTGCAAGCGTACATAGAGATAACTTGCCACTTGACGAGTGTTGTTTATCTGATGGTTCAGCAGATGGTCTGGGGCAAAATTTTCCTGAGCTTCACTGTTGCTGCAGGCAAGAGTGCCCTACCCAGACTCGATGGTAGTGTCCATACTGCAAATTCAAATCACCTTTTAATTTTTATCACATAGGGTGCAGTTTCCTTGCCTAGTACCTTTTCATGGCCTATAAAAGTGTGTTTGGTCAAGAGGTGCCAATGAAGAACTTCACTGTGAACAGCAATTTCAAGGTGACCCCATGATATGTCTAAATATGTATAATTAATGTATTAATTAAGACAAATCAAATAAATCTTCCTCAGAAGCAGCAACATCTTCATGAGACATTTTCCTCTGTTTGTGATTTAAATCTCTTAATATGATTTATGCATGGTTACAAGTCTAAATGGGCACTCCTTCAACTCTCTATGTCGAACATGAAGTAAAGAGAACAATATTATTGCTGTATCTTTTTGGATCCCCTCAGCATATAGGAAATTAAAACCATTCTGTTTGGGTCTAGAATGTAGTTAGTGAGAGAAAACTCTTCAGTCTATGTTATACCTGCCTTATAATCATAGGATCTACTGTTGTAGGGTAGAGGTTGTATTCAAATACGTAATAATACAATTTAAGATTTATACTCCTAGGCTTGGCCAGCTCATCTCCTAATAGCATCTAGCCTTCATTGCCAGAGATGTGTGGCTAGGCCTTTGGACTCTACTGGAGTGACTAATGAGCTCTAAATCATTGTCTGTTTACGTGTTCATCCTCCCCAAGTGACCATGAGCTCATTGAGGAAATTAGTGACCCTGTCTTGTTCATCCGTTTCCACCACAGCATCAATTCCAATGTCTGACCCATACCTGAGCACTGAATGTTTGTTTTACTGCTAGAACTCACAAATACTATCTCTTCTGTTCTTTCCTGCTGAAAGCAGCTGTAGTCAGCTGCCTTCCAGGTACATTTATGCTGTATCTATTTCTCAGTCACATAGTTATGGCATGATAAATGGATGTATTTTACAATAGTTATACTTTGCTTAATGGGAGTAATATTTTATTAGTTTGCGTACATAGCATGTTAAAGCATTTCTTTCTATTTAAAGTTCTTTTTGCAATAATTTTTTTTTGTCATTGGCATACTACTTAATTCATTTCTCTCATTCTTTTTGTGAATATCAATAAAGCTGCCTTTAGAGTTAATTACAAAATAAAGTTTCTGTTTTCACTGTTTACATTTCAAGCTTCAATACAACTGAACATTAAGTGCTTTAGTTAAAACTTGCAGATGCATCTTTAAATTGATCTCCTTGATTAAAGCTAGTTTGCAGACTTCTGATAATACAGTCATACCAGAAGGAATTAAATGCTTATTATTCTCATTAGATTATTCAATTCTACTTTACTCCACTATATAAATAAACAAGTAGAGGCTGCCTATATTGAAATTATGTGGTTTTTAAAAAAAAAAAAAAGTGGTTACTTAACTTGCATTAATTCAAAGGAAATATAATCTTAATTAATTGAAGTCTAAAATAGGCTCTATTTTTAAGGAACTGTAATCGTTCTGGCCAGAATTCTGACGAAAGTTATCATGTTTTAATCAATATATAAAACTGCTTCGTATAGTGAAGGTCCTGGCTTCTGCTGCATTGTAATTGTCCCCTTTGTATGTATATGGATGCTTCTAAAGGAATTGAAAGCTGTGGTTTCCTAAAGTAGGTGAATAGTCTCCCAACTGTGTCCACTTACTCATTTGCTAAGGAAGTCACTTCTTTTTACAGATGATAGAAAACTTTACTCTGGCTCCCATCTGAATGATCACAAGTTGAGAATTAGTGACCTGATAAATGACGGCTATTCCTGTAGATTTCTACTAGTTTATGTGATTTTTAAGCAATAGTTGTAGAATGACTGTTATCACCATTGATAGTCTGTTTCTATCACATTAGTGTTTTATATTTACTTTCTTTTCATTTTCATTGGAATTAGCTTGGCTTTCAGGTTCCCTTTCGGAAATAAATTTTTCATGTAAGCATAACTGAGTTCTTGGACTGGCTGTAGTTGATATAGAAGTAATAGGACAGAGTCCTGGTATTTAATGGTCCTTGACTGGTCAACTAATCCCCTCTCCTTTCCTTATAGATAGAGTGATCTTAGGCTTCGAGGGTGGAAGAACCTATCGCACAGCTTGTCCATCCACGTCTTCATTCATTCAGCCAGTAGTTCCTGAGCACCTTGTATGTGCCAGGGACTGTGTGCAGCACTGGGAATACAAGGATGCATCAGACTCATATCCTGCCATGATAGACTTTACTCTCCAAAAGAGAGGACATGAGAAATTTAACAGAACTACAGTGAGGAAGGTTTGTGATAGAGATATACACCAGGTGTTAGGGAGACATCACAGAGGGATCTAAAACAAGCTTCTCTTCATGGCAGCAGTGGTGAGGAGGAGGCCAAAGACCCCATCTTCCTCCTTTTCGCATCCAGTCAACCCAAATACCACTACCAGTCAAGCATAAGCAATGGCTAATGGGAGACCACTTGATAACCGAGATCTGGCAAGGCAGCAGCCCTGAACTGCGCTAGCTTAAAAATTTGTAAAAGCTCTATGCCTCATCCCATAGCTGAGGGCTTCCTAAACCTAAAACTGCAGGGCCTAGAAACCTCAGATGAAGAATATAAATCTTGCCTTTGGCCTTGTGTCTGTATATAATAGCTCACTCTGTCTTCCTTGTCACTCGTTTATTTTGTGTTTACCCTGGAACTGTAACCTAGGGTACCCCAGGCCCACTGACTCAGAGACAGTGTTGGAGGGTGAGGGACAGGAAAGGTACCTGAATTCATAGTAGCGGAATTGTTAAATATATTTTATGATCATAACATTGCTTCACTATTGAATACTTTCTGAGCTGGTTAATTTTTGAGAATTAATCCCTCATCCTTTCCATTCAACAAACATTTGTTGAGATATTGAACTGTACTCTGAAATCCTCAGGAGTTTCAGGAACTAGTATTAATTCTGTATACTTCCCATATCACCAAGTTAATCTCTCTGACCGAAAGATTATTGTCATGCAGGTTCTAACAGCTGTCACCAGAGTCATTGGGGCCATCATTACAATGTTGATGATGGTGATGACAAAAAGCCTGGTGTTTTCAACAGAGAGTCCCTCCCTGATGGAGCACGAGAAAAGTGCGGTGCAGAACTCAAATTCTAGTAAAAAGACCAGACTTAATGGTCTGACTGAGACTAGAGGGACCCTGGAAGACACTGGCCCCTAGACTCTCCATTAGCCCAGAACTGAAACCATTCTCGAAGCCAGTTCTTCAGACAAATATTAGACTGGACTATAGGACATAAAATGATACTCATGAAGAGAGTGCTTCTTAGCTCAAGTAGATACATGAGACTAAATGGGCAGCTCCTGTCTGGAGACTAGATGAGAAGGCATAGCGGGTCAGGAGCTGGTTGAATGGACACGGGAAATCCGGGGTGGAAAGGAAGAGTGTGCTGTCACATTATAGGGAAAGCAGCTAAGGTCACATAGCAATGTGTGTATAAATTTTTGTATGAGAAACTGACTTGAACTGTAAACTTTCACTTAAAGCACAAAAAAAAAAAAAAAAGCCTGGTGTTTCATAATGCTTTTCACTGTTAGAAAACATTTTCTAAACTGTTATTTCATTTTATTCTCACATTGAAGAAGCAGATAATGCAGATAAATACTCTTATTACCATAAAGATTTAGAGGCACAACACTGACCTGGTCACTTAAAACTAAACCCATTGTCAAGTGGATTCCAACTCAGCGATCCGATAGGACAAAGTAGAACTGCCCCATAGGGTTTCCAAGGCTGTACATCTTTATGGAAGCAGACTGCCACATCTTTCTTCTGCAAAGCCACTGGTGGATTTGAATTTCTGACCTTTCCCGAGTGCTTTAACTAGTGCACTACCAGGGATCCTTACTTGTTCACTTAGCTCATGGCAAAGCCAGGAATAGAGGACTCCATGCTTGAATGGCACTCTGTAGCTCATAAGTGAGTGTACTATGTGTATGATATTTCATTCATTCTTCAGTTATCTCCCTTTTACAGATAAAGAAACTAAGGTGCATAGAGTTGATGTAGCTACCCAGGTCATTCATATTATGTCCAGGTAAGAGGTATTAGGCAGCTACTTTGGACCAGGCACTGCACTAAGTGCATTCATATGTATTGCCTCATCTCATACCAATCTGTGAGGTAGGTACTGTTATCCACATTTGACAGAAGGGAAAATCAATGAAATGCTCAAGGTCTCCATTTTCTGGCAGTGGAGCCAGTTCTTAAACTCTTTTCTAATATTCTTTCCATTAAGCCAAAGGTTCTCATCCTTTTCCCATCTCCTATCCATTTAAAAGCACAGCACATGCTCGTTGTAATATCTCTCCTTACACCATAGAGATTTTGCATAAAGCGTTTGTCCCTTTAGGAGCTATCTCAAAATCTGCTGGGAGTGTAGGAAGTGCGGGGAGGGATATGCAGGAGAGAGGGGAGTTTAAATAAATACTCCTCTCCTTCCTGATCAGTGACTAAACTATGTCTCTTAACTCTTACGATAATCTTTTAAAAAGCAGATCCAATTTTTTCTCTATTTTATCCTTTCAACAAAAATGCGTTGAGCACCTGCTTGTGCCAAGTGTGTTCTAGGTGCTAGAGATACAGCAGTGAACAAAATCGATGAGGCCCCTGCCCTCATGGAGTTTATATTCCAGAGAGTGATAGTGCTCTGAAGGAAATTAAGCAGGATGATGAGACAGAGATAGGCGAGAGTAGCTGTTAGAGGGTGGACAGCGAAGCCCTTTCTGGGGAGTGACATTACGGCCGAGACCAGAATGACAAGAAGCCAGCATGGAAAGAGCTGAATCAGGTCTTGGGCATTTCCTTCCCCACAGCTGGCACTTGCACTGCTCTCCCTCATTCTGCAAAGGCACCAGCACAAACTCAGGCTGCTCAAGCCCAGTCCTGGCCAAAATGTCCAGAGCACCAGCCAGGCCTGGTACTTGCCAGCCTCTCTCTATGCCAAACCCTGGATCAGGCCCTGGTGACACAACCTGGATTCACAGAATGGTCCTGTGCTTTGTTCCACAGCTCCCCATCAATCCCAAAGTCCCTAATTTTCTCAGGGTGGGGCCCCCAAATCCATAGGAGCACTCACCCCATCTAGAGCAAGGGTTGAGGACCTGCCCAGAGAGAGTGCCTGACTCACACTGGTGGTGGGTTTTGAAAATATCAGTTCTTTCAAGACAGATAAACATTTATATCAGCAGTTTGTTTTTCTACAAGCATCTGTTTTTGTTAAGGACCCAGGCTCCTTTCTTTTCCTGGTCTTTAAAGGTGGAACTTAACATACAATCAGGAGACAAGGCAACTAGAAGGAGGGGATGGAAACCAGAAGGCTGTGGAAGGCACCTTGGTTCAGGTTCCTTGCTTGGCATGGCTGTGTCCCATGCCATGTAACTGTTACATATAAGCTAAGTGGAAACTGGTTTCTCTTGTGTATTGATTACAGAGGAGGCGAGCAGTGAAGCTCCCCATGATTAAACCTCACGGACACAGAATTAATGGTACCTTCAGTATTATGTCAGTAGAAGTGTTTTATACAAACCAGTCACTGAAATAGGCCAGTGTACAACTTACAGTAATGGAAGCTAAGTTTATTTTTGTATAAATAAATAAACTTTAAACTTTACCCTAAAAGAGCAGTGATAAGGGCAAAGGAGCCATATGACCCTGGGGAGATTTTTCAAGCGAACATTCCTTTCTCCCTCTTTAAAAAATTATGAAACACACCGTGGGGATATGACCCCTTTGACAATAGTTACTGTCCTCAGCTCTGCTTCTCCTGGTCTGCGTTGTGGCAGAAACAAATTTCTGGGACCCACCAGAAGAGAATTCCTGAGCCTGTAACTAGTTTTTCACAAAGCCAACCTTTAAATAAAATTAGAACTTGTGGACACTGTTTACCTGGGGTCAAGATTTGGACAGCCTTTGCCAATGAACTCAAGTTGGAATTAACCCATTCCTGTTGTTAGGAGCCATCAAGTCAGTTTCAACTCCTAGCAACCCCATGTGACACAGTAGAACCACCCCATAGGGTTTTCTAGGCTGTAATCTTTACAGAAGCAGATTGCCAGGTCTTTTCTCCTGCAGAGCAGCTGGGTGGGTTCAAACCACCAATCTTTCAGTTAATCTAAGTGCTTAACCTACCCTCCCAAAATACTTGATGTGTCTATAATGGCACTTCTATATTGTTTTGCCCTTACCTATAATATGTTTGTCCTCCCAGTGTCATTGCAAAGGCATGAGTATCTTTCACCTTCGTAGTCCCCAGGTGCCTTGTGCATAGATGCTGAAGGTTTATTGAATAAAATTTGTTACATTCAGCGCCCATAGACACTTCCTAATTTTTTGCATTGATGCATATTGACAAAATTCTAAACTTCTAAGGTAAGCTTCCCAGGTAGGACTTGGATTATAAATCAGTTTATTCATCCCTTCAGGAAATATTCATTAGTGTGTACTGTGTTGATCAGCTTACCTCATAGATTTTAAAATGCATACTTAAAAATAACAATTACCACTTTTGAAATCTGTATAAGTCCTGATAACTTAATTTTGAGGTTTCTGTGACTTAAAGTGCTTAAATATCTAATTTGAGTCTACCCAATGTGGCAGAAACTCTGAAATAAGCTCCCCCACAATAACAGAATAAACTGTATATGTCACTGTGGTATGATTTTTTTCTTTTTGAACTTTTGGGAAAAGCAAATAGCAAGAAGATCAGATTCCTCCAATAATGGATTTTTCCACTCAATTATTTAGCTGTCGAAGCTGCTGGTCCATGCAGAACTGGTGTCAAGACTACTCCACTGCCAGATGAAGCTGTCAGAATTGTCAGTCTCCAGGGAGCCTAGAAATTCTTTCAAAATGGTCACAAAGGACCATCAGAATTAAATGTACTTTACTGGGGGGAAATAGTCATTTTCCTATTGGGACTTACCTGCCATCTCCTTCATCCTTCAAGGTCTTGAAATGACTCTCAATAAACACAATTCTGTTATTTTCAGCTTCCTATATGGCACAGTAGTTAAGAGCTCAGCTGTTAACCAAAAGATTGGCAGTTCAAATCCACCAGCTGCTTCTTGAAACCCTATGGGGCAATTCTACTCGGTCCTATAGGTTCGCTATGAGTTGGAATCAACTCCATGGCAACAAGTTTGGTTTTTGTTTTGTTTTATGCAAGGTAGTTATGACTAAATTCTTTAAAACCTAAGTATTGTCAGTGTAAACACACCAAATATCCTTTTTAAATCCATAGGAAAAAATTCTACGCTCTCAAATAAGAGTCTTAAATCTTTGACTGACAGGTCTCAATCAAGAATAACGGCTTTCAGTTGGTTTCATAAGGACAGTCCCTTAACTTTCCTCTTCTGTCTAATAATCTGACTTCCCAAAGAATTCCCCTCTTCTTTACCAGTGGAATATAAAGAAATGAAATGTTTTCTCCCCTTAAAGTGGGTAAGGAAAATGGTCATTTCCTCTGACTTCCCTTGACAGTGATAGGCATGTATATTAATTTTCTTAATGGTTATCTTAGGTGTTTTTGGTTAAGTCTTTCAAAACCATACTCATAACTGCTGCAGTGGTACAAACTTATAACTTCAGAATGCTGGCCATGGAGTACTGACTGGAAAATATTTTATCAGTATGTACTTAAAAATTAGACTCACTCACATATACACACAAATTCCAAGGTGTACTCTGATTTGATAAAGCCGACTGAAATTATAAACTCACAAACATCATTGATTGGTGTCTACTATAAAAGCATTTTTCACTTCAAGAGCCTCAAGTCACATTTTTGTTGAGTCAATTTACAAATAACTTTTCAACTGTTATATAAAGCAGCGTTTACCAGCATTGATGACTACAGAAAAAAAATCAAACTTACTCTCGTATTAAGAGGGCAGAAAACTCAAGTCCTTTTTGAAGCTAGTCAAAGTCAAAATGACACTTACTGAGAAAGGAACATCTTAAGGAAAATTGAAAAGCTACTGCATATTTTGACAGTCTCTTATTTTAAAAATATAAAGATATTAGATAGAGCCAACCAAGAAGACCTGTTTAGGTAGCAGAACTTGGGAGCTGATGGATACAGGGGATTTGTAATATCAGCCACACCCCTCATCATTATTATCCTCCTTTTATTGGTCGGGTCAGTTTAGAGCATTTAGCTCTTTACCAAACAGTAGTGGGTGAGATTTGGAAGTAGAACAATATACAGGGATATGTCGGAAGGCACTATAGCTTTTGTCATTTTTTTTGCAAATTAATCACTTGGCTGTATGTGTAGACAAAAACTAGCTTTGTTGTTTTGAAAAACCTGACAGGTGCTTGGGGCTGACTTGCTTTAACTCTGTATTTCAAATGCTCCATCTTTTGTGGGCTTGATAAATCCCTTATCCTGTTAGAATTTCCAGTTTCTTTAAAAAGGTAAAAAGTAGAGATAATGATAATGCTGCTCCTGCCTGCCTCACAGGGTTGTGAGGAAGGTCAAGTGAGATCCTGTGTGATAAGGGGCTTTGAAAACCACAAAGCTCTGCACAAATGTACGGTTCCATTCCATTCCATTCACTTGTCTGTGAAAACGCATCAAGCAATTGTGAAACTGTAACTACATGCAGACCGTGTGTTCAGATCATAGACACCTATATGTCTGCCAAAGGCTTTGCAAAACTCCCTGTATTATGTTCACTGTATAAACCATCACCATGGCTAAGTCCAGAAAGACTGAATATTCAGGGCTGTTTGTAGAAGGTCTGCACCCAGGGTTGCTAAGCCTGATACCAAAGACACCATGCCTGGCAGTTAGGAGCACGTTCTCATTTCCTTGAGATGAAAATGAGGAGCAAAAGGCACTGACATTGTTTCTAGGCGTTGCATCAACCCCACAGGCAGAGTTATGATGACTATGGCAGAAATCTCGCCTTTTATGCAAGTACATCCAAATCTAGGAATGATGATTAAGTCAGTGCTGTACTGAGTTTGCAGTTCCTGGGTGGTGCAAATGGTTAACACGCTCAGCTGCAAACAGAAAGGTTAGAGGTTTGAGTCTACCCAGAGGCACCTCAGAAGAAAGACCTGGTGACCTGCTTCCAAAAAATCAGCAAATGAAAACCCTATGGAGCACCGTTCTATTCTGACTCAGATAGGGTCACTGTGAGTTGGAATCAACTCAGTGGTAACTGGTTACTGATAAAGAGTTTAAAGACTGGACTCCGCCTGATCCATCTAGCTATGGTAACAAATTAGATAACCACTCTGTGCTTCAGTTTTATCTTCTGTAAAAAGGAATAGTAATAATGCACATCTCATGGGTATTTTTAAAGGATTAAATGAGGTAATAAAGCAAAATAGTGCTGGCAATATAGTAAGAGCTCGATAAACATTAGCTACAATTAGTTTTATTTCTTATTATTTTAGGGGATTTAAACTCCTATATCTCTGTTTGTATATCTGTAATTGTAAACAACTACCCATCTCCTGGAAGTAGAGAATTTTTTTTCAGTTCCTGAAATATGTCTTGAGAGACGTAAGTAGATATTTTTTATTTTGAAGTAAATAATGTTCAAAATGAACACTATCTACAGTTTAAGAGGTTGGACACAATAAGGGATCTCAGCTTAAATAATCAGGGAGAGGCAAAGCATCACCAGTAATGAAAATGGTGCAGAGAATATAAAAACCCAGGGGAACAGTAAAGCACATTTAAAATGACAATGTTGGTATTACACAGTGCCCATAACACAGTTAAACATGCAGTTTCTGCCAAGCTTGTTTGCCATCATTTCCTAAATTTGGCTGGTAAGCAAGGAAGACATCTGGGAAAACAGTTAAAACAAAAGTGTCTAATTAGTTTTAAAATATTTTGGTAAAAAAGTACAGTAATTAAGTAATGCAATTCTGAGGGGATAAAAGGAAGTGACTATTCTGGGAAGACACAGTATTGCATTCTCAGACATTGCCAGTGAAGACATTAGGGACTTGTGAGGGAAAGCATAATTATTTCTTTCTTAATTTTTATTATGAAACTATTCAAACTATAGAAGTACCCAAAATAATATGACACCTTTTTTCTCCACCACTAAGACTTAAATGATGTCCCTAGGGATGTAAACAGTTAACATGCTTCACTGCTAATCAAAACATTAACGGTTCAAGTTCACCCAGAGATGCTGCGGAAGAAAGGTCAGGCAATCTACTGCCTTAAAACCAGCCATTGAAAACCTTATGGAGCACAGTTCTACTCTGACACACATGAGGTCACCATGAGTCAATGGGTCAGAATCGACTCAAAGACAATTTTTTAAAAAAATTATTTAAATAGATGTAAACATTTTGCCTTAGTTCCTTCATAGAGTTACTAATAAAACCAAAATTATATTCAACTGTTGTGTTAACTGGTCCTCATTCTCGTATTGATTTAAGTTGGCTGTATAATTATATTTTGTAACTAGAAATTCAATACAATAAATTAAAACTTGGAAGTAAATGGGGATTCTGAATTGTAAATAGAAAATCCTTTCTGTGTTCTGAATCTCCTAAGAGATTCACTAAATATCTGGGGATCCTTGACTGAAACAGTCGGTTTTTTTAATTAATTCAGGCAGGGCCAACCCTCTATGTTAGCTGGTGTGAATCAAAGCATCTTAGAGATTCTACTTAGTAATAATATCTTCCCCATCCATTTGCCAGCTTCCCTACTGGCCAACTGGAATTCTAATCACAACTCACTCCTTTGGATTAGATGACAAAAGTAGAGCCACTCTCTCACACACACACAGGTCCCCCACACACTCAGTTTAAATATCCAGCTTCTGGATTTTTGGAACAGTCTTCTACACATCTTTGCATTTGCACAGAAGCATCAATCAGTTGAGTCCTATGAAGAAATGAGATGCTGGACTAGTCATTTTGAAATGCAGTGAGATAGGAAAGGTGAGAAAGGAAGGCAACTCTGAGATGCTGGACCAGGGAAGATAAGCCTGGGCTGATAAGGGATTTCCATCCTAGACTGGTGATAAGGGCTAGTTGTTACTGGTGGTGATGATGGTGATGATGATAGCAGATAAAATTTATTAAATGATTGAGTCAGGCACTGTGATAACGTTGTTGTTGTTGTTAGTTGCCATCGAGTTGGTCTTGACTCATGGCAACCTTATGTATAACAAAACAACGTGTTGCCTGGTCCTGCGGGATCTTCATGATCCTTGGTAGGTTTGAGTCTGTTGTTGCAGCTGTTGTGTCCATCCATCTCACTGAGGGTTTCCCTGGTTTTCATCAGCCCGCTACCTTACCAGCATGATGTCCTTTACCAAATATAATGTCTTGTGAGAACGTTGTTGTTGTTAGTTGCTGTCAGGTTGATTCCAACTTATGGTGGCACCATGTGTTACAGAGTAGAACTGTTCCATAAAGTTTCCATGATAACATTAACCTTATCTAATTATCAGAGCAACCATATGAGGCAGGTACTATTATTACCTCCAGTTTACAAATAGGAAAACTGAGACTTCTGGAGGTTAGATCTAAGGTCACATGGTATGGACAAGTGACAAAGCTGGAATTCCAACCCACTATGTGATACAGGAGAGCCCTGGTGACTCAGTGGTTAAGAGATCAGCTGCTAACCAAAAAGTCGGTAGTTAAAATCTACCAGCTGCTCCTTGGAAACCCTGTGGGGCATCTCTACTCTGTCCTATAGGGTCACTATGAGTCAGAATCAACTTGATGGCAACAGGTTTTTTGGGTTATGTGATACAGCTGGAAGGAGATATCAGCACTAACTAATACAGGCTAGGTGGAGGGGGGATCCAGGCAGGAAAGACACCACGCACACATCAGGTGCCGTACAGTTTTGCCTTAGTCAATTAGAGGAAGAGTGTGTTTATGTGAACACTTGAAAGTGTCACAACCAAAGGGCAAACAAGGGAGCCTTGTCCCTGACGTTTAGCTCAACCCAAAGAAGTTGGCAGTAAGTATAGCTGATGCAGCAGATGAAGAAAACGGGAAAGAGAAATAAATCATCTTTGCTCAATCTCCCCACTTCAAAGGTCGAACCTAATTATACAGGAGAAAAAGAAACATAGGAACAAAAATAAGACAATTGATTAAAATGCAGAAAATACTAACAGAAAAGAAATGTAGATGGGTTTTGATGTGAGTAATGATAATAGAAGGCTCCCTGTGTCACAGTGGTTAAGCACTTGGCTGCTAAATGAAAGATCGGTAGTTTGACCCTACTGGTGATCTGCTCCGGTAAAGACCACAACCTAGGAATCCCTGTGGGGCAATTCTACCCTGTCATATAGGGTTGCTGTGAGTCAGAATTGACAGCACACAACAACAACGATAATAAGCTAAGAGAGAATACAAGTATATGAATTAAACCCAAATTTAAATCATTTGAAAGAAAGAAGATAATACAGAGGTTTTGTGCTTTGAGTAAGGCCCCTCAGTGGTGCAAATGGTTTGCACTCACCTAAATGTTGGCAGTTCGAACCTACCAGCAGTGCTGTGAGAAAAAAAACCAGGTGATCTGCTTCCATAAAGATTACAGCCAAAATAACCCTATGGAGCAGTTCTATTCTGTGACACATGGGGTCACCATGAGTTGGAATCAACTTGAAGGCCATGGATTTGGGTTTTTTTTGTGCTTTGAGTAATAGCAAATGCAATCCTGTGCTGTCTTGTCCACTTTGGGTTAGTGTGTAGGCTCTTTGGAAGCAAGTTGTCTGCTTCTGTGTAGTCCATAGAGCTTCTGACACACCACTTTACCTACGTTAAGTGCTCAATAAAGTATTGTCATTCTCCAATGTGGATGATTATCACAACTATTACTTTTTCATTATTAGGCAAGACTCTGATTTATTCTTTTGAAGTTACGTGGTGTGTGAAACATTAAGGGGCTTAATGGCTTAGTTATGTTTGGAAATTCAAGACCAGAGGTTAAGAGTACAGATTTGTAGTCAAACCTGGTTTTTAATCCCAGCTCATCTATTTGTGACTTTGAATATATTGTTCAACCCTTTTGTACCTCAGATTCCACATTTGTAAATTGGTGCTGATTATAACCACCTCCTTGTTGTGAGGATTGAATGAAATAAAATGAGCCAAGTATTTAGCCTGATGCCTCACTAAATGGTGATGATGGTGGATGGGTGGGTGGATGGATGGATGGATGGATGGATGGATGGATGGATGGATGGATGGATGGATGGATGGATGTCAAAAACAAAGCAAAACACTGAACACCTCAAAAAAAATGAGTAGACCTAGAAACACCCAAAGTCTGGAATAAAGTCCCATGAATTTGTAGAGGGTACTACCACCTCTCGAATACCTACTGATAGTTTTAGAAGTTTTGAATGCCCACATGATTTGTTTGGGCTTCTAATATTTGACTATGAATTAAAACACTTAAAAAGAGCTCTTGACAGAGCTAAGATCTAAACCTTCCCACCTCTCCACTGATCAGTTGGGTGATTGTGGGCCAATGCAGGGAGGTGGAGTGCTGTGAAGTACAGTGACACCACTTTGCTTAGAGGGATTGACATTTCATTTTCCTAACTGCCTTGCCAAATGATTCTCTTCCTCCTCCTCCATAGACTGTCTTTGAGAATCCAAATGTTGTGAATTAACCTGTGGCATTAATCATAGCTTCCTTGTTCTAGAATTTTTCATACCAGTGTTTTCCCATGCTATGCTCAGCTCTCATGTTTATGACTGAGAGGTGGAATTGCAGTAATTCATTCGGAAACAAATATGTAAAGAACTGTATTTAACAATTACAGCACTTGTAATGAAAGTTCCTCCTGAATGCAATTAGGGACTGGATAAGTTATCAGTAACTTTTTTATATTGCATATGTTTCGAGTCTCTTCAAAAGGATGTTTGTACTTATTCTCAGGGAGTAAAAACTCCGCTAAGCCTCTGATCAGCAAAGGCATCCACTTCCAAAGCACTGCTCTGCCCTTTGGTGGCGTTTTCAAAGACAACATTCTGGCCATTTAAAGAGTCAGAACTAGATAACACAAGAGCCCCAGAACTTTTCAAAGCTCAGTTCCAAGATGAAAACTCCAGAGGCCAGCTTAGGACAGATCTGGTTTAAAAGCAGCTTGAGCTATTTCAGAATTTTAAGAAGAACCTTATTGCCTTGAATCCTAGAAGTCCTTTTCTATGTAACCGCAAATGGTCCTCAATGCCTTTCAATTGCCGCTGTGAAAAAAGAGACCCAGGGCTTAGAAGGTAATGATCCTTTTGAAATTGCCTTCTCAGAACCACTAGGAAGGCTAAAAGCATCCAACAGGTGGTTTATCCCTTCTTGCCTAGCATCCCCACCCTCCACTCATCCTCAATCAACCTTTGCCTGGATAACTCCAACGTTCAGACATTGGCTTAATCAGCACTTCCTCTATGAAATGTCCCCAACCACTCTGCCCCTCCTCCCACCTCACTCAAATTGGAGTCCTCCTGTCTGTTATGTGCTTCCATGGTACTTTCATAACAGTTGTCCCAATTATAATTATCTGTTTAGGTTTCTAAAAGTTTGACTTTGAACTTAAAAACTTCAGAAGAGCTCATGATGGAAGCCCCAAAGGTACCTGTGCTCAGTGTGAATGATTTGTTTCATATCTGTCCATTTCAACGGGGACAATGTCTCTATTTTGTTCACCACTGTATCTTTACTACAGAGTATATACAGAGTATGTGACACATAGTAGACACTCATTTAATATTTGAGAATGAGGAGAAAGTTCCAAATATCTCCCTGCTCTTTCTTTAGTATCACAAGGCTAAAGATTCCAGTAGACAAGCTTTGGAGTCCATGTTCTTAAACACCATGGTCTGCTGCCTCTACCTACCTAATATTTAAAGTACTTGCTGTTATTAGGTGCCATCGAGTCAATTTCAACTCATAACGACCTTACCTCATCCAATTCATTGTATATTGTTTGATCATGTTGTTGTTGTTAGGTGCCATCGAGTCGGTTCCAACTCATAGCGACCCTATAGAACAGAGTAGAACTGCCCCATAGGGTTTCCAAGGAGCAGCTGGTGGATTTGAATTGCCGACCTTTTGGTTAGCAGCTGAGCTCTTAACCACTGTGCCACCAGGGCTCCTTTGATCATATTAGCTATACATTTTTCCCATTTCTTAATGAAAAACTTACTTGGGCTATGTCATAGACCTAAATAATCCAAAGATACTTATTGGTTCTTTGAAAAATGGTTTTTGTTTTCAAGGAGAGAAGCCTTTTATACTAGGATTCTGAAAGGTAATGTAAAAATCCACTAGACTCAGATTATTTAATCCAAATGAGGAAACTAAGATCCAGGAAAGTCACATAACTTGTCCAAGGTCCCACAGCCAGTTAATGGTAGAGCTGAGACTTCTTGTTATTGTTGCTAGTTGCCCTGAAGTCGATTGTGATTCATGGTAACCCCACGTATGCAGAGTAGAACTGCTCCGTAGGGTTTTCAAGGTTGTGAGCTTTTGGAAGCAGATTGCCAGGCCTTACTTCCAAGGTGCCACTGGGTGGGTTTGAACTGCCAACTTTTTGATTAGTAGTCCAACACTTATCCATTTGTGTTACCCAGGGACCTATTAGAGCCAGGACTAGGATCCACATAACCTGTCAGCTACTTAGCTGAGTTTGGGGATGACATCTTAAATTCAAAATGATGTGTAATACTCACCTTCTGCACTAGGGAGATCACTAGGATGCAAGAGAGCTGAAAACAGGCCCCTAGATAGCAGCTCAATTTAACCCCCACCTAGTAGTTTTTCACTCAGTGATCAAATAAAATCATTAGCTGTGATTTTATCAGGAGCATTGCTCAGGCTTAACACCCTCCCTTTAGACTCCGTGAGAAATGAGACAGCATGTCGTGTGTACTATGGAGTGTGAATTAGAGGTGCCTTTTAAGACTGTACAAATTCATTTTTTTTAAATATAAATGCCTTTAGTAAGAGTAATATGCAGTTTTACATATTCACATATTATAGTTCTATAGTCACAACTTAGAGTTAATCTCCTTTATTTGTCACTAATAATGTTTACTTCTGATACTATTTTTAAGCCACAGTGTGAAAAATATCCTTTCATTAGTTCCACTGCTTTTCTTTATTCCCTTCTCTGCACTTCTGTTATTTTTCACAATTTCTTTTTACTGTGACTTTTGGTAAACTTCTAATATAATGCCAGTGGTACTTAAAATATTACATGTCAGCTTACAATTATAGTCTCATTTTCTTGTTTTAGAATTTTCTTTGCCAGCATTCATCATGTTTCTTTTATACAATTTAGTTAAAAGTTTTTATTACCCAGAATAACTGGGATGTGAAATATTCTGGTTAGAAGAATAATACCATATTTATTCCAGTTGGTAGAATAGTACATATTTATCAAACCAATATACTGAGGTATCGGTTTTCAACTACTTCAGATAAATTAAATATGCTTAAAGACTTAATGCGCATTCATTTATTCCTTTAATCAGAAATCATTAATTAGCTGGCTCAAACAGTGTGCTAGATGCTGGGAGAATAACAGGGTCTACCACATTATTTTGGTCCTCCAGGAGTTTATGGTCTATTTGGGGCGCTAGGTGAGTGTCACACAGTAAGTGTCATAAGCATAAGAACACAAGACTTACGTATCTTTTAGACAAGCCTGTGACCCCACCTTCAGAGACAGAGAAGCAGACAAATCATGTTAAACATAATTTATCTTGGGCAATTCAGAGGATACTTCAGGGTTATATACCGTATTTTTATGCAAATAATGAACGTGTCATACATTTTTGCTTTTTGCCAACCACGCCCTCTCCCCCAAGTATTTTCATAAGCATACTATGCTATTTTTTAACATTGCTGTTGCATCGCGGGCGGGGGGGGCTCGCACAGTTGGCAAAAAAAAAAAAAATGTGTAACGTGTGTTATTTGCATAAAAATGTGGTAGACTTGTAAATGAATAGTTTCTTTTATAAGGATCATCTCTAACATCAAGTACTCCTCTTCCCTTAGTACTTTCCCTCCCGTCTTTGGGTTCCCTAATTTGCTGCAACATCTCACAAAACTTATGAACCATATAAAGGAAATGGCTCACTGCAGTTGTGCAGGCTGGCAAGTCCCAAATTCATGAGTCAGACATAGACTTCTCCCTGGCCCTCAGTCTCTACCCAACGGCACTCAGCTTTTTTGCTCCAAGGGCTGGGAAGCCGACTGCGTGGTCTTCTGCAGGTCTCTGCTGCTGGTCTCTGCTGCGGATCTCTCCTTCTTTGGTGGTAGTGGGCTCCTTTCTTTGTTCTGGAATTGGCTATCTTT
This sequence comes from Trichechus manatus latirostris, assembly GCF_000243295.1. Classification (NCBI taxonomy): domain Eukaryota; kingdom Metazoa; phylum Chordata; class Mammalia; order Sirenia; family Trichechidae; genus Trichechus; species Trichechus manatus. The sequence goes on along the minus strand of NW_004444032.1, from coordinate 10,741,070 downwards.
TAAGGCAAAACTGACCAATCCCCTTGGTAGGCCACAATTACCCTATCACACAATCACCTGGGTGGGAGTTACAAGACCATGCCTAGAAAGGCCATGCACAAAAATAATTAATCCACCGCAACTTATCATTAGGAACAGTTATCACTCTACTATAAACCAAAACCAAATCCACTGCCAACTCATAATGACCCTATAGGACAGGGTAGAACTGTCCCATAGGGTTTCTAAGGCTGTAATCTTTTTGGAAGCGGACTGCCACATCTTTCCTCCTTGGAGTGGCTAGTGGATTAGAACCACCGACCTTTCAGTTAGCAGCCGAGTGCTTAGTCACTATGCCGCCAGGGCTCCTTTCAGTCTACTATAGATTTATAAATGTGCTTGGTGAGAGTTTTAGGTGGAATGATAATGAATAAACCCTTTTGTCTATGTAGAATGTGTTACTATATATTTTTTGCTCCCACCTCACCTTTTGCGTCATTGTCAAATTGTACAACTTTTGCTTCCAGTTTGACCATTTATCACTGCATTACAGTCCCTGCTTTCTTCCTTCGAATCTGTGATTCTTTTGAATACAATCATAAATCAACATTCATTTCATTTTTACAGGTACTCTTTATCAATTTTAACCATTTTCTTGGCTTTGTCTAGCCTCCAACTTGGTCCTTTTTACACACAGAACCTCTAACTAAACAGAAATAGTTTTTATCTTTAGTGTAGCACTTCTTTTTTTCCCAGTGATTTTCCACTCTACGTGCATGATGGCCCACAGCGCTCTCTAACTCATTATTGAGGATCTTGAAATGGCAAGAACTCCTGTGACTAGAAAGGCCCCAGTTTTGTGGTTTATGATAAATAAAAGCTAAATGAAGTACCCAGCTACTTTTTGAACGGTTCTATAGATGGTCAAAGTGCTAACACAGTTAGAGATGCAGTGAGGCCATGACTAAGGCTGGCCTTTGGTGCCATGAGGCCTAGTATGTTGGTTAATTTATGTGTCAGCTTGGCCAGCTTGTGGTGCCCAGTTGTTTCATCAAACACGAGTCTAGATGTTGCTATGAAGGTATTTGCATGTAATTAATATTCAAATCAAATCAGTTGATCCTAAGTAAAGCAGATTACCCTCCATAATGTGGGTGGACCTCGTCCAATCAGTTGAAGGCTTTAAAAGCAAAAAGACAAAAACTGAGGTTTCCTGAGGGCGAAGGATTCTCTCTCTCTGTGTGTGTGTGTGTGTGTGTGTGTGTGTGTGTGTGTGTGTGTGTCTCTCTCTATCTCTATCTTATTGGCTTCTGCTTCTCTAGAGGACCCTGACTAATACACCTGGGAACCAAGGCATCTTGGCCATGGAGTTGACTAGGTGAACCATTTCTCCACACCTAACTGCTTTTGTTGAATTATCCATAGAGAAAAGGTAGATTTGTTTGTGACAGGAGATGCCTTTACAAACACCTCACAGGAAGTTCTGAGATTCTTAATGATTTAAAAATGCAAAGGGCTGGCAAATTGCTATCCACCAAAGACTTTTAAGAGTTTATTTACCTTCTAACACTGTGGACTCATTCCCAAATCCCTCACTTTTCAGTCTCCAACCCCCACCCATAATCTCATGACACCTCTGCTGCCAATCCAAGTTGAATGAGATCTAGTCCTGTAAATTGATTTTTGTGGATCCTGAGGTTTACTTGAATTGTTGTTGTTGTTTTTTTTCCTTCCCCCTTATGGGTTAGTAGAAAACTGTTATGGATTGAATTATGTCCCCCAAAAATGTGTGTCAGCTTGGCTAGGCCATGATTCCCAGTATTGTGTGATTGTCCACCATTTTGTGATCTGATGTGATTTTCCTTTGTGTTGTAAATCCTGCCTCTATGATGTTAATGCGGTGGGATTAGAGGCGGTTATGTTAATGACGAAGGACTCAATCTACAAGATTAGGGTGTGTTTTAAGTCAATCTCTTTCGAGACATAAAAGAGAGAAGCAAGCAGAGAGACATGGGGACCTCATACCACCAAAGTAGTGCCAGGAGCAGAGCATGTCCTTTGGAACTGGGATCCCTGTGCCAAGAAGCTCCTACACCAGGGGAAGATTGATGACAAGGACCTTCCACCAGAGCTGACAGAGAGAGAAAGCCCTCCCCTGGAGCTGGCACACTGAATTCAGACTTCTAGCATACTAGACTGTGAGAGAATAAACTCCTGTTTGTTAAAGCCATCCAATTGTGGTATTTCTGTTATAGCTGTACTAGATAACTAAGACAAAATTCCTAACATTTTATGAGAGGAGTTTCACTGAAAGACTTTGCTACTCCAGAAACAAGCGTGATCGGGTTGTTTTTAGTGTCTCCTTCCTAAAAGCACAATGCTAATTTGTGCTTTCCCAGAGTCAACACATTAGCAAACTGAATTACTGTCCACGCTACCTCACTGTTACCAAAAAAAGCAGCTGCTACTGGAATGGCTGATAATGACCAGGAAGACTGACCTGGGCAGGAGAGGGGCCCAGACTTCCATCAGACCTTCAATACAGAGGTGCTGACACTGACACCTTTCCCTCCATGGAGGTGGCCGACCACTTAATCTTACTGCCATCTGTGAAGATAATGGCATACTAGGGAATTGTTCTCTCTCTCATAGGGTGGTTCTTACTGGCTTTTTAGTTGTATCTATAACTAAGAAAAAAATTGGCAGCATGTAGGCTCTAACTTCAATCCTTCCATTTTATTATGTCCTTGTTAAAAGGAAGAAGAGCAGGAAAACCAAGAAGAGCTCCACTGATAATAGAGGTTACAAAATCCTAACTTGATAGCAACATTGGTCTCTAGGTCCCCATAGATGTAAACAATAGGCCTCTCATGCCCAGTCTTCTGACCTTTTAATACCCTACACTGACACAAAAAAGCATAATCTTCAACCCACCAAGAAATACACTTCCCACTCCAGAAGATAGAGTGTATGTGTATACGGTTAATTAAATTCCCTTGATTTCTACTTATGGTAGCATAAACGGTGAATCCCTCTGAGTATGGTAGTTTGTGTTTCCAAAGATGCCCGCAACAATATCCCCTATCCTATTGCTCTCTAAAATAATTAAATAAATAACAGTTTTATTGAAATATAATTCACATACCACAAAATTCACCTATTTAAAGTGTACAATTCAATGATTCTTAGTATATTTACAGACTTGTGCAACCATCACCACAATTGATTTTAGAACATTTTTATCACCCCAGAAAGAAACTGTACCCGTTAGCATTCACTCCCCATTTACCCCTTCCTTTCCACCCCACAGCCCTAAGCAATCACTAATCTACTTTCTGTTTCTGTAGATTTGCCTATTCTGGACATTTTATATAAAGGGAATCATACAATATGTAGTCCTTTGTGTCTGACTTCTTTCACTTAGTTTAATGTTTTCAAGGGTCATCCATGTTGTAGCATGCATCAATACTTCTATTACGTTTTACTGCCGAATAATATTTCATTGTACAGATATACCACATTTTATTTATCCATTTATCAGTTAATGAACATTTGGATTGTTTCCACTCTGGGGCTATTATGAATAATGCAGCCATGACCATTTGTGTACAAGTTTTTGTGCAGGCATGTTTTCATTTCTCCTGGGTGTATGCCTAGCAGTGGAATTGCTGGATCATGTGACCTATATACCAGGTCAACTCTGTATTTAACCTTTTGAGGAACTACCAGACTATTTTCCAATAATCTGCACCATTTTACATTCCCACCAGCAGCATATGAGGGTTCCAGTTTCTCAACATCTTTGTCAACACTTGTTATTATCTGTCTTTTTTATTATAACCATCACAGTGGGAGTGAAGTGGTATCTCACTGTAGTTTTGATTTTCATTTTCCTGATGGCTAATGATATTGAGCAGCTTTTCATGTGCTTGTTGGGCATTTGTCTGTCTTTAAAGAAATGTCTATTCAGATCATTTGCCCATTTTTAATTGGGTGATTCATGTTATTATTGAGTTGAAGAGTTCTTTGCTTCAAAAGAGGTCTCTGCTGCAAAAGACCTCTTTAAAGTGTTAAAAAGCAAAGATGTCACTTTGAGGACTGAAGTGCACCTGGCCTAAGCCATGGTGTTTTCAGTCACCTCATATGCATGCGAAAGCTGGACAATGAATAATAAAGACCAAAGAAGAATCAATGCCTTTGAATTATGGTGTTGGCAAACAATATTGAACATGCCATGGACTTCCAGAAGAACGAACAAATCTGTCTTGGAAGAAGTACAACCACAATGCTCCTTAGAAGCAAGGATGGCGAGACTTCATCTCACATATTTTGGACATGTTATCAGTAGAGACCACTCCCCCTGGAGAAGGACATCATGCTTGATAAAGTAGAGGGTCAGCGAAAAAGAAGAAGACTCTCAACAAGATGGATTGACACAGTGGCTCCAACAATAGGCTCAAACGTAACAACAATTACGAGGATGGCACAGGACTGGACAATATTTTGTTCTGTTATACATAGGGTTGTTATAAGTCAGAACTGACTCGTTGGCACCTAACAATAACAACAACAAGAATTCTTTATATATTCTAGAGGTAAATTTCTTTTCAGATATATGATTTAAAAATATTTTTCAAAACACACACTTTCTTGTGATGAGACTTTGACATTCCTCCTTGAATCTGGGCCGACTTTTCGGCCATTTGACCAAGAAAATATGGCAGACATAACTCTGAGTAACTTCTCAGTCTATACCTTAAGGGATCTGCAGACTCTGCCTTCGAATTTTGAAACACTCTACCTTTATTTCTCTATGTTGTGAGAAGGCCCAAGCAGCCATGTGAAGAGGTCTACATGAAGGAGAACCAAGGCCCCTAGCTAACAGCTGCAAGTGATCTGCCGGCCAAAGCCAGCACAAACTGTTAACCATGTAAGTGAGACCATTTTAGACCTTCCCGCTATTCCAGCGCTCCAGACAGTGCCATGTGAAACAGAAGAACCACCCAGATGAACCCTGTCCAAATTTCTGACTCATAGAAGGATGAACAAATAAAATGGTTGTTGTTTTAACCCACTAAGTTTTGAGGTAGTTTTTTCACATAGAAAAACTGAAACATTGGGCAAGTAACTATTTGTGTCTAGTTCAGAAATAAAAAATTACATTTACTAGAGAGATTTATTCTAGAAGATGATATTCCTTGGCATTATTATTATTTGGATCCTAAGTCTTGAATATTGTGGATGTTAGAAGGTTCTTCAGGAATTCAGGCAGTAGTGATTTCTCAGCTGCAGGATCACTTCAGATTTAAGGCAACTATCATGAGATTTTCATACACATCTAAAACAGGAATACCTCCCTCCAAAAAATATCAAGGAACAGTTTGTCTGCCTGTAGCTATCTATGCCCAGCAACCCAGCTAAGTAGCCAATATAGAGAATCAGAGGTTTCCTCTAATAAACTCTTATGGTTTATAGATAAAGGAGAACCTGCTGAGAATCAGGACACTCGGTTCCTGTGGAATTTCAGTTCTTCTGCTAGTTCGTCACTAAGGAACAAGTCATTTTACCTCCTTAGAACTCATTTTCTCCTGATTTCCACAGTCCGTAAGGTCTGTGGAGGTGCTTTACCTGCAGCTTCAGTGAGGAAGACGCAAGAGGGTGAGCATCCCCATCACCATCCCTTCAGCAGATCAGTTCTTCTTTCTTCTGATTTATATATTGGAATAAAGAAATCCAGCACCATAGCCATTGAGTCAATTCTGACTCATAGCAACCCTATAGGACAGAGTAGAACTGCCCCCATAGGGTTTCCGAGGCTGTAAATCTTTACAGAAGCAGACACTGCCACATCTTTCTCCCACAGAGCAGCTGGTGGGTTCAAACCACCAACCTTTTGGTTAGCAGCTGAGTGCTTTAACCACTGTACCACCAGGGCCCCTGGAATAAAGAAAAGAGTCATTATTTTGAATTATTATTTTGAAGAAAGAGAGGGATGGATGGATGGATGGATGGATGGATGGATGGATGGATGGATGGATGGATGGATGGATGGATGGATGGATGGATGGATGGATCAATAGAAAGAAGA
>NW_004444032.1:10682710-10734903 GCF_000243295.1 Trichechus manatus latirostris | reverse complement strand
TGGATGGATGGATGGATGGATGGATGGATGGATGGATGGATGGATGGATGGATGGATGGATGGATGGATGGATGGATGGATCAATAGAAAGAAGAACAAAAATATTCTTTGAGGAATCATTGTGGTATCCTTTCAACTCAAAGAAATTGAAGGGTTACAGAAGGTGGCAGGGTGAGATTTATGAAGGGTGTGCTTTGCTTCTTTCTTTTCCTAGTGGAAAAATTGGATGGGTCTTCGGTTTATTATATGAGAGATATTTATCTCCAGAAAATTCATTAAAGAGTAAAAGGATAATAAATCTGTATTCAGACATAACGAAGAACTTTCTGGCCATGTTGGGTGTTAGTTATTGAGCTAGTTTATGTACTGTGTTGTCACCTCCTTAAAGATCATGAAGAATTAAATAAGTATGTATCTTTTCACAGTTGTTTGGGTGACACCTGTAGGTTATCGGTAGAGGGCCTTCCCACTTCTAATTTATTAAAACATCTCTGCAAATTATGTATGAACTCTTCACTAAGAATGTCCCTGCATTAAGCCTCCACCTGAATATTTTTAAATATCATGCATTTCTTTAAAAGATATTAATTACATTGAATACGTTGTCCTTCCTAACCAAGAAAAAGCTGTGAAAAGAAGGTGCCCCTTCATTCTGAATTAATTATGACATTTATTTGAAAGTAGTGACTAATTATAGTTGGCATTTTTGAGCCTATCACAGAAAACAGCCAGCTTAAGCAACAAAACTTTCAATTTTGCTTTTTTGTTCTATGAGCAAATTGCAGCACATTTCACTTCTACAGTATTAGAGACAAAGATCCTCCCATTCATGAGAATAAGTTTAGCAGCAGTAACATGTATGACACACCAGCAGAGACAGAGGTAATGAACAAGAATATATTATATGGTTTAAAATCAGGAAAGGTGTGTGTCAGGGTTGTTGTTTTTGTTATGTGCCGTTGAGTCATAGCAACCTTATGTACAACAGAACGAAACACTATCTGGTGTTTCACCATCCCCACAATCATTGTTATGTTTGAGCCCATTGTTGCAGTCACCACGTCAATCCATCTCATTGAGGGTCTTCCTCTTTTTCACTGACCCTCTACCTTACCAAGCATGATGTCATTCTCCAGGGACTTATCCCTCCTGATAATATGTCCAAAGCACATGAGATGAATTCTTGCCATCCTCACTTCCAAGGAGCACTCTGGCTGTTTTTCTTTTAAGATAGTTTTGTTTGTTCTTCTGGCAGTCCATGGTATATTCAATATTCTTCGCCAACACCACAATTCAAAGGCATCAATTCTTCTTCAGTCTTCTTACTCATCGTTCAGCTTTTGCGTGCATACAAGGTGGTTGAAAATACCATGGCTTGGGTCAGGCATACCTTAGTCCTCAAAGTGACATCTTTGCTTTGAAACACACTAAAGAGGTCTTTTGCAACAGATTTGTCCAACACAGTATGTCTTGTGATTTCTTGACTGCTGCTTCCATGGGCGTTGATCGTGGATCCAAGTAAAATTAAATCCTTGACAACTTCAATATTTTCTCCATTTATCATGATGTTTCTTATTGGTCCAGTAGTGAGGACTTCGGTTTTCCTTGTGTTGAGGTGTAACCCATTCTGAAGGCTGTACTCTTTGATCTTCATCAGTAAGTGCTTCAAGTCCTCTTCGCTTTCAGCAAGCAAGTTTGTGTCATCTACATATCGCAGTTGTTAATAAGTCTTCCTCCAATCCTGATGTCAAGTTCTTCTTCATATAGTCCAGCTTCTCAGATTATTTGCTCAGCATACAGATTGAATAAGTATGGTAAAAGGATACAACCCTGATGCACACCTTTCCTGATTTTAAACCACGCAGTGTCTCCTTTTTCTGTTCGAACAACTGCCTCTTGGTCTATGTACAGGTTCCACATGAGCACAATTAAGTGTTCTGGAATTCCCATTCTTCACAATGCTATCCATAATTTATTATGATCCACATAGTCAAATGCCTTTGAACAGTCAATAAAACATGGTTAAACATCTTTCTGGTATTCTCTGCTTGCAGCCAACATCCAACTGACATCAGCAATGATGTTCCTGGTTCCACGTCCTCTTCTGAATCCGGCCTGAATTTCTGGCAGTTCCCTGCTGATGTACAGCTGCAACCATTTTTGAATTATCTTCAGCAAAATTTTCTTGCATGTGATATTAATGATATTGTTTGATAATTTCCGCATTCTGTTGGATTACCTTTTTTTGGAATGGGCACAAATATGGATGTCTCCCAGTTGATTGACTAGGTAGCTATCTTCCAAATTTTCGGTCTAGATGAGTGAGCACTTCCAGCATTGTATCTGTTTGTTGAAACATCTCAAGTGGTATTCTGCCAATTCCTGGAGGCTTGTTTTTCGCCAGTGCCTCCACTTCAACTTAGACTTCTTCTTTCAGTACCATCGATTCTTGATTATATGCTACTTCCTGAAATAGTTGATATCGACCAGTTCTTCCTGGTACGGTGACTCTGTATTCCTTCAATCCTCTTTTGATGCCTCCTGACTCATTCAATATTTTGCCCATAGAATCCTTCACTATTGCAACTCAAGGTTTGAATTTTTTCTTCATTTCTTTCACCTTGAGATATACTGAGCATATTCATATAAATAAGACAGTAATATTGGGAAAAACATCCTCAGAGTCCATGTAATTTTTCACTTTAGTCAAAATATGTACTAGCTCCAGGGCCTAACATTTTAGACAGGAGTGCCTGCTTCCTTACATAATTGCTTTCCAGAGAGTGTGGTATGTGAGACTCATTATCAACCCCAAAGACACCTAGTGTCAGGGCTTTAGAATTCCTGCTTCCAGAGTCCAGCTGTTCACAGTTACAGATGTTATTATAAGAGGCAGATTTCAAACTTGCAGTCTATTTTTGTTTGTTTGTTTGTTTCTCAAACAGGAGTCTATACTAAGCTGAATTTCTCTGATTTGCATAGTATCCTTTCTTTATTCTCTCATTTTAGGTCTTTGGAATACTTATCTCCCCTCCATTCACTGTTATGGCCCTCTTCATAGTGACCTAATTCTAGTATACAAATCTATGTTGTTTAGGGCTTTTTGACATATGGATGTTAGACATTGTAAAGACACAAATGTGTTCTAGATATTGAAGTACTGAGATGCCCTGTATTGTTGGGAACATCCAAAACCAAGTTATTTCGTCAGTAATGAGCATCCCCTCCTGTTGCTTTTGTTATCAGATTATGGGGTGTGGATTGTTATGGGGATGGAAGGAACATCTTTAGGAGGGACTAGAAAATATTTTAATACTGAGAAGAATTGGGTTGAGGATGCTCATCCACAAAATTTTTGTGGAAGTTTTCTTCTTTTAATCAGGTTTAGGAACTCAGTCCAACCATTGCCATCCAGTCGATTCTGACTCATAGTGACTCTATAGGACAGAGTAAAACTGCCTCATAGGGTTTCGAAGGCTGTAAATCTTTATGGAAGCAGACTGCCACATCTTTTTTCTGCAGAGCGGCTAGTGGGTTCAGACCTCCAACCTTTTGGTTAGCGGGTGAGCACTTTAACCACTGTACCATGAGGGGTCAGGTTTAGGAAAGACCCATCTTATTTCCACATTCTGCTGCTGTGCATGTTGAAGTCAACAACATCACCTATTATTCTTTGAAACAGACTGATCTTTCATTTTTCTTTGTTACCTCAGAAAGTAATACAGACAGAGCTTTCACAGTTAAGGGCGAGAGTCTTGCCCCAGGAAATATATGCAGTTTCTAATTGATTATTGGTTTCAACAGATCTCTGTGTTTACAACCTTTCAAAACAACTCTCAGTAAGAAGTTAAAGTTAGGTCTCCTACTAGTTGTTTTTCCAGTGCAAAGATCCTCCTGATTTCTTTGCTAGGCCCTCAGTGGTTAAGAACCGCTTAACCAAAGGGTCAGCAGTTTGAATCCACCAGCTGCTCCTTGGAGACCCTGTGGGGCAGTTCTACTCTGTCCTATAGGGTCGCTGAGTCAGAATCAACTCAATGGCAATGGGTTTGGCTTTTGGTTTTTTTTATTATTTGTACTGACTAATCCTCTGAATAAGAAACTAAGGAAAGTTCTTCACCTAGGACAGTACCTTGCACATTATAGCTGCTGTATATTAAGAATTTGAGATGCAGTCCTCAACTTACACCACGGTTCCTTTCCAATAAACTCCATTGTCAGTCGGTTTTGATGTAAGTCGAATACCTTTTTTTTTTTTTTTGTAGTTTCCGTTATTGCCTTTTATTATCGGTATCTTTATAAATCCAATCTTTATTTGTCTTTGGGGCTTGGAAACATTACATATAAACTTACAAATATGATAAAAACAGCAAATTACCTGCTGCAACATTGTATGTAGTGCATATTACTAATGATAAGATGGACCAAAAAAAAAAAGTTATAAGTGCAGTTCATCGTAACTTGAATACATTGTAAGTCGAGGACTACCTGTAGAACTCTGAATTTCTAACACTTGATCTCTGATCAGATTGCTAGGCTATACTGACTCCAGGGTAAAGTCCAAAGAAGCACTTCTTCCTTACTATATGGTGTTGTAAGGAGAGAGTTATTGAAAATCTAACATTCTCGCTCTGTAGTTGACCGCTGCTCTTGTAATAAAGGAAGTAAGGAAATAACTATAACTATGAATTATCCAAACCAGATGCATGTAACCCATTAAAGGTAATAACAAATTTATGACCCTTTTCATCCGGAAGCATCATTGTGGACGAGGTTGCTAGCATTCCTCTGAGGTCAGGGAAGCTGTGTCCATAAATAACTCTTGAATGCTTTGGATGGAAGGGCTTGGAGAATACATAGACATAAATGACAGTGACAGCTGTTCTCCTGTCCACTGAAAATCAGGTACACACACCCCATTATTCCTACTTTATGCCAGTGCTGATAATGTGCATGAATACAGAATCTCATTGGAGGTAGTGTTGTGTTAGGTACATTACCAAGCAAGCCTTAAATAGAAAAGTACGTTACTGCTGCAGCTACTACCCTAGGCTAAACCTTCCCTAAATAACTGCCATATTCAGCTAAGATAAAGCAGCAGGACGCAAAACACAGTACTGCCTTTGCATGCATAATCCTCAGACACTGGCAAATCAAGCTGTGGAGTTTGACAAGCAACAAAATCGAAAGGTCAATGTATTTTTTTTGTCTGATGATGTACCAAGAATCTTTTTTTAATATTTACCAAACATCTCTTAGGGAGATGTCAGTGCTAACATAAATAATATTACTTTGAGCCTGTGTTGTTGGAATACTAAATGTGGTTAATCAATCTTCCCTTGTGATCCTATTAGGTGAAGAGTGTCAAGCAGCTCATTGCATGTGCAAATATGCTAGGTTGTTTACAACCTGTAGCGGTGCTTTATGATCATTGGAAATAAGTGGTCTTAGATAGATAGATAGATAGATAGATAGATAGATAGATAGATAGATAGATAGATAGATAGATAGAAAGAAGTTCATATTACTGAGATTCTCTGGAGTTATATTTCAGTTTTTCTACTTAAAATTCAGTGTACTATTTTTATAGGATTTTTCTACATAATTTTAACAAAAGGTTAATTCTTTTCAAAGAAATTAAGAACTGACCCCAATTCTATTCTCATTGATTAATAACAGTGCCTTTGAACTTTTAGGCAATAACTTTGAAAGGTTATACCTTAAATGGGAATGTTTCCTGATATCGGACATGAAGCAAGCTTCTCAAATCCAAGGGATCAATGCATGTCCTCAGCACTGGTCATATCAAACATTAACTTAGGATAACTTGGAAACATTCTTTGCTTACATATCTGAGACTATTGCTAAAAAATACCATCTTGTCTTTTATCAAATAAATTTTGTTTGAGTTTTATTCATTTTGTGTAATTGTGTTACTTCCATTTAAGCAACCAAAAAGATCTTATATGTGTTACCAGCTGATGACTGAAAAAGCTCCTGTCTTCTTTACAATGTTGATGTTATCATTTATTTCTTCTGACATATTACACCTCTCTCACTCATTGCCCTGTGTTCCTAGCAGGATGCTATTGATATCAGCTCTGCTTATGTGCTCTAGCATAATGGGGAAGACTGATGAGGGACCAATGGCTGGACAGTTAGTTGCTGGCTTGGTCACTGTTCATAATTCTGCTTCTTACTCTCTAGAAGGTGTGATTCCACAAGTCAAAATAATTTATTTTGTCTCTGAGACCACAAATCAGGGTTTATCAGTTTGCTGCTTCTTCAGTATTTATAGAGTAGGTAGCAGCACCTTAGTCTTCCTCAAGAAGTCTTCACAACATTTCTCACCTGCCCTTCCCAGCCCCACATGGCAGCTGGTTAGCAGTCCTACTGTTATCTGTCATTTGTACATTTCCAATCCTGCAGAATTGATGCTGCACCAAGCCTGGCTTCAGTGCTGATGGAATGGTTGTGTTCCAGCTCACTGTTCATGACTTAGACTTTCCAATTGATGCATAAAAGGTGTTGAGAAAACTATTTAAGAAGCAACTCACAGTGGCTATAGCCAGGCCATGTCCCAGTCATATTGGTCCTTGAACATGGCTTCTACTCTGTAACCTTTAGCTGACTCCTCAGCTTGGCACAGCGTTAGTGCCACATGGGGTGGATGGGTCCAGTTCTGACCACTACACTCAGGCAGGAAGTGGACAAACTGGAGCATGTACATTTTTAATGTCATCTGCCTCAAGGGTATGGATACCTTCTTTGTGCATTTTCTCCTCTTGTTGCTTTGTCAGTACACCATTCATGAAAGAACTGAGGGCTCTGACTGTCCCTAGTCATTCAGTTAGCACTGACTAAGCAAGACGCCTCCAGAAAGCATAGTACCAGGTCCTTCAGAAGAAAGAAATACAGGAGAAATAAAAGACAGAATCTTTGCCTTTGAGGAGTTCATGATTTACTTGCAAAGTCTCAAAAGGCTTATAAAAGAGATTTCAAACATTCAAAATGCATATTTTATACTGCATCTGAATACCAAGGGCACAGAAGTGCTGAAGGCAAATGCAGGACAAATGAGCTAATCGTGTGTGATAAGGTTCATCTAGAAAGTTTTTTAGCGAAGTTGAATGCTAAGCCAGGTTTTGAAGGAAATAGTACTGGTTCAGAGGAACAAAACAAGAATTTAAGAAGGAGGTAATCTCATACAAGGAAGCGTGCATGGATGAGAATATAGGTCTTTTTGTGGAGGGCAGCATGCAGATCTGGCTGGAGTCGAGAATGAAAAGAGATTTCTGAGAAGGTAGAGGAAGAGAGAGGCCATTGATGGAAGGTCTGGAACGCCATGCCCAGGAGTTGAGTCTAATAACTCAAGCACTAGATGATCGAGGGCAAGGGACAGCTTTATTGTTTTGCATTTGCTGGGCATTGTGCAGACATTTATTTACCTTGTCTTTACGAGCTGGAGCCTGTTCTTTCTCCATTTCTTTCTCACGGCCTTTGTGTATCAGTCAAGAGAGAAACCTCATTGTAGCAGAACAGGGAAAATGGAAAATAAAGAATTATTATTTATGACAGGAGATTGGAGCAACAAGAGGCTAGCTGGTAAGAAAGTAAAGAGAACTTTAAATAACATATCAGATAAAAGGAACAACCACTAAGCCAAGGGTTGAGATATCGTGCCCAAGGAAGAAGCCGCCAGGACTGAGATCTAGACCTTGTTGGAGAGGGAAGCACTGTGGCTCACTGAATGGCAGAGAAATCTCTGTGGTGCAGTGCCAGTGGAACTTGCTGAAAATCTGCCCTCTAGGGTGCCAGGAAAAGCTGTTCATAAAAAAGTATCTCACTGGAGGTACACTGGTAGACAAACTGCTGCTCTCCTCCCACGTCCCCCCCCCCCCCCCCGACTATGTCCTCATCCTAATCCTTGGAACCTGTGAATATATTGCTTAGATAGTAAAAGGGTCTTTGCAGATGTGATTAAGTTAAGAATCCTGAGATGGGAGGATTATCTTGGATTATCTAGGTGGACAGGATGTAATCACAAGGGAGGTTGTAAGGAAAAAAGTGAGTCAAGAGAGTCAGAGAAGGTGATGTGACAATAGAAGCAGAGGTCAGAGAGTCAGAGAGACACTTGAAGATGCTGTGCTGCTGACTTTGAAGATGGAAGAAGAGGCCACAAGCCAAGGAATACAGGTGACCTCTAGAAGGCAAGGAAAATAGATTTTCCCCTAAAGCCTTCAAAAGGAACTAGCCCTGCTGACACCTTGACTTTAGTGCAGTGAAACTGATTTTGGGCTTCTGACCTACCGAACTGTAAGATAATAAATTTGCATTGTTTCAAGCCACTAAGTTAATTTGTTACAACAGTAACACCAGTATACCCTTCATTTCTAGGGTTGCCATATGAAATACAGTTTGCTAAGTTAAATTTGAATTTTAGATAAGCAATGAATAATTTTCTTAGTTATGTATGCCCCATGCAAATAGTATACTAAAAACATTATACCAAAAATTTATTTTGTTGCTTACCTGAAATCCAAATTTAGCTGGTCGTTTTCTATTTTTACCTGCTAAATCAGGCAACCTTATTCATTTCGAAACTGCTAGAGGGAGTATCAGGGAAGGCTGCTGGCCATTGGGTGCTGCTGTTCACCGTACATTGCAGGAGCCAGGTTCTGGAGAAGCTGTGAGCCCTACAGGAGCCTCGTGCTGGAGAAGCCACCAGTGCTTCAGGACCTGGGTATTGGAGAAGCCACATACACAGAAGGAGCTGGATCCTGGACAAGCAGTATGCACTACAGGAGCCTTCTGAGCACACTCCAAAACCAAGAAGTAACACTTCTTTCCTCCTCCAGATGTCTGTCCAACACCCTCTAGTGACAAAGCTTAACACCATACTAGCTAACAAAATGAAAATATTTAAGAGACCTGGCTCCATTTTTGCAGGGCAGGCGATGAAGTATGAATTTACCACTGAGAGGTAATACGTTAATAGCTAGCATACCTTGATTTCTCATTTCCTAAGAGTTTGCCAATGTCTTCTTTCATTTTTCAAATATAAAACCATATTGAATATGTTTTTTAAACTACAGGTAGTCCCCAACTTGCAATAGGATTTGTTCCAACAGCTCTGTTGTAAGTTTTTAGTTTTCATTATTATTGCCTTTTATTATCAGTATCTTTATAAATCTAATCTTTATTTGTCTTTGGGGGTTGGAAACATTACGTATATACTTACAGATATATTCTAATACATACATATATAAAGAAATGCACAAATCATAAAAAGTTACTCTGATGATAAAGAAGAGTTGGACAATGTTGGCATTTTTTTTGTTAGTTGTGGTAATAACTCCATTTGTGGAAGGTTCTGGATCATGGGAATGGGGATGGCATTTCTATTCATATAACTCAGCAATTTTTTCCATGTTCCCTGCATGCATTTTCCCATAACTTCCCCCCAGGAGGATGCAATGTTTCAGATACACAGTCGTAAGGGTGGTTCATCATAACTCAAGCATGTCATAAGTCAGGGACTACCTGTACTCAGCTGTGTCCTGCCCATCCAACCCTACTCCCTCCAGAGATCTTGATTAGTCCTTGGAGGGGAGCATGACCCATGATTGAGAATCTGTGGTCTAAACTAACCATAATTACATTCAGTAGAGCTATTGATCAGCTCTGCATGCACAAGATGGAGGAAGAATGGGTTTATCCATTTTTGTGAAAAAGAACTAAAGTTTTCAGTTTGCTGCCAGTACACTATTTCCCCCACATTTTGATGAAACCCCTAAAAAGCAAATGCCATTGTAGGCTGCATCAGTAAAATTTAGAACAAGGGAAATGGTGGCCTAGTCTTTCTCTTTAGAGCTTCTGCTAAGTCCTAAATGTTGCATTCAATTCTGCTCACCTCCTTTTAAAGAAAGACAGTGAAGAACTACAGTATTTCCACAACAGGATGATGAAGAGTCTGAGAATGGTGCAAGGACCTGGGGTATTAGCCTAAGAAAAGGAAAGCTTAGGCACACATGGTAACAGCCTTTAGAAGTGCTCTCATATGGAAAATAGTTTTATTCTTTATCATCCCAGAGGGCAGAAGAGGAACCATCAGGAAAAAGTTATGGGAAGACAAACTGTGATTCAATATAAGAAGGACTTTCTCAACATTAGAAGTGTGGGAAAGGTCAGGGACTGATTTAAGGGGCAGTGGGTCACCTCTCTTTGAATAAGGAACATCTTGGGGATGGAGCTGAAGGATCTAGCATCTGATAAAGGGTGTGACAACTTTATTTGGGTTTCCTTCTTGCTCTGGTTGCCTGTGAGATTCTGTGTGCAAGCCAACGTATCCCTGCTTATCCCAGTATGCTTTCAAAGAGAGAAGGCTTAAACCTCATATTTAATACATCCTCCAAATTATTTGTGCCTGCTGAGGTTACATCTTTTCTAGGAAGAAAACAATGAAGAGACCTCTAAAATCAGCTTTGCATATTAAGGCAGTAACAAGACTTGCAATCATCCCAGTCCGAGAGACCCAAATAATTAAATTCCAGCACATAATTAAGTTGCATGGGACCATCACTAATACCACTATTTGAATATGCCCTTCAGGGTGTAGACATTATTATTATAATAAAAGGAGAAGATGTGATGGTTCATTTTAAGCCATTATGTGAATTCTTAGCCTAAAGACTATTACAGTCTTATAACGTGTAGAAATTTCTGGTATAAAACTATTATGAAATAACCTGATTACATGTTATAAGGTGCACAATGACTATTTTATAAATGTTTTGAAGAAATTTGATTCTTTCATCTCTCTACTTTTCCATACAGATACATATAGTTCAGGGCACCAGATAGATGTTAAATGATAAGGGTGTTTATATGGAAACTACTCTAAGATTAAATACTTTCCTAAGTGATTCATTATGTATTTTACAGTGCAAGTACTTGGATAGTCTCAATAATACTTTGAACACCTCAGAATAAATGTTTTTTCAGTAACTACAAAGGGTGCTGATGATGATGACAATGCTGATAATAAAGTCTAGAAACAAATTCTAGTGCAACGAGAGGCTTCTGGAACCTGTCCAACACTGGCTAACGCTGCTGTTTTGATTGTCAGCAAGTTATTCAATTTCTCAATGTCAGCTAACCTCTGGAAAACATCAGTCATTCCTGAATACCAGTTAAATACTTGAAAGAATGATTTAGTGATTTGTCTTCCATTATGAGTTCCTGGGTTATATTCAATAAATATAACTTTCTAGGGAAAGAGCATTTATTCCAGTTCATAACCAATAACTGAGCACCTACTGTATGACAAGCATTTTGCTCGACTGTTTCTACTCCAGTGGCTGGAAAAAACACTCATAAACTACATGCAACCATAGCTTAAGACTAAACAAGTATGCTGATGGTCTTCCCATGGGGTGATAACTGTCAGTGACCTGAAGTACCTCTATCCCCATCAGTTTGGGTGACTGTTGCAGTCATAGTGAGCCAGGAACAATTTTGTTTCTATGAAGATAGAAACCACCTAAGGTTG
This sequence comes from Trichechus manatus latirostris, assembly GCF_000243295.1. Lineage (NCBI taxonomy): Eukaryota > Metazoa > Chordata > Mammalia > Sirenia > Trichechidae > Trichechus > Trichechus manatus. The sequence continues at coordinate 10,723,355 of NW_004444032.1, read as the reverse complement.
GCATCTCTTAAAGCTCCCTTCCTGTCATGGATTGAATTGTGTCCCCCAAAAATATGTGTCAACTTGGTTAGGCCATGAATGCCAGTATTTTGTGGTTGTCCTTCATTTTGTGATTTTCCTACGCGTTATAAATCATAATCTCTACCTGTGGTTACAGAGGATTAGGGTGGGATGTAACACCCTTGCTCAGATCACATCCCTGATCCAATATAAAGGGAGTTTCCCTGGGGTGTGGCCTGCACCACCTTTTATCTTACAAGAGATGAAAGGAAAGGGAAGCAAGCAGAGAGTTGGACACCTCATACCACTAAGAAAGCAGTGCCGGGAGCAGAGCACGTCCTTTGGACCCGGGATTCCTGCATGGAGACGCTTGCAGTCCAAGGGAAGATTGATGACAAAGACCTTCCTCCAGAGCTGACAGAAAGAGAAAGCCTTCCCCTGGAGATGACACCCTGAATTTGGACTTCTAGCCTATTAGACTGTGAGAAAATAAATTTCTCTTTGTTAAAGCCATCCACTTGTAGTTATTTCTGTTACAGCAGCACTATACGACTAAGACACTTCCTAAATCTTAGACAAATGGCCACTTGTTCCTTAGAATATGGCAGTGAAGCATCATTTTTTCAACATGTAGACTTCTTTGTTATGTTAAATAAGTTATCTTTTTATCTGTCCTAGATATGAAAGTCCTCATTTGGAAAGAATTTTGAATCTATACCTTTTCATCTTTATTAAAGTAACTACCATATTTCATGCAAATAATGCATGTCTTCTACATTTGTTTGCCAACTCCACCCTCCCTCCACCCTGCAAGGTATTTTGTAAGTGCGCTATGCTAATTTTCTTACAGCAACATGTAAAAGAAAATTGGCATAGTGGTGCTTATGAAACCACCTCATGGTGGTGGGGGGAGCACAGTTGACAAACAAATGTAGAAGGCACGCGTTATTTGTGTAAAAATGCGGTACTGACGTTGCCACTATTAAGTTGGTTTATTTCAATATGGAGTATCCATTTTTTCTCCCTACCCATCTTCCACCCATTTCTCTGGTGCCAATTTTGTGACTAAAGCCCACCTGTAACAAATAGCAGCAGGTGTTGAATATGAAGACTGCCTTGGTAGTGTCAACCACTCCTCTCTCTTCACCTGTATAGTTCAGTGATTCTAATATGGCAGTGGCTAAGTGCCACTATTATCCTTAATTTTTATAAGAGTACCTGAAATATACTTTCATTTCCAAACTGTCCACTCCATTGTTGTCTTCTTCAGTTTCTGCAGTAGACAATGTAAAGTACAATAGAATAAACATTTGTTCATAACATATAAAGTTACTACGTCTTAAAGATTTCTAAACAGTTAGCTAAAGAGTGCCAGACCTATGCTAAAAACTGTACACATATTCACTTAATCTTTATTACAACTCTGAAGTTAGTAATACTATAGAAAATTTAAGGTCAAAAAGGTTAAGTAACTTGCCCAAGACGAGAGAGCTAAGAAAACACAGAGCCCAGATTCGAGCCCAATCCTTCCAACACCAGAGCTTGTGTCCTTTCCAGTTATACCATATTGCTTTGAAAAATATTTGTCAGTCCACAGATTATGAGCAAACAACTTGTTAGACTAAGTTTTTTTTCAATGAGTTGGACAGCTATTTTGACCTGTGGATATAGATTATATAAGGAATTCTATGCTCTTGTCTTTTTATCCTATAACTTATTATTAAGCTATACTAAAAATATATTTTTAAAAATTAGAGAGTACTTCTAATTTAAAGATGGCTGAATAAAAATATTTTCACCCTTCTCAAAAACACTGCAGGACAACAAAGAGAATAGCAAAAATGCAAACTCCATCTTCAATGAAACTACAAGATACATGTTCCTCTGAATCACAATATATGAAGTAAGAAAGCAGATGCAACAAAGGTAAATGACTTTTCCAAGAATAGTAAAGTTGATCCTATGTACTATGTAAGGGGTACGGGAGAGAGATGACAAGCAAGTCAATGTACTCTGGGACTCTCAAAAAGTCTTAAAAACTGGAGACACTGAGCACCACAGGAGTGGAAAACACTGGGGCTAGAATGTGGAAAGAGTGATTGAAAGTCTGCATAAGGGTAGATAGACTCCCCCGCTCAGATCTTTAACTTCATCCCATGTGGTCAACAGACAGAACTTCCCCTACCTCCATAGAAAATAGAGGTTAATTTTCTCAAGAAAATGAACCAGAGATGTTCTGGCTCAAGGACACCACGCACCAAAAAGAAAGGGATGAAGTGCTAGATTTAATTTGGGGGGATCAAGTCAAAGTCTGCAGAGTAAACAATAAGACTCTCCCAGTCTTCTTTCCTCCTCCAGCTCTACTATGCTATCATCCAGCATCATATCTCCTAAGTTAAAGAGTATAGGATCTTTCCCTGAAGAAACTGAACCACACCAAAGAACTAGAGACACTGAAATTTGGATATTCCCCACAAAATGCCAGCTAGCCATCCAGTTGCCCTACAGTGTAGCCTTTGAGTTTACAAGCCCCATCCATACCAGAGAACTTCTAATCAGCTTTTTGGTACCTCACTCTTAAATATGAATGGACAGAAAGGGATGATATGACATTTGAAGAAAGTCTCTAACATAAAATACAGAAACTAAAACAAGTAAACAGAAAAATAGAGCCTACGGGAAATAGGGATAGTACATAGAACAGAATCAAATGGCAAATGCTCACAAAGCTAAAAGAAGAAACATAAAAAAGAATAAGGTGCTAAATAAAAAAGGAACAACAAAAGAACAAGAAAGAGCACTTGGAAATTTAAAATGGTATAGACAAAATTTTGTTTTTCAATAGAAGGATCTCTCAAAACGTAGAACATAAAGGAGATAGGGAATGGGTAGGGGTAGGTATTAAATTAGAGTATTAATCCAGAATGCCCAACATCCAACTGATAGAAATCATAGAAAGAGAAAATTTAAAAGACACCAAGGAGGAAATGTTTAAAGAATGAAACAATAAATTTTCCTAGGACAGGATGACAATAATTTTCCGTTTGAAAAGGCTACCAAGTACTCAGCACAATGAATGAGATAAAGTCTACTACAAGGCACATCATAATTAAATTTCAGAACATCAGGTATAAAGAGGGGATCTGTCTTGGTTATCTCGTGCTGCTGTAACAGAAATAACCACAAGTGGATGCTTTAACAAAGAGAAATTTATTTTCTCACAGTCTAGTAGGCTAGAAGTCCAAATTCAGGGCATCAGCTCCAGGGGAAGGCTTTCTCCCTCTCTCGGCTCTGGAGGAAAGTCCTCAATCTTCCCCCTGGTCAAGGAGCTTCTCAGGCACAGGGACCCCAGGTCAAAAGGATGCGCTCTGCTCCTGGTGCTGCTTTCTTGGTGGTATGAGGTTCCCAATTCTCTGCTTGCTTCCCTTTCATCTCTTGTAAGATAAAAGGTGGTACAGGCCACACCCTAGAGAAACTCCCTTTACATTGGATCAGAGATGTGACCTCAGTAAGGGTGTTATACAGTCCCACCCTAATCCTCTTTAACATAAAATTACAGTCACAAAATGGAGGACAACCACACAATACTGGGAATCATGGCCCAGTCAAACTGATACACACATTTTTGGGGGGACATAATTCAATCCATGACAGGATCCAAAAAACTTCTAGAGAGAACACATGGGGAAAAATATAAAGAGGAATAAGAAAAGTGTTGGCCTTCTCAACAGAAACATTAGAAACTAGAAGACAATAGAGCAATGCCTTCAAGATATTGAGAGAAAATTACCTTTCACCTAGAATTCTATATCCAGCCAGACTATCAAGCAAATGTAGAGGTAGAAAAAAACATTCTCAGACATGCAAGCCCTCAAAAAATTTACTTCCCCATACCATTTCTCAAAAAGCTACTGAAGAATATGTCCCACAAAACCAAAGGGAGTAAATCAAGAAAGAAGACAAGTGGGGATCCAACACAGGAAAAAGTTGACTCCTGAGAATGAAGGGATATCCCAGCAGGGACACTCTGCCCGAGCCAGAGCATAACCAAATCAAAATTAGAGGAGAAAAGTAGAGGACTCTAGAAGAGATGTCTCCAGCAGAGGAGATGAACCAATAAATTAAATAACAGATTTGACCATGTAGAAAAATCATACTGAGAGGCATTTTATAGAGCTGTTGGAGGTTACAGGATAGGCTTATGCAGATGTTCCAAAAAAAAAAAAAAGCCTAAGTAAATAAAAAAGGCAATTATTAACTCTAGGAACAATAAAATGTAATTCAAGGAAGGAAATGTAATCATATTAGTTTTCTGGTTCAGCAGTGAACAATCTTTACATAGTCATTATAATGAAAACACTGAATATGTATGAACTTAACCAAAAGTTGAAGTATGATTGTTTTGGGAGGAGGGGAAGAAGATTCGCCTACCACAAATGAAAATAAGCGCTTTCTTCAATAATCAGTGTCTAAAGTAGATGCATTAATGTTGTTGTTGTTAGGTGCCGACCAGTTGGTTCTGACTCATAGCAACCATAAGTACAACAGAACAAAACATTGTGCCATTCTCACAATCGTTGCTATGCTTGATTTGTTGCAGCCACTGTGTCAGTCCATCTTGTTGAGGGTCTTCCCCTCTTTCACTGACCCTCTACTGTAATGGTCTTTCCCAGTTGTATTTTGAGTGCCTTCCAACCTGAAGGGCTCATCTGCGGGCCCTATGTCAGATGCTGTTCCGCTGCTATTCGTAAGGTTTCACTGGCCAGTTTTTTCAGAAGGAGACTGCTAAGTCCATCTTCCTAGTCTGTCTTAGCCTGGAAGCTCAGCTGAAACCTGTCCACCATGGGTGACCCTGCTGATATTTGAAATACCAGTGGCATAGCTTCCAGCATCACAGCAGCACACAAGCCACCACACTACGACAAACTGACAAACAAGTGGTGGGATGCATTCATAGGTCGTATGTGTACATTGTTTAGAAACATGTATGGACTTAACCAAAATAGAGGGTAACTTTCTCAAGAAAATAATTTTCAACTCTTTCAGCTCAAAGAGTTGAAAGGAGTAGCCTATAGAGGATGAGAGGAAGATGAGGCAGGATGTAAGAGACTGTTTTTTGTTATAATATTTCTAGCACTGTTTGACTCTTTAAAATATTTGTATGTATAACATTTTTATTAAAGTAACATTTGGGTTTTTTTATATAAAATAAAAGAAATGCAGAAAATAAAAGAGGTTCTGGCCAATCGTTCATTTCATATACAGGCAGCATTTTGGGGGTGGGAGGGAATGTTTTAAAAGCAATGCAATGCAGACTGTCATTTGGGTCTTAGAAGGAAAGAAACCAAAAGCCACACATGTCAGTGCTTACTACTTACTTATCTATATGCCTGATTCATGTGGGTTGATAATTTTAATATGTATAAAACTATTGACTTCAAATAATTACTGTACATTTGGAAACATACTTGAATTTCAATATGTCAGAACTCCTTAATTATTCTATCGCCTTTTTGAAGTTTTAAGATGTTGGGGAAAATATTTTAGATGATAAACAGACTGATGGCAAAATGACTCTCATTCAGAGTACCCAGTTTCGGCATCTGTTGTGCAGTTTCCCTTCTCTCTCTGCAGCATAGCAGGAAAACCTGCCCTTCATAAATGACACAGGGCATTCTATAGAACCAGAGCTCTTGAGAATTGAGTCACATTATGCTGTGCATTTTTTAGGGGCAGTTTATACCAGTTCCAGAAAAAGTGCATTCTCATTTTCTAAATAAGGAAAATTTATGCAGTTATCTTGGGCACTTGACAGTTAACTCTTGATGGAGGGAATTGCACAGATAATTTAAAATATTGAATGAAAAATATTTGCATTTGGTTTTGGACCATATTACATGATCGTAGAAGCATATTTACCCCATAAACGATGCTTTCCTAGGTTGCATTTATCAAGTGAACATATCCTTTGGATTGGGGAGCAAGAATAAAGCAAGCTGGGTTGAAAGTGTGATAGGGAATAAATAAGTGTGTGTGGACTGCATATTGGTACTAGAACATTCCCTAGACAGTCTATCCTCTTTCCAAGTAGGATGCCAGGTAACTTGAGAAGAAGCAAAAGTAATAAAAGTTTGAATGTCAAAATAAATCAGAAGTTAATTTTGCATCACCGGCAATGCACTTGATAGAGAAAGCTGGCATTATGAGACTTTAGATCATCAACCAGTGAGTTCAAGTGAACTCACAAGTAACTTCTAACTTGAACTGAACCGAGCAACTCACACCCTTAGCTTAATGCACCCTGGAGAACATAACATGCTCAGTAAGTTATATAGAGGGGATACATCAATGAGTTAATTTTGTTATGAAGGAGGATCTGGTCCATTGCTTAGGAATAATTATCTCACAGTAAGTAGTCTGTGTTTCTTCCATTTTCATTTGAGGTAAACTTTAGAATCTGAACTAATTTCTTCTGGAGAAAGGGTAATGTCAGAGTAGATACTTGTTCTTGGAAGTTTGCCTTCATTTGAAAAATGAGAGAGTTTCTCTGGTGGCTAAGCATGTTTTTGCTGATGTTCTCTGGGCTGTTGTTTCAGTGACAAATTCCTCCTTAAATGGAGTGGGGAAAGCTTTATATGAATGGAAAAGTAAATTGGAGCGATTATAAAATCCCAGGTTAAAATGTTTACAAGACTCTTTCATATCCTTGGAAGATTAGGTTCTACCAGAACTATCTTTTATTGTTTACAGACAGGAAAAGACTTTCTCAGGAATGCAATGGATATCTGTTCTCTACACCTTATTATATCAGCCAATGTTTTGGAAGTAATACATAAATGACAAAAAGTAACCCAACTCTTATATGCAGACGTAACAAAATAGACACTGAGAATAATACATCTTTTGGTTATTGCTCTTAATAATTCTTGGGGAGCAGTATTTAAATTGCTTCATGTGGAAATTTTCTGCTGGCCCACAACTTCCAAGTTTCACAGATTGGTTTATTTTGTATTCTTCCCCTAGAGTAATCTGGTTGTTCTGGAAGAAATATGGAAGAGAACAAACATAAGTAAAAATATTTCCAACCGAAATTTTTTGTTTTACTCCACCTGCAGTTTTCAGAGCCCAGTATGTCTCACACTTACAAAATGAAGCCTCTCACTTCTAAATTTTCTCTTCTTTCTCCTCCTTGTTAGTCCTAGGAAGACTTTTGTTTTGTTTTTTCTCCCTTTTCCTCCATGTGGAAATAAAAGCCACTTCCTACCTCCTCCCCTATTCCCTCCCACAACCCAGGCCCCTACTCTCCCACCTAGGCTGTGATAAGAGAGGATCAGAGAACATCATGCTTCCACCTGCTGCAGATCAGATTATAAGACATCTGGTGGAAGTTTCGGCTCCGAAGGCTTCCCTTTACAGTCTGGCATTCTGAATGATAAGATTATCGAACTATAACCTTCTTGAGTTTTTTTTTTTTTTTTAATATATATATCTTGTAATACACAATGAATTTTCTCCTTAATTTTCTTTAGTTTTATGAATTTAAAGCTTTACCCCATTTATAGTCTAACGTCAGTGGTATTTAGCCAAAGGTTTTTTTGTTTTTTTTTTGAGTTTTTTAGCTCTTTTTAGATACTTTTCAAAAAGACTCAGCTTTGTCTCCTTCAGCAGAGAGGGGCAGGAATGCCTGCAAGAATCCGAAGTCTAGACTTAGATAAAACTGGCTCATCAGGGAGGCATTTACCCACCAAATCTTTTCTGTTGGTGGAGTCTTGATTTGTTCATCTAGCTCTACCCGCAGGAGGGAGGCTCCCCTGGCTCCATTTCCCTCTGACCCCTTCTCTATCCAGTTCCCACACAGGAGATAAAAAAGGGTCATTGTGAATCAAAAGTCCTCTGAGCTTTCTGTAGATTCTTGTGGCCTCCATGAGCCTGTTTTCTCATTTCTTAAATGGAGGTGATAATAATAGTACCCACTTCACATGGTTTTTCTTAGGATCGAGTGAAATAATCCATGATGTGAGTTATTGTTGTTTTTGTTATTACTCATACTACTGCGCACAACACATCTTTGGTTAGTAGCCAAGCACTTAACTGTGCCACCCACGAGTCTGTGGTATACATGGATGTCTGCATTACGATTCCTTCCTGTAGATTTTCTTGAAAAGTTTCAGATTTATCTTAGACAATCTCCAAGGGAAAACTAGAGCAGTAGAAAAAATTGAGTGCCCCGTTGAGGACTCTGGGTCAGGAGCGCTTAACCCTGGCTGCACATTGGAATCATCTGGGGAGTTTTACAAACTCTTCATGCCAGGACCCCACCCCCAGAGGCACTGAATTATTTGGTCTGGGATGTAGCCAGGGCCTTTTGAAAGTTCCCCAGATGATTCCAATGAGCAATCAAGGCCGAGCCCTACTGTTTTTGTTTAAGTTTAAATTCAGGCCACCTGAGCAAAATCCAGCCAGCTACTCGCCCTTTAGCACACAACTTCTAAAAATGCCAGTGCACAGCCAGTTCACGAAGGAACTCCCTATCCTTTGTGGTAAGAATTACAGGATTTTCTTGGGTAGCTACTGAACCATGATCTTATCCGTGAGAAACCATAAGGAGTCTATATTGATGAACTTTGATAAGCTAACATAGTTCAAATTCAAGCATCATTAATGGATGCCACCTGCTAGTTCTTTGCTGAGTGTTACCTGTACTAGGAGACTGCAGCCACTGATAAAACATTTCCCATTACTGAATTGACAGTAGTCAAAATAACTTGTCATTGATTTCACAGATTAGTCAAAATACTAATTATCAAGTTTCTCCTTCATCACCAGACAAATATTTCATTGACGCAGTCATAAATTACAATTGTAGTTCCTGAGCCTTTCTAACATACTCTGAGGCCTGCATTTGTAGAATGATCCATCCCATGGCTGTGGGTGCAACCTTCATGCCTCCTCCACATCTTCTCACCAAGAGCTCTTGTTCAAGCACTAACTAACCCAAATAAATGCAACTTGCCAACGCTCAGAGAGTTCTTTACTTTCTTTAACTCAACAGTTCCCAAGAAAACCCTTTGTCACATACTGCCTATAACCTAAAAAAACAAAAAACAGTTGCCATCGAATCAGTTCCAACTTATGGCAACCCCATGTGCTGCTAAGTAGAACTGCTTCACCAATTTTCAAAACTGTGACTTCTCAGAAGCAGATCACCAGGCCTTTCTTCCAAGACACCTCTTGGTGGATTCGAACTGCCAACCTTTTGGTTAGTAGTTGAGCACTTAACCATTTATGCCACCCAGGGATTTCTTGCTACCTATAACACAGCCACATAAATAGTCTGGGGTGATTAGAAGAAAGCTGACACACAAAGCATGGATGCATTGGCAGCATCCATGCCCAGTGTTGGGAAAGCAATAGCTAGAACCTATTTTGATGATGCTGGGTTAATAGCATTTTCTTCATATGCCAAGCTGAGCACTTTATGATGGCCAAGACTGAGTTTTCTTGTTAGAGAGACTCCTTGATATCCAACCGTGTATGACGTCCAGCAGGACAAATGGCTTCTATCCGTAGCTTTTGGGGCCCTGATCAGAGCCACAGTGGTGGGCTTGGGTTGACTCTCTCCCTTTTCAGTGCCTGTTGCTTCCCCTTGGGACATTCCCTCTCCCCTGTCACTATCTCCTATGTGTCTATCATCTATTCCAGTGGTTTCCCAGCCCCAGCTGAACATAAGGATCACCTGGAATTTTTAAACTATAAAAGGCCTGGGCTTCACCCTAGATCAGATGAGCCTAAAACTGCAGGTATGGTGCAGTGGTTAAGAGCTTGGCTGTTAACCAAACTGTCGGCAGGTGGAATCTACCAGCTGCTCCTTGGAAACCGTATGGGGCTCTTCTCTATCCTTTGGGGTCACTATGAGTCGAAATCGACTTGACAGCAATAGGTTTGGTTTAGTTTTGGTTTTATACAGGTAGTCCCTGATTTACGACGGGGTCCTGTTCCAATGACTCCATCATAAGTCAGTTCTGATGTACGTCGAATACCTCTTTTTTTTTGTTTTGTTTTGTTTTCATAGCCTGCTATACAGCAGTATTTTGGACAGTAAATCATAACATTGAACATCTGCAAGTGAACATCTGAGAATGATAACATCAGCAAATTACACACTGCAACATTGTATGTAGTACCTATTACTAATGATAAGATGTACCAAAAAAAAACACAGATGGTCATAAGTGAGGTTCATCCTAACTCGTATACATCGCAAATCAGGGATTACCTGTATAGTAAGTGTTGAGAACTGACCCAGACCTCTCCTACCTGCATCCCTTGTCCATCACTCCTCCTTAACCCACCCTACTACCCCTCTACAGTCCCCAGACTTGTCTCTCTGTACTCTCTGTATAAAAAATTTTCCTACCATTGCAAAGTGGCAACTATCCAAGTTTCACAGTTGAATTTTATGCATGACTATCTGAATTCTCCATATTGCTTTGCCCATGTAGACACAGCCTGTGCTTTGCTTATTCTACATCTGCAGAGCAAACCCAGTCACACTTCACCTGGTGTGCTCGGGTCTCTGCTGATGAGGCTGGCAGCAGAAACAGCTTTCTATCAGGATGCATTTGTCCAGCTCTTTTTTTTTTTTTAAACTGTGACAGTGCTTTAATTTGATCTACAAAGATTAATTCTGCCCAGCAATCAAGCTCTTGGTTAGCTTACTTTTCCTCCTATTGTTCTTTTCAAAAAGGAAACCTGGGAACAAAAATGAATGATGAACAAAACTGGGACAGAGGTGGATGGTGCACATATAATTCAGACCTTAGTGGATGGAATTAGCGTGTGAAATACGAGAAGCATCAGCACAGAAATGCCCCTCAACCTAAGGGTGCTCAGCAGAGGCAATGTATCCAAAGAGCTCTTTTGCTGCATAGTTCCAGAGATCTGACAAAGACTTCTTTTCTAAAACACTTAGTTTTAAAAAATGTAATTTTAACGTGTTTTATAGTGAATTAGCTATATTTTATTTCAAGCTAAATATTGTATACACACCTGAAAACTAGAAACAGGTATTTATTTGAATGGAGAATAGTCCCCAAAACTCTCCTAATAATATCAAACAGCTATACCCATGGGGGTTGCTACGAGTCAGAACCAACTCGATGGCACCTAACAACAAGTTGGAAATCATTTTCTCTCTCATATGACTTTGTTCTCAAGACTTAAACCAAATCCTAATAAGCAATTCTTGTGGCAGAAAATGTTATCTAGAGTCCAAGTTCGAGGCTCATTTCTGCTCTAGGAGCTTCTCACCTGACCCAAGGGAAGGAGTAGACACTCTGCCTCCTGCTGCATCTTCTGGAAGCACGTAGTGGCTGTGCTCAGACCACTATTCTGCTCCAACTCTTTCACCAGACAGCAGAGGCAGGCCAGAGAACTGCCTGAGTAAGCCCAGCAGCCCCATACCAGGACAGCTTAGGGCAGTTTCAGGAGTGAGTTTGCTTAATCTTTCCCACTGCTTCTTGTGAGGTGGACATAGTCGGTGTTTTGAGGCAGTTTAGCTTGCAGGTGATACCTCAGGCTCTGGGTCTGAATCTTGTCATTCGCCAAACTGTGAGCAGGCAAGTTATATAAAAAATAATCTATGAAAATACTAGAAGATTGAAGTTCTAGGAATTCACCTATAGGTTGCTTAAAAGTGTGCGAAATAATGTATGTACAATGTTATTCATTGCAGCAAAAAATTAGAAACAATCTAAATGTCCATCCAGTGAGGGACCAGTTAAATAAACAGTGGTATATAATAGAATACAGTGCAGCTGTGAAAAAACCAGGTGCAGAATAAAATGCATTGTATGCTAATGTATATTTTAAAGGAGGATAAATGATATATGTTTGTATATATGCATATTTGTACTTGATTATGTTTTAAACATCTCTGAAAGGATAGAAAAGTGACTATTGCTTTTACCTATTTAGTGGAAGGATAGCAAATAGATAATGAGAATGGTAGGGGACAACAAATTTTATTTCTGAGTCATGTGAATGTATTATAAACTAGTCAAAACTTTCAACAAATGAATCTTTAAAAAAAAAAATTTGGCATAAAATACAAAATTTGCCTGAGTTTTTACGATAAAATAAGGGTCTTTTTTTAAAAGTTGCCTCAACCCCTTTAGGCAGTCTAAACCCTCCTCCCCACTTCAGTCTTGACTGGAATCTTCGTAAATGAGTTCATCCTTCACTTGATCATATTTAGAAATAAGAAATTAGACTAATGACATCTGGCCTTATCACATGAAATATAATCACCCAATGGGGGAAAAATGTTAAATATGTCACAATTGTTTAATTGTTAAATACCTCACAATAATGTGTTCCTGACAAAAAGAGAATGTAAAGTAATTCTGTAAAAAAAAAAAAAAAAAAAAAATCATTTATAAATACAGCAACTGTGTTTCTAAAGGAACCTTGTCTAAATCCTCTTATGAAGTAAAGGCGCTGTCCTCTGCTCTGTGACAACTGGTCTTCTTAAAGTAGAATATGTCCATACTAGTGCTCTTTGGGTTTGGGATTTAATCCTCAGAAAGCAGAGTGATGCCTCCTAGAGAGGTTCCCCCATGGCCCTACAGGCTGTGTAGCATTGTGGGATCACGGAGGCTTTTCCCTCAGATGGGCCTGGGTTTGACTTGAGGCACCACCTCTTAACTAACCCAGTAACTGAGAATAAGGTACTTAACCTCTCTGAGCCCCATTTTCCCTGGTTACATAAAAAAGGGATAATATCTGATGTGAGACCTAAGTAAATTATGTACTGCAGTGACCCCAATGTCAGATATATTGTAAGTGAGCAATAAATTAGTATTCGTGTATAAAAGTGTATTTTAAAGAATTCACTTCAATTCGAATCACTAGTTGCTCACCAAGGACTCCCAGGTTTTATATGTTCTATAGAACACCCTGTGGGCTATTAACATTCTTTAAATTATCATCAACATTATTGTAAGTGAAGAAAAATAGTTCTATATGTGTCTACAATGAGGAATTGTGATTCAGAGTTTTATTTCTGTGAAATAGAATATAAAAACTGGCAAACAGAGAAAAGAGATCTGGAGCTTTTTTGGCTGCATTATCTGGTTTCCATTGGGAAAATAGATTCTAAAACTCAGTAAGGAAATTGGTTTAACTGAGAAGACTTTCCAAGTTTACTTGTAATTCATATTGTACTGAGACAAATTAAATGGGCAAGCACAAATTATAATTGTCATAATCAAACATAAACACAATTATAGGGGAATGTGCTATTGAACTGCTTCCGTAAATATTATATAGCCTTGAAAACCCTATGGGGCAGTTCTACCCTGTCTTATAGGGTCGCTATGAGTCGGAATCAACTCAACGGCAACAGGTTTGGTTTGGTTCTATTGCATGTTTATATAACCTAAATCATCAGGCACTAAGTTGATTTTCTCTAAGTATAGTATGTCTGGAGCCCTGATGGCTCAGTGATGAGAGCTCAGCTGCTAACCAAAAGGTCAGTCTGAATCTACCAGCTGCTCCTTGGAAACCATATGGGGCAGTTCTACTCTGTCCTCTAGGCTTGCTATGGGTCGGGAGCAACTGGATGACAACAGGTTTGGTTTGGTTTTTTTTGGATAGTATGTTTAGAGTATAGCAGTGAGACTTGAATTGCAGTGGGTACTTGAGTGCCAGCTTCTTTGTAAAGTGCTAGGAATACAAAGATGAATAAGAATGGTGCCTGCCCCTCCGCAGGTGTTCAAGGAGCCCTGAAATGATTGTCCCAATTCAAGGTGTCCAGTTACAGATCCCATCCTGTCTCCAATGAAGAGCATCAGAAATACCTTTGGGATACCAAAGGAAGCCTGGAAACCCTACAGGCAATTTTAATTATTTACTTCTTTTCATTCAGCCAAATGAAAGCACAGGTCTTCCTGTTTTTGTTTGTATTGCTTTTACTATTTGTAATATAGTTGCTTCACCACATGTCCATCAGTTTGTCGTACTGTGGTGGCTTGCATGTTACCATGATGCTGGAAGCTAGCCTACCATTTTTCAAATGCCAGCAGGGTCACCATGGTGGACAGGTTTCAGAGGAGCTTCTAAACTAAGGCAGGCTAGGAAGAAAGGCCTGATGATCTGCTTCTGAAAATTAGCTAATAAAAACTTTGTGGATCACAACAGAACATTGTCCTACTCACTTGCTCTGGACACATCATCACGAGGGATCAATCAGTAAAGGAGGACATCACATTTGGTGAAGTAGAGGGCCAATAAGGGTATGGGAAACCCTCAGTGAGATAGAGAGACACAATAGCTGAAACAATGGACTTGAACATGCCAGCAATTGTGAGGATTACGCAGAACCCAGCAATGTTTCATTCTGTTGTACATAAGGTCTCCATGAGTCGGAATCAACTTGACAACAGCTATCTATGTATCTATCTAAGAAACCCTGGTGACACCATGGTTAAGTGTTTGGCTGCTAATGGAAAGGTCGGCGATTCAAACCCACCATCCATTCCATGGCAGAAAAATGTGGCAATGTGCTTCTGTAAAGATTACAGTATTAGAAACCCTATGGGGTAGTACTACTCTGTCCTATCTATCTATCATAGTTGCTGAAACATATGAGTTGTGACCCTGGGTTTTTCTAGAGAAAGGAATTCTTCTGTCTGCAACAAATCTAGAAAGCCTCCTCCCCGTAGCCCAAGTAAATGCTCTGAACTAAGTCAGGCCTACATGTTTCCACCTGAAGGTGGCAACGAACCTCTCTCTGGTGGCTGAATTTAGCATGAGCTAGTGATTCCTGCTGGAGCAAGTATTCATCCAGCCTCCAAGCAAATAGAATGAATGAGGCTGGGATTATGAACTTGAGTTCTATGGATTCTAGGAAGAGTCTTGACTAACTTGTCAATTTGGCTTCCTGTTGTTGCATTGGTTTTTAGAACACATTTGTAGGGTTTTTCCATAGCAAATATTCAATTTTAAAATGCCATACTGTACTAGTTTGGAATGCTTTCAGCTGAAAGTAACAATGCACTCAGCAGCTACAGTGGCTTTAACAAAGAGAGTTTTATTTTTTTCACATAAAATTGCTGGAATTTGGTTCAGAACTCCACAATGCCAGGGCAAAAAGCTCTTTGATTCTTTTGTCCTTTTCCTCACAGTCATTGAATGGCTGTTGCAGTTCCTGCCATCTTGTCAATGTTCCATGTTTTAGGAACATAGAGGGAGAGGAGGGGGCAGCATTTGTCTCAGGAAAGCAAAAGTTTCCCAGTAATCCTACAGCAGACTTCTGCTGACAGTTTATTGGCCAGAAATGGAAAATGTCAGGGCAAAGGGAGTTAGGAAGGAGATGAGTCAGCCAACCACTGGTGTCTGCTGTATACCCCTCTCATGGAAATGCATGCAATGGATGATATTGCAGTAAATGGATAATTGGCCTTGCATGCCTACTAATTAAAATAGGTTGACTTGTATCAGCAGTGATGCCTGACTTCTGAGGAAGGCTTATCATGAGTTTATTGGAGAGTGGTTTTTATTAGATAATTTAGATTGTGCTCTCAGCTTCTTTACTGACTAGGCTGGGGTATTTCCAAATCACAGATCAAAACATGGGTATAATCATGCCTGGAGGGCCTCTTCTACGTAGGAAGCCAGAGACAGACACAAGTGCTGAAGCATGTGCTGTTCCCATTCATATGTTGCTTCTATTCGTAACAGTGATAACAGTGACGTGTGCTGAGTGTGCTGGGTTCTTCCCACTGCTGGGCACTGTGCTCAGGAGCATCCCAATTTCCTTCATTCTAAAGTGAAGCTCACAGATGATGTGTACCAATAATAGAATGTTTCTTCGCCAGCTCCCCTGCAAACGAGACAGTTGTCATTGAATCAATGAAATAACTTTCCATTGGTGGCATCACAGAATGAAGAAAATATGGTATCATTCCCATTTTACAACTGGGGACATAAAACCTTGAAAAAGTAAGGTTAGGGTTTGCTAACTCACCCAGCCTCACCCAGCTGGAGACCAAATTGATTGATTCCAGCTCTGCACCATTTTATTACGCTGTCCCTCAGATTAATGTGGTAATATGTAATACGGTGATTATTGTATATTGAGCACTTACTTTGTGCCAGGCACTGAGCTAAGCACTGGCCATGGATAAGCCCACTTAGTCCCACAACAGTTGCCCATGCAGTGGGTACTAGTCCTATCTGGAAAAAAAAGGCTCTAAAAGTGCAGTCGGCTTGCTCAGATTAAACCCAGGTTGATGACCCCAGACACCCTGTTCTTAACCACGATGTGGTGCTGCCTCTCAGAGTAACATGGGAATATTTCACTCTGCTATATTCAGCATATCTTGTGGCCCATCCATCCTAACCCATTGGGAGTTCTGTGGATACATCCAGACTTTTAGGCATTTTAATCTCCTTCCCCATCCAATTTTTCTTCACTCCTTGTATTTCATTGTAGCAGATCGATGGACAGGCTGTTAGGTGCTGCTTACCTAACCTCATGATCTAGGAGTTGAAAGAGAGTTTGACTGTTCTGAAGAGCAAATAACAGAGGGAATTCAGTTTATTGCATTAATTCAAAGAACAGGAAAAGATCCTAAGGATAATGAGACACTTTCCAGATCCCTAAAGAACTCATAGTCTAGACGGTGCATTTGGGGGACAGATACAGGCAAATGAACAGATTCATGTACTAAATGTAATGAGAGAGATCTGTGAAGGGTGCTGTGGGAACACAGGCTATCCTGCCTGGGAAATCTAGGAGTGGAGTGCTTCCCAGAGGAGGCAGCATGGACCTCAGCACTCAACAGCAGAGGAGGGGAGAGGGGACTTCTGGTGAAGGGGCAGTGTGTGCAATGGCCCTGAACAAAGTGCAGGGACTTTGATGGAGTATGAGGGCAGGACCTGGCACACAGCAACCTCTCAGCCAATACTAGTTAATAGGAAGGTGATGAGATGAGAAAGCGGGGGAAGAGGCCAGCCCAGAGAGGTAACCACAGGCCCAGCTATGACTTTTGCTGGATTTGGGATTTTGACAAACTGAATACATCTTCCTGTTGGGAGGGCACAAGACTGTCAAAGGCGTCTGATCCAGCAAGTAGAATGGCTTTGTGTGTGACTAGTGCAGAGATGTTGAGTGGCGAGGGACTAGCAAGAGCGGGGAACACACCTCTATGCCCCAGATTAGCACATAGGCTTTTTGGAGGGATCCTTTTGAGAGTCTGTCACAGTATCATTGAGTCTAGTACCTTGTACTCAAAAGTGTAGTTCATGGTCCATATTAACAGCACCTGGGAGCTTGTTAGAATGCAGAATCTCAGGCCCTACCTACAAGCTACAGATTCAGAATCTGCATTTTTTAATAAGATCCTCAAGCGATCACATTTCGATTGATGTTTGAGAAGCATAGCTCTAGTACATAGGGACCAGAGAGAAAACTTGATAGAGGGACCTGTTTTAAATCCCATCCCAGCAATGTGTCCCAATAAAAGGCCTTTACATTGAGGGAAGGTGGCAACCAAGAGTAAGCATCTCTACTTACCCAAGGAAGAGCAAAAAGGAAGTCTCAAATGCCGAGATCATATGCTACTTGCTCTGGTCCAATGAACCATAGAAGCTTGTGTGGTAGGAGAGTGCCATTAAGCCACCATGATGTGGGGATGTGGCTTCTCCGGGTACTTCTTGAACAATCCCCTGGGGTGAGTACACACAACCCCAGCAGCCTCAGAAGATGCTGAAGAACCCACAACGTAGAGCAGGGAGGAGGTGCTTCAGCAGACAACTCCCAGATAATTAGGGTGAGAGTAAAAATTATTGTTACTCACAGCTTCCTCCTCCTTAGCAAACACTCCCTTCTAGCGGGAGTTAGCTAGTTAAATAGCTTCAAGATGTAAGGAATCTGGAATATTAGGGAAACATTTCATATAAAGCTAATAATGAGATCGCACGGTGATATATAAGCAAAATTAAGTTATTCCATTCAGACTAGTAAATTCCTTGCTGAAAACATTGTTTTCATTATTCCCGAGTGCTCCTGGAGTGTAACCTTCAGAAAGCTTTTCCAGTTCAAAGAAAGTGCGCACTTTAATGCCACAAGCTGCTGGTTGACCTTTGCTTGTGTTGAAAAACACATTTTGGAGGTAGCTCGCTCCACAGCGTGGAGCAAGTGCTGCCCTAGGCACTTGTGCAGATTCAAAAGAAGTGGCCCGCAGGAGAAAGGGACAAGGTTGCCAAAGCCATGTGGACAATTGCTTAACATGATTCAAAATTTCTATGACCCGTGTTGTCAAAGAAAGTTCTGGTGAAAAATCAAACTCAATGGTGAGTTGGCTTTGGTAAGAGTCTGTCTTCATCTCAAAGGACTTTTAAGAATTTAACCATCTTCGTGTAACAGAGTCACCTTGGATGCAGTGGTGAGGCAAGAGTAATACAGACTTCAGAGGATGCGTAGGGGATGGAGTGAGGGTGAATTAGAGCCAAGCCCCTAAGGGAAATTTATCAGAAGATCTCTGAATAAATAGGAAATAGGCTGCAGTTTAGTGAGCTACACTGAGAAGTGCTTTCCCTGGCGATGCAGTTTGTCTTCCGTGAGCTAAAAAACCCAGACCTCCTCAAGCCCTAAAGCTGGTAGAAATTTGGACAAAGGTTTTGATTGTCTGGGCTACTTATTGCCCATACTTCCAAAATGAAGATTATAAACCGTAGGATAGTTGGCTGGAATGCATTGTGAGTCACTTGAGCCCAAGTACTCCCAGGATTAACAATTCCCAGGGAACACATCTGTGTGCCACCCTGTGCCTGGGGCCTTGGCACCTGCTCCACGGAGCCTCTGCAACTGACAGCAAATCAGATGCTCACCTGGCACGTGACCTCAGCATTGCCATTTGTGAAGAGAAGAGAGGAGGAGTGCCTCACTCTGCTGTTCATGCAGGCGGGGCTGAGTTGGATATAAGAGATTCAGCATAATGATTTTTTCATAGACATGCACAAAAGAAGTAGAAGTGACTTAGCCAGGTATTCTCACAGACTAGGAAGAAAGGCCTGGAGATCTACTTCTGAAAATTACTTTTGTCTCCAAGCCTGTGTTACACCGATACCTCATGGCATCCTCGTCTGTACCTCCAGCGTACGCCACACTTTCATCTTGCCCGTGAAGCACATCAGAGCATGGGCTCTGGAATCATCTATGCCTCTCACTAGCAGCAGGACCTTGGGAAAGTCAGTAACCTCTGTTGTTAGTTGCCCTTGAGTCGGCTCTGACTCATGATCCTGAGCCATCTCCACGAGTGTTTCTATGTTTGGGCTCATCTTCCAGCTCTGTATCAGACAATGCTCTGTTGTGATCCATAAGATTTTCATTGGCTAATTTTCAGAAGTAGATTGCCAGGTCTTTCTTCCTAGTCTTAGTCTGTAAGTACCGCTGAAACCTGTCCACCATGGGTGACCCTGCTGATATTTGAAATACCAGTGGCATAGCTTCCAGCATCATAGCAACATTGCAAGTCATCATAGTACCACAAACTGACAGATGGGCGGTGGCAGTAACTATGACCCTCAATTTCCTGATCTGTAAAATGGTGATAATTCCAGACTCACAGGTTGTTGTGAGGATAAAAGGAGATCACATAATGGAGTGTCTAGCATGGTTTTCTGACCCGTAATAGATGCTCAATAAATGTTAGTCGCCTTACCTTTGTCCCCCATGTAATCCAGAGGTGTTCATGATAAGATGTGGGACAGGAGGAGAAAGAGGTATTGTCTAAGTTTCGAAGGTGGACAACTAGGTTAAGAGAGAAGCTTCTAACTGAGAAAGGAATACAGGAAGAGGAGGCGGTTTGGGGATGAGATGTGTAGTTTGACACATGCTAAGTTTGAGAGGAGGCACTGTCCAGAGACACTTGAAAAGATGAGTGGGTAACGTAAGACAGTAGGTGGTTGAAGCCATTGAAAGGTTGTATCGAGTGCATGGACAAGGGCAAGGAGAAGCTTCAGGGAGTGCCAGCATTGAAAGGTAAGTTGGAGAAAAGAACCACATTAGTCAAAGAAGTAGGGGTAGAACCAGGTGAGAGCCGTGTCATGGACGCTTGGGAGGTTTCAGAAAGAAATAGTAGCTATAGGGTCAAATGCTACAAAGGCCTGGGAGGATACAGACTGAAAAGAGGCCACGAGGAGGTCGGTGGTGATTTTATGGAGATAGCACCCTACTTGCTGGTGATTGAGGAGTGAGAGGTAAGAGGTAGTTAATGAGGGCCATTCTAATGAGAGACCAAAGTTTAGGGAGGTGGCAGTTTCATGGAAACATGACAATATTTTTAAGCAAAGTGGAAGGATCCAGAAAGAGGACAGGGTAAAAAGCACAAGTGATCAAATACTCAGACTGTAACTATGAAGCGAGTAGGGGCTCTAAAGCCCCATAGGAACAGTGTTGTAAACCAGGGGTCAGCAAACTTTTTCCGCAAAAGGCCAGATAATAAATATTTTAGGCTTTGCAAGCTACACGTGGTCTCTGTTGCATACTTTTTTTCTTTAAACCTTTAAAAAGGAGCCCTGGTGGTGCAACGGTTAAGCGCTCGCCTACCAACCAAAGAGCTGGTGACTCAAACTAGCCTGGTGGCTTCACAGGAGAAAGACCTGGTGATCTACTCCTGTAAGATTACAGCCTAGAAAACCCTGTGGGGCAGTTCTAGTCTGTCACTTGTGGTCTCTATGAGTGGGAATCGACTCAATGACACCTAACAACAACAACAAACCTTTAAAGACTGAATTCTTAGCTTACAGGCCATACAGAAACAGGCTGCCGGCCAGATTTAGCCAACCATAACTTGCCAGCCCCTGCACTGACCTCCAGTGTGATCTCATGTATGTTTGGAGGTCGCCCTACTCATCCCTCAAGTTTACACAGAACGCTTTGACATTGCGCCTGCCTTCAGGGACTTTCTCAGAACGTTCACCTGCAAAATTTCACCCCCTGCTCCAGCCAAGGAAAAGAAATTACAGCCTCATCTACTAGAGGCAGAACTAATTTGTTGCTTGGCATCCCCCCAAATCCGCAGGCCTGATTCATTCCTTCAAGCTGCGTGCCAGCAGCCTCCATTCAGAGCCTGGTGATGTTGCCTCCCTGGAGATGGCACTTTTTTGCCCACTACTTAAACTTAATTGGGAGCAACTTCCTGCATGACAGCCCTCACATTAAAAATATCTTAGGATGGCACCTAAGGTCTGCCCATTCACTCTGTGCCAAGGAATTCCTGATTTGCTTCCAAAGAGAAACCACAAGTAGGCAGTTCCAAGTCCCCTTGGATTGCAACTCCACATGCTATTTAATTAATAGGTTTGTTAGTCAGTTGCATTATCTAAGAACAGGCAGGAAAGCAGACGTGCTATCTGCCCACATCATCACGCTGGTACTTCTGCCCTGTGTCATTGGCAGAAAATCCAAGGACTGACCAGAGGCACTTGCTCCTTTCAGATGATGATAACGTCTGAGATTTTTGTTTTACATATTCAGGCATGTTTTCAGGGCCAGAGAGTTTTATATGGGCTTCCAGGGATAAATGCCTGAATCTTAGACCCTCTGAAGTGTGCCTCTGAGAAAAGCATCCTGCTATACTGGAAAGGTGCCAGTTTGCGAATTAAACTTGAATTTGAGTCTCAGATTCAAATAGCTGTGTGGCCTTGAGCAAGTTACTTAACTTCTCTGAACCACAGGCTTCACATCAGTAAAATGAGGATAATTGTACCTACCTTACAGGATTATCATGAAGATTAGACATAACATTCATAATCTTTCCTGGTAAAGTGTCTGGAACTCAGAAAGCACACAGTAAATAGTTATAATAATAATATTTGTAAGGTCCTAGAATCTCAGCAGAAAATTTAGAAGACTAGTTACTACATATGTGTAACTGTTTAGATAAGATGAAGGGCTGAGCAGTGTGATTTTTTTTTCAAAGTCTCTTTCAGTTCTAATTCTATGAACTCCAGATTCCTGATCACATGCTTTTTTATTCCTACTAGCCACTTCTAATACCAGTTGCCATCAAGATGATTCAGACTCCTGGCAACCCCATGTGTGTCAGAGCAGAACTGCACTCTGTAGGGTTTTCAGTGGCTGATTTTTCAGAAGTACATCACCTGTCCTTTCTTCCAAGGCGTCTCTAGGTAGACTCTAACCTCTGACCTTTGATTAACAGCCAAGCATATTAACCATTTGTTCTATCCAGGGACTCCTCCCCTTCTCATAGTCCAAGTTATACTTCATGTACAAGCTAAGCAATACATACGCACACACACACATACACTCACTCACTCACTCACTCATACCAAGTACAAACTGTCCTCTCCTACCTCCATACATTCACACCTGACTTACTACCTACTTTAAGAGCTTCCTACGGCTCTTTCCATCCCCGCCTCTTTCTCCCTTCCTTCAGCTAGTCTAGGAAGGCTGCCCTGAGTAATGATAACTCTTGTTCCACTCACCCCATCTATCCCACACTTGGGTACAGTGCTATGTAGCAAGGTTTGGCAACGTACCCATCCACTGCCATCAAGTCAGTTCCAACTCATAGTAACCCTATAGGATAGAGTAAAACTGCCGCATAGGGTTTCCAAGACTGTAAATCTTTAAGGGAGCACACTGCCACATTTTTCTCCCGTGGAGCAACTTCCTATGTTTTCTCTTGTTGTTTTTTCTAGTTGAATGTATTTCATTTCTTCACCCCCTGTTTGTTGTGTCTCTTACATTGTTTGTTCCTCGGCCCAGGGCTCTGCATATAGTTTCCTCTATCTTTCCAATCTTTCCTGGCATCCTATAAATGCTTTTGACTGGTGATTAAATATTGAGAAAGATGACTGTGTAGACAGAGTTTGCATCACAAATAGGTGCAGTTGACAATGTTATATTCCAGAATAATAACTTTGCCATCACAACAACAAAGAAATATTTTGGTATGCACTTTGGGGGTGACAGCTAAATTAGGTATCCCTAAAGAGTCATAAAATAAAACATTAAATAGATTTTATTATAAAACACAACTCTTCTGTGGACTAAGGCCAAAAATAAGTATCTCTTGGGTTGAATTGTTTGTAGCAGGAAATTTTGTAACAAGACATCAGCAAAATGTACTTGCAGATGCTACTTACAGAATACTTTGGCACAGTGCATCTTTTCTTACAGTGGGATTTAACCTATGTTGCATTATCTTTCTCCTGCCCCTTCTTATCTTCCTTTGAATGAGTTCCAGAGATACCCAACCATTCACTGTTAGTTTCCTTGGTTACCAATGACTTTCAGTTTTTTCATTTGTGGGTTTCTGGTGTTAAAATATCTGTCTGCCTTTGTGCTGCATTGACAAAGGTTAGAGCTAGTGATTGTGCTTTTGTCTCCAGAAAAGCATTACATTTTGTTTTCTCAATAAAATTACTATGGTAACAAAAGAATAGAAAATGACTCATAGGGGTTTTCTGTATTGGAGCAGTCTTATTTCTTTCATCACCGATTTCAGGATTTCGACGTTTGATTTGAAACTGTATGTGATCAATCTGGTTATCCAAAAAATAATTTGAGCTTTTCTACCTAAATAAAATAAACAAGATTATTACTGCTATTTTTTTTTTTTTTATTTGACTCCAGGGGAAAGTAGTTGAGATGGGAATTAGGGAGGGCAGGTGAAAAGCCTCTTCCATAGAGGTGTTTATTTTGCACAATTGCTATGTACTATTCTGCGCAACAGTGAGTTCAAATGAGCTTAACCCAAGTGAATCCATTAGTCTGGTGAGGCCTAGTGTAGGCCATAGAGGAAAAAAACATGAGCCAGGGTGGAGCTTATTGGGAAATAAATGTCTGTGAGCAAACTGGGGGCTGCTTTCAGGGGTGTGACATTGCTGACTCTTTGCTCACAGGACCTTGATGCTACCTGGAACCTGGCTCTCCTGCCAGAGGCTGTTTTATGATCCTGTGTGGGCAGGTTGACGTCCATGGACATCTCTTTGGACATTGGGGTCCGTTAGACATTGTGGCCCTTTGAACATTGTTCAACACAGAAAAGGGCCTGCACAGAGGAAATCCACAGCCTGTGTACCACAAGATTACTGGAAATCATTGTCCTCACAACCTTTTCCTCCCATATTGGGTAACAACCCAACAGCATCCGGACCCAAGGTCGGCCACATAGCTAAGAGACCAAAGAAAGACTCCAGAACCAGTGATAGAGATGTATGGTTTACTTGGGGAACTTACGTACTGGAAAGTCCAGGGCAGCGGCTGGACTCAGCTTAGCACTTTGCTACCGCCGAGCAAGGGACACAAGCTTATATACAGTTCCAACTGGGGCTAAGGTTTATTGTTTTTCTTCCTAGTCCTTGGGCAGCCAGTGCTTCCAGGGACTACACATCCAGGCTCAGATGTTTTTCTGTTAGTTGATAAGGTGTTCCTCGGCCTTGGCCACCGACCCAGTCACGCCACTCCCGGCCTTGTACCTTAGCTGGAGTTTGTCCCAAGTTCATCCCCAGCATGCTTCGGGGTAGCAAAGCTGCGGCCATTAGGAGGGAGATGCGTATAGCTGGATAGCATTACCCTACATGTTTCCTCTCAAGACCTCCCTGGGACTTGCTGGCCTAAGGGAGCCTGGACCTGTCTGGCTGACAGGTCAGACTGATTGTCAGACTATTTGGCATCACATTTTGTTTTTCTTTAAGACATCAGTTGGACAATCTAGTTCTCTATGTGGTCATCTTAACTTTCTGCTGCCCTTTTAAAGAAAGGTCCTGGGCACCTACCACTCCCCTTCTGAGGTAATGTTATTTAGTCTAACATGAAAACAACATGCTTGGGCTGGAAACAAAGCCCTGGCCTCCAATGTACCTTTCTGAAGGGTAAGATTAGAGTCTGGCTAATAGTGATGGATCAATTTCTCCACATACCCCTTCTTATTTATTTTCAATCATGCATAAAACAGAAGATAATACATGCTGAGCAGTCTTAGGTGCATGCTAATTGCTAGAATGAATCCCTCTGAGTGGTTCTTAAGCATCAAAATATTCCATCACTAGCATTTTTCCAACTCTGTATATTTTAAAACCAGTAACAGTTTGTACAACTTCATCTTTGAAGAATGCAGACTAAATGAAATGCTGCTGGAAGCAACCCTGCTTCCCAAAGGCATGTTCTGGTGAGCCTGCCTATCGATAGTTGCAACTTGTTCTAAGCCATGTGTAGCTAATGACATTGGAAAGCCAAAGTTTAAGTTTGATTCTTCAGGCAGCAAGTCATTGGTTGAAATTCATTCTGAGGATTAAATCTAGGTTGGTTGGTTCGTTTGTTTAAGTTTGTTGGATATACAAGTGTCTAGTTTTAATAGCTACCATTTATTTAATGTCTAATATGTGCAAAGATTGATGAAATGGAAAATTATATAGCTAATTACTTTGCCAATAAGTGAAGGTCTGGTTCCAAATTCCATACCCTTCCCAGTACAGTGGGCATTTCATTCCCACCACCCTTCTCTCCCGCCTTCTTCCTTCTCTGCAGCTTTCTTCCTGGCCTACTATAGACTTTCCCTTTCCCTGTCTCAGAAGTCATGGCTCTAAACTCTTCTTCACTGTACTGAAAACTTCCATGATCACATTCGACTTGAGCTGCTGTCAGGATAGTAAATTCTCAGTTTTGACAATTGAATAATATCCCATTTTGTTTGACTACTAACATGCCAGTATAAAGCAATTATGGTGATATGTGGGCCTACTTAATCAAGTACTTTTCCATAGATATTAACCAAATACCAAACCCACTGTCATGGAGTCGATTCCAACTCATAGCAACTCTGTAGAAAACTGCCCCATAGGGTTTCCAAGGCTGTAGTCTTTATGGAAGCAGACTGACACATCTTTCTCCTACGGAGTGGCTGGTGGTTTTGAACTGCCAACCTTTCAGTTAACACCTGAGCACTTTAACCACTGTGCTAGCAGGAATCCTTCCATAGACACTAGTACAATTATTTTCAATGCTAAGAGTATGGCAGAAAAAAAAATACGGCCATAATATTAAATCATAAAGTGCTCGTTGGAAGAAAATAATACATGATTTCAAGTAAAATTATGTAGAGCGTTCAAATTTCTTGCTGCCTTGCAGTTAGAATTGTTTGCAATTTAATGCTGACTTGTTCAAACAATTTTCATGTAACACTTTATGCACCATTAAATATATGTGTATGTAATACATATGTGCAGGAGAAAGATGTAGCAGTCTGTTTCCATAAAGATTACAGCCTTGGAAACCCTATGGGGCAGTTCTACTCTGTCCTATAGGGTCTCTATGAGTTGGAATTGACTCAATGGCAATGGGTTTGGTTTTAGTAATATATATATTCTTGCAGGTTCTCAATTTTGACTTCTTTTAAATGTCAAGTGCATTTTTTGATAGATTAAGAAGAAAGACTCAAAGGAAATACCTTTTCCCAATTATGTGTACTCATACATATTGTTGGTGTTGATGTTGTTTTTTTAACAGTCCAACTTAGAAAACATGCTTTAACTGTACAGTAAGTCTGTGAAATCAGTATAGTTTATCTCTGAATTGCTCAGGATCCCTACAGATGACGTCAGTGATCCCCCACCTTCAGCAGCTGGAAGTACTTATTAAAAAGTCATCTTCTTGGGCTTCAGATTCAGATGCAGACGTATGGTTTGGGGTCCAGGAATCTGGACTTTTAAAAAGTACCAAATGATTCTGACCTAGAGCCCACTTTGAGAAAAGCTGGAATAGATGAAGGAGGTAGCATAACAAACATTACCTCCCTGAATCCTGTAGCCAGGCCTGTGAGAGGAATTGACCAGTAGAAAGGCTGAGGTTCAGGGAGGTCCTGCTACATGCAGCATCTTAGTTCCCTGAGCACACCATGCACTCATGCAGTTATGTGCCTTGCATAAGACTTTCCAGTGTCTGGAACTTTCTTCTCCTCCTCTCAGCCTGATGAAAACCCACTCATCATTCAGGACCTCGCTCCAGGAGCCTGAGAGGTATATCATCCTCTCCTTGCTGGTGGAACCCTTGGCTTGTTCTTCTGGTCTGGTATGTACCACATCAAAGATGGCTAGTTCAACACCTGTCTCTTCCCCCACAAACTGTTAGCTTCTCCACAGCCAACTTCATCTCAGATACCCAGATCCTCCACCCATGGCTGGAATTTAGGAGGTGCCCCCTAAATATGGCACCCAGGTTGTAGAGCCATGGCCAGGACCACTGTCTTCTCTCAGCCATTCGGCGCTCTTTCCTTTACACCAGGAAATCCCAGACTGCCCCAACAGGGCATGAACTTTTAGATACTGTCCAGGAGTGCTCCACAATATGCAGTATAGCAACATGCTCATTCTGGATGCTTCTGGTAACCTGCATCCACAGTGGGAGGGGAATTCTTAGCAGGATTAGAGGAGTGATCTGAAGGCCTAGAACAAACCAAAAAGACTACTTTTCAACACAAGGATTAAAGCCATTACCCTGGGAACCCTAGTGCAATACTCTAAATAAGCAACTATGGAAGACATTTGCAGCATCTCAAAACATCAGATGGCAAAGTCAAGGAAGAAGCTGGGCTGCTGCCATAGAAAGCTGTCTTGCTTTGGCTAGTTTAGCCACAGACCCTATTTCTGAGCCAACTACCACTAATATTAGAGAGAAGGGGTTAGAAGTGGTCCCCTGGAGTGCCCTGCTAGCCCACTGCCCTAGAGAGGGTCTCATTGTCACATTCTTCTGGTCATTATGAGGTGTTTCAAATTGATGTCTTTCTAGCCACCCTTTTTGTCTAATTGAACCTGATGTACAGTGATCAGTTCACCATCTGCTTGTCAGCACAACTAGCCCTGCTTTGCCCAGGTTCAATTCCAGGCTCAGAACTCTTCCCAATTAATATTGACTTGGACAAATAATGCATTTTTTTCTCTCAGTCAGTATGGTAGAGAATGTTAGTCATGCAGTGCTGCCTGTTTTACTATGCCAAGTTGTCTATTTCCATCAATTGGATGTAAATTTCGCAGAAGGTACTTGATTTACATGTGGGAGTGGGTTAGAAAGTTGCTCTATAAACAACCCAAAGTGAACTTCCTATTCACCTTCTGTTGTATGTGGAGGCAGAAGGAAGTAGGTTACTTTCTAGTCAATGTCAATTAAATCATCCTTGGAAACTTTCATCTTTACCTTGAAGGTTATATAGCCACATTTGCATAACCACATTTGCATAGCTCTTCCCTTTTTTCAAAAAGCTTCCACGTTTGACCTCACAACAGCCCTTCGGCCATCAATATTCATCTCATTTTGCATGACATCTGGTTTTCCGAAGGCCGCATATTCCATTGTACACCATTTTCCTGGTCCTCTTTCCATTACACTAGACCACTTCACCTAAAACTCAGAGACACATATCTTTATATTATACCTAAGAATGTAAGCTCGAGCAGACTTAAATCTTAAAACTGGTGCTGTTGCTGGCTGGCAGTGTGTCCATGGAGACATCACATTTCTATTAGTGCATACAGCATGTACCATCTAATGTTCCTGATGGACGCCTCAAGATTGAGATGGTGTGAGCACGGGTATTAGGCTTAACTAAAGATGCAGTGAACTGTCACTGTAATTACTTTGCTCCTCCAATTCTCTTTGACCATGTATTAAAAAATAATAATAAAACTCAAACACAGTAAAAATTTATTTCTCACTCACTTCTTCAAGTCCTAACTAGGTCTTCCTGGTCAGGCACCTTTCCTTATCATGATGATGAGGAAGCCGGGTTCCTTCCATACTGTGTCTCCACTATCCCCTAATGCAGGGATTGATAAACTTTTTCTTTAAATGGCTAGATAGCACATATTTTAGGCTTTACGGGCCATATGATCTCTTGCACCTACTCAACTTTGTTACTGTAGCATGAAAAGCAGCCACACAGTATATAAATGAATGAGCATGACTATGTTCCAATAAAACTTTATAAAAACAGGTGGTGGGCTATATTTCGCCTACAGGCTAAATTTTGCTGACCTCTGCCTTTGAGTCTTAGAATATTCTGCCTGACACAAGAAGATAGGGTAGAGAACACACATTCTTGTCTGAACTACCTTGCCCTGAAAGTGTCTCACATCACCTTCATTGGTGAGAAGTCACATGGCTACACATAGATGCAAAGATGGCTGGGAAATGTAGACCCTGTCTGGAAAGCCACTTCCTGACAACAACTCTTCATCATGGAGTAGAGACATGAATCCTGGATAGACAGCCATCTTAGACATAGGCACACTCCACACATAGCAACTATTCTGCTGGTTTTATGAAAGGAATGCATACTGAATTTCAGATTTCTTAAAAGCAATCCCACATTCATGATAATGGGTTTTAGCACTTAGTCACTAATTTTCTGGTTATGAATTTTTAGTCCCAGATGTATTTAGACTGCTATTATAAAACTAGTTTTCAAAAGAGGTAATTCATTGTATGTTGGAAATAATAGGTCATATTTTTATTGAAACACTGTTGTTATCTACAAAGTAGTGTCTAATAGAAAATGGTGGCTTGTGTATCTACAGTTGTTGGCTTTTCTGTATGGTTTCCATCAGTACACTCAGCAGGAGGGCCCATCCGCAAAGATCATACATTAAATTGGTTCCATAACTGAAGTTCTTTCTTCAGAAGATAAGGAGAATATTGTTCAGAGATTAAAAAGCCAAGTTTTAATTATAATAATCATTCCATTAAAAAAATACAACCATTAGAGATTTTTTTTAATTAAAAAAAAATTCCAAGAATTTCTAAGCTGTGGTTTCCACGGTAACTGATGCTTTTGTGTGCACAAATCCTGCTTTGCGTAGCTACAAAGTAATTATTTCAAGACCTGAGTTTGTGTCCAATGCAGCAAGAGCTATGATTACAGATATCCTAATTCACGTGTATCTCTTGTTCATAATTTGTCTGAAAGAAACTGTGATTTTTTTTTCTTTAGTGAAGCTTTACATATGTTTTATCTCTGCTGAAAGGTGAGTTATTTCAGATGCAAGAGGAAGGAATGACCTATATCTAATGGACTTGTGGATGAGGAAGGAATTGATCTTCTGCTTTGTTTCTGACTTTTTTCAGTGCCTAGATTGACAGGTGTCTTAATGACCTCCTAACTGTCAGAGAAGGCTGCCTAACTCAGATGATGTGAGGTGTTGAGTTCTCCTGTTCCTCATCTCTTCCGTCTCCTACTCCAAGTTCTCCCCCTCGGCACAAAACCTCAAACTCCGAACACATGGCAGGTGTACCTTGCTTTACATTTACAAATCCATTTTAAATGCTCCATCACCGCTTTTAAATGACTTTTGGTGAAATGGTTTTAGAGGGGCAAATTCCCAATGCAAATATCCCCTCCTACAATTATCCATTTTTGTGGAAAAAAAATCTTTAATTGGCTTGCATGGTACCCAGTACACATGAGCATGTAAAGGTGTTTTTTGGTGGATCTGCTCACATTCTTATAATTACAAATCACGTTCACGCTCCCTGCCTGTATTAAACATCACATGCTATGGGCCATTGCTGTCACTTTGTAGATTTGACTTTTCAAGGCTGACATGCCAGCGGCTGCTTCCTTCCTCCTGGTTGCTTATGCCTGTAATTTAGATTAGTTGCCCCTGCAGGTTCAGTGTTGTCTGGGTGATGAACTTGTAGCCAGATTAACCTATCTTCCTATAAAACCTTGTAATTGGATTAAATATCAGCATAACTAATATTAGATTTTCATTTATGTACAACATTGAACCTGTCAAAACAGTTAAAGGTAAATAGCAACCAAAGTTAACATGCCATTATATTTGCAATTTGCAACTTAGAGGAGTACTTAAAGAAATACGAGGAAAAATATGGACTTTGGAGTTCTTCCTGTTGTTCGGTGCTGTTGAGTAACTTCCAGCTCATAGTGACCCTATGTACAACAGAACAAAACGCTGCCTCGTCCCGCAGCATCTTCAAATCGTTGCTATGTTTGAGCCCATTATTGCAGCCACTGTGTCAGGCATCTCACTGAGGGTCTTCCTCTTATTTGCTGACCCTCTGCTAAGCATGATGTCCTTCTCAAGGGACTGGTCCCTCCTGATAACATGTCCAAAGTACATGAACCAGAGTCTTGTCATCCTCACTTCTAAGGAGCATTCTGGCTGTACTTCTTCCAAGACAGATTTGTTTGTTCTTCGGGCAATCCATGGTATATTCAGTATTCTTTGTCAACAACATAATTCAAATGCATCAATTCTTCTTCTATGTTCCTTATTCATTGTCCAGCTTTCACATGCATATGAAGCAATTGGAAATACTTTTTCTGAACCCTAAAGGTGGGTCCTTGTCTGGCACACTCAGACTTGCAAATTATCTGGACACCCGTCTTTGAGAAAGAGAAAGTAATTTTATTGCAATGCACAGAGCAAGGAGCCAGGAGAAAGTTCCTCAGATCCAGCTCACCAAGCTACAGGGAAGCAGGGCCCATATGTGATTTGGGCAACAAGATGGTGGGCGTGCAGGTGTTCTAGGGAGGGAAAACTCTAGAAGGCGACTAGGAAAGAGGAGGTGACATGGTTTTTGTCGGACCTCTCACTTTGAAATAGGGTCCAGGTGATGATTTTCCTTCTGATTCGTTCCTCCTATTGCTGCGTCGTCTGTTGAGGTCAATTAGTGGTCACAGCTGGCCTTTCTGTGCATGCGGGGCAGGCCAAATCTGATTTGGGCTAGTTTAAGGACTTATGGAAATTTCCTGGCATTAGTAGAGTCAGGTTACAATACCATGGCTTGAGTTAGGTGCAACTTAGTCCTCAAAGTGATATCTTTCCTTTTTAACATGTCATTTGATTTCTTAACTGCTGCTTCCATGAGCATTGGTTGTGGATCCAAGTAAAATGAAATCCTTGACAACTTTAATGCTTTCTCCATTTATCATGATATTGCTTATTGGTCCAGTTGTAAGGATTTTTGTTTTCTTTGTGCCTCTAGTCTTTGATCTGTACCAGTAAGTGCTTCAAGTCCTCTTCACTTTCAGCAAGCAAGATTGTGTCATCTGCATAATGTGGGTTGTTAATGAGTCTTCCTCCAAGTGTGATGTCTTGTTCTTCTTCATATAGTCCAGCTTTTCGGATTATTTGCTTAACATACAAATTGAATAAGTGTGGTGAAAGGATACAAGCCTGTTGCACACCTTTCCTGATTTTAAACCATGAAGTATCCCCTTGTTCTTTTCAAACGACTGCCTCTTGATCTATGTAGAGGTTCCTCATGAGCACCATCAAGTGTTCTGGAATTCTGTTTCTCTGCAGTTATTATCCACAGTTTGTTATGATCCACACAGTTGAATGCCTTTGCATAGTCAATAAAACACAGGTAAACATCTTTCTGGTATACTCTGCTTTCAGCCAAGATCCATCTGATATCAGCAATGATATCCTTCATTCCATGTCTACTTCTGAATCTGGCTTGAATTTCTGGCAGTTCCCTGTCAATGTACTGCTGCAACCGCTTTTGAATTATCTTTAGCAAAGTTTTACTTGTGTGTGATATTAATGATGCTGTAATAATTTCCACATTCTGTTGGATCATCTTTCTTTGGAATAGGCACAAATATGGATCTCTTCCAGTTGGTTGGCCAGTAGCTGTCTTCCAAATTTCTTAGCATAGATGAGTGAGTCCTTCCAGCATAGAATCCATTTGTTAAAACATCTCAATTAGTATTCCGTGAATTCCTGAAGCCTTGTTTTTCACCAACGCCTTCAGTGGAGCTTGGACTTCCTCCTTGGAGTCATAGTGATATCAAATTCTGGTTCTAACACTAACTAGTTGTGTGAACTTGAACAAATTACTTAACCTCTTTCAGCTTCAATTTCCTCATCTGTAAAAAATGACATTAGTAGTCTCCATTTATTCAGAATCTTCTAGGCTGTTGATGCAAGCAAGTGGGAGAATGTTTAAATTTTTCACGTATCTTTTTTTCTTCGTTTCTTAGAAACTGCATTTTAATTTCGAAGTGTTTTTTGTTTTGTTTTGTTTTGTTTGCCTGCAATAATTTACCCATGAAAACTTTTTATGTGGTGGAATATATGCAGGGCTGACATTTAGCCAGTAGGCACAAGTGGGGCCAAACTGGTAGAGCAATGGATTGGCTTTTTTTTTTTTTTTTTTAATTTTATTGTGTTTTAGGTGAAAGTTTACAGCACAAATTAGCTTCTCATTCAAAAATTTATGGACAAATTGTTTTGTGACATTGGCTGCAATCCCCACAATGTGTCAGCACTCTGCCCCTTTCCACCCCGGGGTTCCCCGTGTCCATTTGTCCAGGTTTCTGCCCCTTCCTGGCTTCTTGGCTTTGCTTTTGGGCAGATGTTGCCCATTTGGTCTCACATGCTTGATTGAACTAAGAAGTACATTCCTCACTTGTGTTATTGTTTTATAGGTCTGTTGGGTTGGCTTTTTATGGTTGCATCTCTTATGATTCACCAGTGCCATGCTGAAACAGATGTTAAATATTTTTAATATCATCCCTGAGTAAATGGTCTGGAGTCACACATCCCAGCTTTCCTAATTACACTCACCATCTCTTTTTATAATCTATCTGCTAGGTGTATGTTTCCCCTTCCTAGACTGGGAACTTCTTGGGACCAGGGTCCATACCATAATTCATCTTCATATTCTCAGTTCCAAGTACAGTGTTTGGCACAGTGAATTTGTTGAATAAATGTTTGAATGAATGAATGAGTAATGGAAAGAATCTGTGACATGAAACCAAGGTTCAAAGAGGTGAATAATCTCTTCAAGGTCAACTGCTAGAAAGTGGCAGAGCCAGCTCTGATTCTCGTCCCTGCAACTGATACCGCTGATGAGGGAATTAGCATCATAAAATCATGGATACAACCAGCACCTAGTAGAGGCTCAAATATTTGTTTCCTCTCCTTCTCTACTAAAGTATAGTGAAGTATCTTAGTTGTGAACCTTCATTTTCAAATCACAACTTAATTTAGCCTTGGTATTCATCATACAAGAGGAGCATACCTTTCCAGTTCATCCTGAGCCCATGTGGAATTCCTGCAGTTTTTCTTCACCTGCAGCTTTCCTCGTAGGGAGGATCTCACCATCATTTTGCTTGATCTCAGGAATAGCTTCATATTGCTGTGCTACTCTTTAGAGCAACTGAGCACTCAAAGTTCCTGCATCTTAGCTCTTCCCAGTCAGTAACAGAAAAAAATAGTCATTTCTCAGCATGACTCTCCCAAGACTATTCTTTTATTTCTAATCTGAATGAAATAATGTCCTCCCTTCTACTTAACCTTAGGTGTTTATCCTTTGCAACTATAGCTCACTTACTGATTAATTTACGTTTACATACAAATCCCATTATTACATCCGGCAGACACGCTGCAAGTTCACAGCCTGCCTTCTACATTGGCTTTACATTTATAAAGGGCTAAGAATAGCTTGAAATCCAAACTAAATCAGAATTTAATTTTTTTAAACCCTTGAGCACAATAGGCCCTTGGGGTTTATACAGAAGGTCCTTATAAGGGTTTATACAGAGTCCCTTGTCCACATATAATATGGAGTTCTTGAGTAACACTGAATTATCATTATTGTGTTGATTTGCTTTAAGAAATTCTAAAAATAGAATAGTCAGCATAAGATCATTTGCTTTTATCTATGCTATGTGTTCTCACCTGACACTTTTTGGTGAGTCACCGATTTTATGTAATCGTATGATTAAAATGGCTGATGCCTGATCAAAGATCTTTGTAATCAAAGAAGACACGCAGGGACCTTCTGGCTGGTAGTTACTCCCCATCTTTGCACCTTTGCCAGATGCACGGCATGAAATTTTAGCTCAAACTGAGCCAGAAGTGATGCTTTCTGATGTTTTCCAAAAGCAGTGTGCATTAGATTGAAAAAAAAGCTTTGCTTTTCTTGGGGGAATAAGACATGCACATGTGGAACAATGAGACAGCAATACAGAAGAAGGTCTGATGGAAGGTGATACTGCTGCTAGAGGGCTGCGTGAGTTTAGAGACATTGCCCATGGTGATCTGTGGTCTGATGGATTGAAGCCATCATCCTGTATCAGAAGCAAGAGTTCAGAACTGAGAGAGAACAATAAAGACAGATTTGCTTTCTTTTGAAGTTAGAGCTTCAGTTAGAACTGAGAGGCCAATGAAAGCACAGCATGTTGGAACTGTATACAGTACCTGTGAGTCTGTTGCCCATCTGTATATTCCATTAAACAATACTACTCAACCCTGTTAAGAAGGAAAGAAACTGGGATGCTGAAGAGGACTTCTGCAGGACGATTCCGATCCCTGGTGAGACGGGACCAACGGAAGATGCTCAGTTCTTTAACGCAACCGTCTTGGTCACATTGAGGCTTTTCCAGGATTGGCTAAGAGGCAGGAGAGTGCTGACCCTTCGAGCAGCTGAGCACTCAAAAAGACTGGTAGCAGAATCCTATCCTAATATGATGGGCAAGATTCTGGTACCCAGAGTCGGTAAACAGCACCCCTTACTGAATACTGCTTTTTACATAGGCTTATTTCTGTCTGCATGTGCTGCATGTTAGAGTTACACATGAACAGTTACCCTGCAATGACCTCTTAAAAGGAGGAGGAAAAACACCTACTCTTTTCTGATACCTTATTTTACAGCTGGTGCTTCAACAGCTGTTTTCTTCCGGTCAAACTTAATATGCTTAAAAGCTTCTGAAATATCTCCTTTTTTAAAAAACTGAAAGGAAAAAGGCTCAATTCTTAATTCTTCTTAATCAGGATTATTAAATTTTATACCACTTAAGGTAATGTAACTATTATACTGTGATGGGAGAATAATGTTTTAAAGATAATGAAATTATGGCAGAAGCATTTAGATATAATTATATAGCTGTAATAAAAATATCAATTATGTTTTCATTACATTGCAATTAACTCTACATTTGAACACTAGCATTAGTATGGCCATAGGTTTTACTTGTTTCTTGCCTTTCAAAAACAACCTATGAAAAATTTGTTTTTCTTTTTGCTCACATTAGTCTGAGAAGGCCCTTAGAAAAAAAATAAATTAAAATCTGAATATGTTTTCTAAAAAAATAAGCAAAAAGTAAAAAGAAAATATACTTCAAATTATTATCATTCATAATCGTACACTGTATTGGTTGTCTATTACAGTATACCAAATTAATTCCAAACTTAGCAGCTTAAAAAATTGATCATGTCATGTAGTTTCTGAAAATCAGCAATCCTGGAGCAGGTAAACTGGGTGGTTCTGGCTCAGCGTCCCTCATGGGATTATAGTCAAGTTATGGTCAAGGGCTGCAGTCATCTGAAGGTGTGACTGGGGCTAGTCCTCGGGCTGATGCACTTCCAATATGGCTGTTGGCAGGAGGCTTCAGTTCTTCACTGTTTTGGGCAGAAACAGAGTCCTACACACATGTACCTTTCCATAGAGTTGCTTGAGTGTCCTCACTACATGGCAGCTGGCTTCGCCCAGAGTTGGTAACCCAAAAGAATCTGAAGTCTCATTGTCTTTTATGGCCCCACCTTGAAGTCACACACAGATACTTATGCCTTATTCTGTTCATTAGAAGGGAATCATTAAGTCCAGCCCATATTGAAGGCATGGGGATTTAGTACACATATTTTAAACCAACACATACATGGAATGCTTCAGGCCATTAAGTATTTTGGTTGGTCTTCGTTTATTTTATTGTACTATATAGGATTGCTATGTGTCAACGGGTTTTATAGTCAAATGGGAGAAGGCAAAGCCATACTTAGAATCTGAATAGAATTTACATTGTGAGATTAGTGGCCAAATGTCAGATTTGCAATGGACTTTTTCCTGCTTGCTTCATGGAGTTTTACTGGACCATAGTTGAAATTTTGTGCCTTACATTTTTTTCTCCCCACTAAGAATGCACCTTTGTGAGATCAAAAGTCAAAAAATGCACACTACCCTCTATTTCCCAAGATTTCTACTTAGCTCCTTGTGAAGAAAGAGCTCAAAGAAACTGCAGGTGGTCTCTCAACTCTGGAGCAAAGGGACAGAAATATATAATAGTGGTGTCCTGCAGCTTTGCTTTACCAGAGGGAGGCCTTCTATTTGAAATCACTCCTTGCCCCTCCACTCTTCCCTGTCTGCCTCCTTCCCCTGGGTAAGTGATCGCATGCAATTCCACAACATCCACATTTCTACCTCCAGCCCAGGCCTCTCGGTGATCTTCAGACTTGTATATCCAGCTACCTACTCAACATCTCTGCTGGGATGATTAACTGGCTTCTCAAACCTAACATGTCCAAAACAGAATATTTCTGTCAGAGTTACAGGGAAGAATAAAAGCAGTGAGATAAGCATGCAGAGCATTTAGTGCCAGTTGCTCACCCTGAAAATGGCCTCTGTTTCTGTCTGTGGTGATGTGGCTACTTAGCCTCCCTCCCCTCATCTGTGGTGCTCTTCCTTATGCTGAGGGTGTGGGAGGAGTTATATCCCAGTCCTTTTGGCAGCAAGAGTAATTCCTGTTTGGAATCAAAGCTGAAAACAGATTTCCCCTGTTTGGATGTCATGACATTTCCTGTGTAATATCGTTCATCATCCCTCATGGCTACAGAACTATTTGCCAGTGCAGGGGCCAAACCCAAAACCCATTGCCGTCTATTGGATTCCTACTCATAGCAATCTTATAGGACAGAATAGAAACTTATAGGGTTTCCGAGGCTGTAAATCTTTATGGAAGCAGACTGCCGCATCTTTCTCCCACAGAGTAGCTGGTAGGTTCGAACTGCCAGCCTTTCGGTTAGCAGCTAAGTGCTTTAACCACTGCACCACCAGGGCTCCTCTAGTGCGGGGGCAATACTCATTAATAATTTATGCTCAGGATTGTGTGGGTGACATGAGCAAGTGCTCTGACAGAGTGGTTTGAGAGCACTTGAAGTCCTTTTACTTCGAAAATATCTCCTGTCAAGCCCTACCATTTCCTAGTTCTCGCCTTATTAGTCATGCCTCAAGGGCCTTAAAAATAACTCCTTTTTCAGGGGCTAACATTTTCAAGTCCTTCCAGAGAAGCCAGTCCCAAAGGCCTTTTGGAGGTTTTGTTCAATGGTTGTGTTTTGTCAACAGGAAAGAGTATTTACATTACCAAGTTCCACATCAGCAAGGACAACTTTGTGTGAGATGCTCACTGCCATTTCTAACAGACCATTACTTCAAAGAACTAGGACAAAAAAAACACATAAAGTTGATGGGGATGACGAAAGAACAAAGAAGGGAGGCTTGTGAGCTGCCTAGAGAGGGTGAACCCTACTTGAGGGCCAAGACACAGGAGGGGAAACAGCTAAATGAGGAAAAATTAACCTGATTTTACATGTTTATTGAATGAATGAGTTACTGACTGAACTTAAGATGACCAAGCTTAAGCTTATAAAATTTTGTTATTTCATATAGAGAAGTAAATAAATATTTGAACCGATTGTGTTATGTGATCTATAGCTTTTTTTTAGTTGTGTTCATAACAATATTTTAATTTATTATGCAGTTATTATATACAAAGCATTGTTCTACATGCTTCACGTACCTTACTGGTTTTGGT
Organism: Trichechus manatus latirostris; assembly: GCF_000243295.1. Taxonomy (NCBI): domain Eukaryota; kingdom Metazoa; phylum Chordata; class Mammalia; order Sirenia; family Trichechidae; genus Trichechus; species Trichechus manatus. Next base: position 10,684,704 of record NW_004444032.1, on the reverse strand, counting down.
TTTGGTTTTTCTCTCTTGGTTGTTTTTGTTTGTGTGTCTGTTTTTGTTTCTGTCTGCTTGTTTATTGTCTGTCTCCCAACTAGAATGTAAGTGTCATGAGGACAGGGATTTTGTCTGTCTTATTCACTGCTGTATCTCAGGCAGCACCTAAAATAGTTCCTGGTAATTGGTAAGTTTTCAAAAATTATTTATGGATGAATAGATGAATGGAAGGGAGGAAGGAGGAAAGGAAGGAAGGAATCCCCACAGGACCTTATTATCTCCATTTTACAAACAAGGTTACTGAGGCTTAGAAACGTTAAGTAACTTGCCTGAATCATATCGCTAACAAAGAACTTTATTGCACCATATATTCATTCAACAAATATAATTTTCTTACCCTTAAAAAGACAAAGCTACGGTACGTATAGGCCAGATCCCAGACACACGGTCCTAGTTTAGATTCTCATACATGTCTATGTGACTTGTACGTAACACTTAAATTAATATCTTGAGTTAAATCCGAATTCTGCCATCAGCCTATTGTAAAGAGTCTGGAGATATTTTCACAATTAACTAGGCCATAGTGCACAGATAATAGTTACTTCTCTTCAAGGGAGATTTGTGGATTAGCAAATTAATAGTTACAAAAAAGCCTTGAAAATATAATGAACTACATAATTGCTAAGCATTGTTATTAGCAGCCTAGCTAGTTATGGAAAATGCTTCATGTAGGCATCCTAGGAGAACTAATGTTTTACATCTTCCTTTTTCAAGCTCATTTCACTTTCTTTAACAACAGCCAAAAAAGTAGAAAGTTACTCCCACTCCCATTTTTTTACTAGCTGTGTGGCTTTGGACAAGAGACTTTCCTCCGTAAGTCCTTGCTCCTCAAAGTGTCACTCGTATACCAGCAGCAGGGCAGGCATCACCTGGGAGCTTGTTAGAAATGCAGAATCTCAGGCCCATCCCAAGCCCACTGAATTAGAATCTGTATTTTAAGATCCTCAGGTGATTCATAGGCACATTACATTTTGAGAAATGTCAATTACCTCATCTGGTAAGATGTGAGAATTAAAGCGCCCGGCACGGTGCCTGTCAGTGCTCAATACGATTTTGTTCCTTACAGTTTCCCACCCCCTACAATCTTGGTAACCATGACATCTCTTTGGAAGACCAAAGTGCTCTGGCTCTACCAAGGTGAGGGTCTTGCTACAGGCGGTCCTGAAACGGGACTGTGCCAACTGAAAAAAACATCTTTCAGATAAATAGAGCCACTTTCCCTGCTCTGATGCATATTTGCAAGTTTATTTTTATCCTCTCAACTGCTGAGCTGATGTTAGGATTTGATTGTGTCATGTGCTTTGACATTAATTTTAATACGCAACAGTTGGAATTCAAGCCAGTATTTAGTTCAGGTGGAACGTTTTTTCTTTTTATAGTGCTTATTTATATCTGATTATAAAAACAATACATCCTTATTGTAAGGGAGTTAGAAAACATGAAGCACTGCTAGCATTTGTGTATGTAGTTTCTTTTTTTTTATTTTTTCCCATACAAAAATTATACATACATTGTTATGTGACCCTAAAAGCTCTCCCCATACTGTGACAGTACACTTCTCCTTTCCACCCCTGATTCCCCATGTCCATTAACCGGCTCCTAACCCTCTCTGCCTTCCCATCTCACCTCCAGACAAAAGCTGCCTGTTTAGTCTCTTGTATCTACTTGAGCTAAGAGGCATACTCCCCACGAGTATCACTTTATGTCCCACAGTCCAGTCCAATCCTGGTCTGAAGAGTTGGCCTCGGAAATTGTTTTACTTCTGGGCTGATAGAGAATCCAGTGGCCATGCTTTCCGGGGTACCTCCAGTCTCAGTCAGACCAGTAAGTCTGGTCTTCTTACTAGAATTTGAGTTCTGCACCCCACCTTTCTCCTGCTTCATCTGGGACTCTCTGTTGTGTTCCCTGTCAGGGCGATCATTGGTGGTAGTGGGGCACCACCTAGTTCTTCT